>NC_060175.1:27335999-27663499 GCF_021184085.1 Oncorhynchus gorbuscha | reverse complement strand
ACCGGCTCATCAGGCTCTGTCTCGTGCCTCAGCCGGATTGCTTTCATGCCATCACCGGATCGCCAGGCTCTCCGACCTCAACCGGTCTATCAGGTTCCCGCATCCCAGCCGGTGACAGCAGGGGGGATTGGTCCGCTCCTGATCCCCAGCATCGTACCTTGGGTTGGCGTCCTGCGTCTATAGCTGAATGCACCAGGGAGGGGTTACCGTCAGGTATGCTCTCTCTCCGGCACTCAAGGTCACCGTGCTCCTGCGTCTCAGCCGGATTGACAGATTTCCCGCACCTCTGCAGAGGCGACCGGTCCACTCCTGATCCCCGGGATAGTGTTTTTGGTCAGAGTCCTGCTGGAGCCGTGCAGTGTGGAGGGGGTACTGTCATGTGTGCTACCTCTCCGGCCTCTAGGTCACCAGGCTGCTCGTTATGGCGCACACCTGTCACCATCGTTACGCGCATCTGCGCATCATCAGACTCACCTGGACTCCATCACCTCCCGGATTACCTTCCCTATGTATGTCACTCCGTTTGGTTCCTTCCCCAGGTGTTATTGTTTCTGTTCCTGTGTCATGTCTGCGTTGTTCTTTTTACGGAAGTGGCTGGGAAATGACTGACAACACAGCTCTTAGCTCCCTCAGTAGATGCCTACTGGAGAACTTATTTGTATTGCTTTTAATATTTTTAAATGAATTTCTTATTTACACTTTGTACTAGCTAGCTATTTGTGTAGGTAGCTATCAAGTAAACGCAATGATAATTTGTATATGTTGTGTTTATTTATTCGAACACTCACTCCCTGAACTTGCTTCCCGACTCCCAGCGCACATCGTTACAGCGACCACATTAAATAGCCTATAGGCACACTTGATAATGCGTCCCCAGCAGAGAATCAGAGATAAGGGGCAGCATCAGGCAGAATATATAGCCTAATACGCAAAATTTCATCAATTACATGACCCTATTCTGGATGAGATCAAAAATGCTAAACCGTCCCCTTGACTGAAATTGAAAAAGCAAGACCCTAAATCTCAATACATCCCTTACGCACTGCAACTGCCTCTGAAATACCGCAAGGCAAACACGGCATTCCATTGGAAGTGAATGTGCTTCCAGTGTACCAAAACGCTATGACACTGTTGGTTTGAATGAGGCTTTAGTGGTCAATGGGACTGAGAGTAAGCTATCCAGCTGAGCTAGCAAACAATGTAATTTCAGATTTGAAAAATACTCCATCGACAGGCTCTGCATTTCAGGAATCACAGTAGCAAGTACTCCTGGTGCACTGTTTAATGATATACCCATTTAAACAATACATTTCTGTGAAGAAAACTCTCCATTTTTGCTATAGCCCGCACTGGCTTTCATGGGATTTAAAGGTGAGCTTGTCCAAGGTCGGACTCGATGACAGTTGCTATCCATTGGAGAAATGCGATTGGTTGCTCAGAATTTTGGGGCAGACTTTTAATTGTCTTCAAGCCAGAAATAATTATGTTGAATCAATCTCTTACATTCATGAACTAATCATGTGGGTATTAGATGAACTATGTGTGTCGTACTGTACACTTTGGATGACAGTAGAGCCTGGATATAGTATACAGTGCCTTTAGAAAGTATTCACACCCCTTGACTTTTCCACATGTTGTGATACAGCCTAAATTTTAAATGGATAACTTTTAGATTTTTTGTCAACGGCCTTCACATGTAACGGCGTTCGTCTGTTGAAGAGAGTCGGACCGAAATGCAGCATGTAGGTTATTCATGACTTTAATGAAAGAATCGCGGTACATGAAATAAATGAATCTAAATACAAAAACAACAGAACGGAACGTGAAACTAATTACAGCCTATCTGGTGACTACAACACAGAGACAGGAACAAACTCCCACAAAATACAAAGCGAACTCAGGCTACCTAAATACGGTTCCCAATCCGAGACAACGAGAATCACCTGATTCCAATTGAGAACCACCTCAGGCAGCCAAGCCTAACTAGACACACCCCTAATCATACACAATCCCAATGCTAATAAAACCCCAATACGAAACACAACATATAAACCCATGTCACACCCTGGCCTACCCAAACATATATTACAAAAACACAAAATACAATGACCAAGGCGTGACATCACACAATACCCCACAATGTGGAATTATGTTTTTCAAAATTGCTACAAATTAATTAAAAAACGAAAAGCTGAAATTTCTTGAGTCAATAAACATTCAACCCATTTCTTATGGCAAACCTGAATACATGTCATGTTATGGGTAAGCTTTTAATCGTTAAGGGAGTTTTTCAGGATAAAAAAATTAATGGAATGGAGCTAAGCACAGGAAAGCTCTCAGAGAAAAACTTTATTCAGTTTGCTTTCCACCAGGCACTGGGAGATGCATTCACCTTTCAGCAGGACAATAACCTAAAACACAAGGCCAAATATCCACTGGAGTTGCTTACCAAGAAGGCATTGAATGTTCCTGAGCGGCCAAGTAACAGTTTAGACTTAAATCCATGGCTGTCTAGCAATGATCATCAACCAATTTGACAGAGCTTTAAGAATTTTGAAAATAATAATGGACAAATGTTGCACAATCCAAGTGTGGAAAGCTCTTAGAGACTTAACCAGAAAGACTCACAGCTGTCAGGGGTGTGAATACTTATGTAAATTCAATATTTTTGTGCTTTTTTTCAATAAATTAGCAAACATTTCTAAAAACATGTTTTCACTTTGTCATTATGGGGTATTGTGTGCAGATAGTTAAAAAACATATTTAATAAATGTTGAATTCAGGCTGTAATACAACAAAATGTGGAATAAGTCAAGGGGTATCAATACTTTCTGAAGGCTCTGTAATTTATGCCATAGAGCCAGGCTATAGGATAATTTTAGGACAGATATACCAGGGTATGCTTTTATTTGTGTACAGATATACCTTGAAGCGAGGATGGGGTAGCTATAATTCGAAGGGGGTCTCCTGGTGATGTATGTGTTTTACAAGGCCCTTGTCCTCCGCTACAGGACTGTGATGGGCAATATAGCATTGGTCCTTGGAGGCAAGGCTTCCTCTAGTGTTCATACATAGCTTTAGAATGAATACATGCTGACCTCCTGATTTACAGCCTACCTCAAAGACACGGCTTATAATGAAAAGCTCGGCCCCTGCGCTGCAGCTTGCTTGGCTAATGCAATATGCAGTGTGGATGGGCTCCAACAGGGCCCTTTAATAAAAACCAGGAAGGAGGTGAAATGCAAAACCGTTCTGGAATTTAACAAGGACCTCTTTTTTTGTAAGGTGGAAGAAAAAAAAAGATTGAAATCCACATTATTATTATTTTCTTACTCGCAAACTTGTGATCACAAGCCCACTCCGAGTGTGATGTTAGACAGATTGTTCCCTTTGTGAAGTGTCAGGTAACACAGATTTTTTAAGCTGTTTTTTAATTTAAAATTATGACAATTGAGCAATGTAAACTACAAATAATTAGGAAAAGTCAAGGAAAGAGCAGGACGTTGCTTTCAAAATGGCAGATTCATTTAAATTACAAAATCAAACGTCAGTGGCCGTTGAACTATGGCGGCTCTAGAGTTCAATATGACATGGAAAGCAGACGACGGCAAGCAGATGGAAATGCATTTGACTCTGTCAAGAGCCTTGAGAAACATTTATCAAAGGGGGGTAAGAGGAAGGGAGTTGCAGTTGTGGGGGACACAGAAAAAAACAGAGGGGCTCTGAAGAAAAACGCCACTGGAGTGGTTGTTATAGAGTAGAGGGAGTAAATAAGACTGGATAACAGCTTCTGTCTGCATGTCCCATCCAATCCCCCTCACACTGACTGACACACACACACACATACACACACACACACACACACACACACACACACACACACACACACACACACACACGGACAGAGGTCTGGATGGGACCTTGGCCCAAGGTTGAGGAGGTCTCTGCTGATTGGTGAAGACGTTTCTCTCCCTGCACCGACACCTTCGCAGTTTAGTGACCCTTACCCGAACATCCCCCATGCCCAGTGGGGACTTTTGGCATGGCCTGAAGAGAGAGATTAAAGGAGGGAGATTCACCGCCTGAATCAACACCTGAAAGATTCTTGCCTTAGGCTGATCATAATGGTGGCGGTTGTTGTGCATGGACACAAATGCAGTGTTCCAAATGGCACACTATTCCATTTGTTGTGCACTACGTAGCACACTACATAGGGAATAGGGTGCCATTTGGGACAACATGGAGTGAGCCTTGTCTCCAGACAGGTTCAACATGGGGAGACAGCAGGGGTGAATTACAGGGGTGCTGTACAGCTGAGCATACTCAAATGAATAGGGACTATATACTTATCTGGCCTCTAAGCACCACCTTCCATCATATAAACCCAATCTGAATAGACCAGAATGTGTGGGTGACACGGTCAACATGGGAAGCAGGACATACAGGCTTTGGTTCCAGTCTAGTTCTAACACACCTCAACCAATTCAGTTGTTAATGTCACAACTGAATAAGAACTTTAATGAGTGTTAATAGCAAGTGTTTTAATGAATACATCCATTGCCAAATGAGCTGTGAGCTGTTATTAGGGACGTCCCTCCATAATCGATATGAGTGATTTATTGCCACTTGTCAAAATAACAGGGTTTTTGGTGCGTGTGCAGTTTATAAGGTGCTCGTTTAAAAAAAATGCAAGCTATTTGATTACTATTGTTGCACATGTATGTGTAGCGAATACATTTTATGTTTAGGTTTTCAATATATTGCAACTGTTTCTGCATATTGGTTATTGATTTGGACACGTTGGCGCTTTGACATTGGGCTATTTATCAAAATGTAGTGTCAACAGAAAGCAGTGACAGCATCGCTTTCAACTTCAGTTTAAGGAATATAAATATAACTTTCAACATTCGTTTCCAGTTGTGTTGTACTTAATCAGGTAAAAACTGCTGAATAAGTCCAAAATAGTGCTGTGATTGATATATTTTGGTGATATACAAGAAATCACCAAAACGGGTTTGCGTAGCCGACTGTTATAATTGCTGTACAATGCTATAAATGCATAATAAATAGTGGGTTCATAGAAAGTGTTACTGAAATGACCGGTGAGCTCAGCTGACACTATGGGCTTAAAGGGGCAGTTCAAACATCAGTAAAGGGCCACCCTGCCACTATTGGATGTACTAATTGCAGATGTATCCTTTAATGCTCTCTCTCTATAAAAGTAAACATGCATTTTTTATTTTATTTTTTTATTTAACCTTTATTTAACCGGGTAGGCCAGTCGAGAACAAGTTCTCATTTACAACTGCGACCTGGCCAAGATAAAGCAAAGCAGTGCGACAAATCAACAACAGAGAGTTAAACAAACGTACAGTCAATAACATAATAGAAAAATCTATGTACAGTGTGTGCAAATGTAGAAGAGTAGGGAGGTTCGGCAGTAAATAGACCATGGAGGTGAAATAATTACAATTGAGCATTTACACTGGAATGGCAGATGTGCAGATGATGATGTGCAAGTAAAGAATATAGATACTGGGATGCAAAAGAGCAAGAGGGTAAGTAACAATATGGGGATGAGGTAGCTGGGTGTGCTATCTACATATTGGCTGTGTACAGTTACAGTGATCGGTAAGCTGTTCTGACAGCTGATGCTTAAAGTTAGAGAGGGAGATATAAGAGTCCAGCATCAGTGATTTTTACAATTTGTTCCAGTCATTGGCAGCAGAGAACTGTAAGGAAAGGCTTTGGAGATGACCAGTGAAATATACCAGCTTGAGCGCGTGCTACGGGTTTGTGTTGCTATGTTGACCAGTGAGCTGAGATAAGGTGGGGCTTTACCTAGCAAAAACGTATAGATGACCTGTGGCCAGTGGGTTTGGTGACGAATATGTAGTGAGGGCCAGCCAACGAGAGCAAACAGGTCGCAGTGGTGGGTAGTATATGGGGCTTAGTTGACAAAAACAGATGGCACTGTGATAGACTGCATCCAGTTTGCTGAGTAGAGTGTTGGAGGCTATTTTGTAAATGACATCGCCGAAGTAAAGGATCGGTAGGATAGTCAGTTTTACGAGGGTATCTTTTGCAGCCATGAGTGAAGGAGACTTTGTTGCAAAATAGGAAGCCGATTTTAGATTTAATTTTGGATTGGAGATTCTTAATGTGAGTCTGGAAGGAGAGTTTACAGTCTAACCAGACACCTAGGTATTTGTAGTTGTCCACATATTCTAGGTCAAGACTGTCCAGAGTAGCGATGCTAGTCGGGCTAGCATTTCTGAGGGAATGGCCCTTGCCCTCACCCTCCGATCCAACAGGTCCCAGATGTGCTCAATGGATTGAGATCCAGGCTCTTCCCTGGCCATGGCAGAACACTGACATTCCTGTCTTGCAGGAAATCACACACAGAACGAGCAGTATGGCTGGTGGTAATGTCATGCTGAAGGGTCATGTCAGGATGAGCCTGCAGGAAGGTTTATACATGAGGGAGGAGGAAGTCGTCCCTGTAAGTCACAGCGTTGAGATTGCCTGCAATGACATCCTGCTCAGTCCAATGATGCTGTGACACACCGCCCCAGACCATGGTGGACCCTCCACCCCCAGGATGCAGAGTACAGGCCTTGGTGTAATGCTCATTCCTTCGACACTTAACGTGAATCCGTGAGACAAAATAGCAACTCGTCAGTGAAGAGCACTTTTTTGCCAGTCCTGTCTGGTCCAGCGACGGTAGATTTGTGCCCATAGGCACAACGTTGTTGCCGGTGAAGTCTGGTGAGGACCTGCCTTACAACAGGCCTACAAGCCCTCAATCTGGCCTCTCTCATCCTATTGCGGACAGCCTGAGCACTGATGGAGGGATTGTGCATTCCTGGAGCAACTCGGGCAGTTGTTGCCATCCTGTACCTGTCCCGCAGGTGTGATGTTCGTATGTACCAATCCTGTGCAGGTGTTGTTACATGTGGTCTGCCACTGCGAGGACGATCAGCTGTCCGTCCTCTCTCACTGTAGTGCTGTCATAGGTGTCTCACAGTACAGACATTGCAATTTATTGCCCTAGCCACATCTGCAGTCCTCATGCCTCCTTGCAGCATGCCTGAGGCACGTTGATGAGCAGGGACCCTGGGCATCTTTCTTTTGGTGTTTTTCAGAGTCAGTAGTTTTCAGAGTCAGGCCTCTTTAGTGTCCTACGTTTTCATAACTGTGACGTTAATTGCCTACTGTCTGTAAGCTGTTAATGTCTTAACGACATCTCCACAGATGCATGTTCATAATTGTTTATGGTTAATTGAACAAGCATGGGAAACAGTGTTTAAACCCTTTACAATGAAGATCTATGAAGTTATTTGGATTTTTACAAATTATCTTTGCAATACAGGGCCCTGAAAAAGGGGCGTTTCTTTTTTTGCTGAATTTAGGTCTATAACAGATTGGGTCTAGAGTGTCTCCCCCTTTGAAGAGGGGGATGACCGCGGCAGCTTTCCAATCTTTGGGGATCTCAGACGATACAAAAGAGAGGTTGAATAGGCTAGTAATAGGGGTTGCAACAATTTTGGCTGAACATTTTTGAAAGAGAGGGTCCAGATTGTCTAGCCCAGCTGTTTTGTAGGGATCCAGATTTTGCCGCTCTTTCAGAACATCAGTTGTCTGGATTTGGGTGAAGGAGAAGCGGGTGGAGAGAGCTTGGGCAAGTTTCTGCAGTGTTTGCTGAGATATTGGCCGGGGTAGGGTTAGCCAGGTGGAAAGCACGGCCAGCAGTAGAAAAATGCTTATTGAAACTATCTGTTATCGTAGTTTTATCGGAGGTGACAATGTTTCTTACCCTCAGTGCAGTGGGCAGCTGGGAGGAGGGGCTCTTATTCTCCAATGACTTTACAGTGTCCCAAAACATTTCGGAATTAGCGCTACAGGATGCAAATTTCTGTTCAAAAAGTTAGCCGTAGCTTTCCTAACTGAATGAGTGTATTGGTCCCTGACTTCCCTGAAAAGTTGCATATCGCGAGGGCTATTCGATGCTAATGCAGAACGCACAGGATGTTTTTGTAGTCAAGGGCAGTCAAGTCTGGGGTGAATTTTTTGAATGGGGCATGCTTATTTAAAATGGAGAGGAAGGCACTTTTAAAGTGCAACCAGGCATCTTCTACTGACGGGTTGAGAAATACATACAGTGCCTTGCAAAAGTATTCATCCCCCTTGGCATTTTTCCTATTTTATTGCTTTACAACCTGTAATTTAAATGGAGTTTTATTTGGTTTTCATTTAATGAACATACACAAAATAGTCAACATTGGTGAAGTGAAATGAAAAGAATTACATGTTTCAAAAAATTGTAACAAATAAAAAACTTTGGTGTGGTGTGTGCATATGTATACACCCCCTTTGCGATTAAGCCCCTAAATAAGATCTGGTGCAACCAATTACCTTCAGAAGTCACATAATTAGATAAATAAAGTCCACCTGTGTGCAATCTACGTGTCACATGATCTGTCAGATGATCTCAGTATGTATACACCTGATCTGAAAGGCCCCAGAGTCTGCAACACCACTAAACAAGGGGCACCACCAAGCAAGTGGCACCATAAAGACCAAGGAGCTCTCCAAACAGGTCAGGGACAAATGCAGAGAATTACAGATCAGGGTTGGTTATAAAAAATATCAGAAACTTTGAACATCCAACGGAGCACCATTAAATCCATTATTAAAACATGGAAAGAATATGGCACCAACACAAACCTGCCAAGACAGGGCCGCCCACCAAAACTCACAGACCAGGAGAGGAGAGCATTGATCAGAGAGGCCACAAAGAGACCAAAGATAACACTAAAAGAGCTGCAAATCTCCACAGCAGAGATTGGAGTATCTGTCCATAGGACCAATTGAAGCCGTACAATCCACAGAGCTGGGCTTTACGGAAGAGTGGCTTGAAAAAATCCATTGCCTAAAGAAAAGCAAACATATGGAAGAAGGTACTCTGGTCAGATGAGAATAAAATCGAGCTTTTTGGCCATCAAGGAAAATGCTATGTATGGCTCAAACCCAACACCTCTCATCACCCTGAGAACACCAACCCCACAGGAAAGCATGGTGGTGGCAACATCATGCTGTGTGGATGTTTTTCATCGGCAGGGACTGGGAAACTGGTCAGAATTGATGGATGACGCTAAATACAAGGAAATTCTTGAAGGAAACCTGTTTCAGTCTTCCAGTGATTTGAGACTGGCACAGAGGTTAACCTTCCAGCAAGACAATGACCCTAAGCTTACTGCTAAAACAACACTCGAGTGGATTAAATGGAAACATTTATATGTCTTGGAATGGCCTAGTCACAGCCCAGACCCCAATCCAATTGAGAATCTGTGGTATGACGTAAAGATTGCTGTACACCAGCAGAACCCATCCAACTTGAAGGAGCTGGAGCAGTTTTGAAGAATGGGCAAGAATGTGCAAAGCTTGTAGAGGCATACCCTAAGAGACTTGCAGCTGTAATTGCTGTGAAAGGTGGCTCTACAAAGTATTGACTTTGGTGGGGGGTGAATAGATATGCACGCTCATGTTTTCTGTTTTTTTGTCTTATTTCTTGTTTGCTTCACAATAAATAATATTTTTCATCTTCAAAGTGGTAGGCATGTTGTGTAAATAAATGTTTTTATTTGACCTTTATTTAACTAGGCAAGTCAGTTAACTTCTTGCGTCGAGCCAACCCGGATCCGGGATCATGACTACAGCCTCAAGCCCATTACCATAACGCAACGTTAACTATTCATGAAAATCGCTAATGAAATGAAATCAATATGCTAGCTCTCAAGCTTAGCCTTTTGTTAACAACACTGTCATCTCAGATTTTCAAAAACCAGCAAAAACATTCAATAAATCATTTACCTTTGAAGAACTTCAGATGTTTTCAATGAGGAGACTCTCAGTTAGATAGCAAATGTTCAGTTTTCCTGAAAGATTATTTGTGCAGGAGAAATCGGTCGGTTTTCTGCGTCATGTTTGGCTACGAAAAAAAATGAAAATTCAGTTATAAAAACGCCAAACTTTTTCCAAAATAACTCCATAATATCGACTGAAACATGGCAAACGTTGTTTAGAATCAATCCTCAAGGTGTTTTTCTACATATCTCTTCAATGATGTATTGTTCCTGGAAGTGTGCTTCTCCCTCTGTATCGCATGGTAAAATGATTGCCACTGAGAATTGCACACCAATTTAGACAAAGGACACCGGGCGGACACCTGGCAAATGTAGTCTCTTATGGCCAATCTTCCAATGATATGCCTACAAATACGTCACAATGCTGCAGACATCTTGGACGAACGGCAGAGAGCATAAGCTCGTTCACAGCACATTGACAGCCATATAAGGAGACGATAGTAAAACAGAGCTTCAAAAAATCAGCTCATTTCCTGTTTGAGGTTTCATCTTGGTTTCACCTGTAGCATCAGTTCTGGAGCACTCACAGATAATATATTTGCAGTTTTGAAAACGTCAGAGTGTTTTCTTTCCAAAGCTGCCAATTATATGCCTAGTCGAGTATCTTTTTGTGACAAAATATTGCGCTTAAAACGGGCACATTTTTTTATCCAATAATGACATAGCACCCCCATAGGTTGAAGAGGTTTTAAGAACAAATTCTTATTTTCAAGGACAGCCTCGGAACAGTGGGTTCAGGGGCAGAACGACAGATTTTTAATTTGTCAGCTCGGGGATTCGATCTTGCAACTTTTCGGTTACAAGTCCAATGCTCTAACAACTAGGCTACTTGCCGCCAATGATGCAAACCCCCAAAATAATCCATTTTAATTCCAGGTTGTAAGGCAACAAAATAGGAAACATGTCTAGGGGGGTGAATACTTTCGTAAACCACTGTACATGTTTATAATGTGTTCATAATACAGTATGCATAGATGGCGCACACACATGAACACACCCTCCGAGGCTCCAGTGTACCAGAGAAGCAGTGCAGGGAGAGATGAAAACCCTGGATGGGTATTATGGCCGTCCAGTATAATCACCTTACTGTCTCTGTGTGTCCAGAGCCATCTCACTAGTCGCCCCCTGAAGCGCTCACAGGAGCGCTTCATTTAATTAATAACCAAGCTAATTGGATATAAGTCCCCTATATAGTGTGTGTGTGTGTGTGTGTGTGTGTGTGTGTGTGTGTGTGTGTGTGTGTGTGTGTGTGTGTGTGTGTGTGTGTGTGTGTGTGTGTGTGTGTGTGTGTGTGTGTGTGTGTGTGTGTGTGTGTGTGTGTGTGTGTGTGTGTGTGTGTGTGTGTGTGTGTGTGTGTGTGTGTGTGTGTGTGTGTGTGTGTGTGTGTGTGTGTGTGTGTGTGTGTGTGTGCGCGTGTGTGCTCTAAAATGTGATGCTACTCAAGTGGCGGTTTACTTTGCATAGAAATCCTAAAGGTTGTAAAAGCATGTACTATTTTACTCCATTTTATTTACTCTGGTGTAATTCCAAATGTATATAGGGACAATGATGTATTTTACAGTCTCAGCCCCTATTATGCATGTTTGAATTAATTTGTTTTAGTGCCTTAAATTGCACTGTCCAGTTTAAAATAATGGGTTGAGAATGATCCTTTTGTTTACTTAATTCCATTGTATGAAGAACTAATTTTGCTCCAATCCCTTACCTTTTCATTGTTGTGCATCGTAGCTTTGTGCCAGAAAAGGGCTGCATAGTAACATATTGTGCAGGAGTATAGGATGAGAACTACATGTTTTGCATGCATTATCAATACTCCTCCAATTCCTCTGATTTGTTGCAACAGCATTGTCCTCTTTTTTAACCCCTTTTTTCTCCCCAATTTTGTGGTATCCAATTAGTCTTGTCTCATCGCTGCAAATCCTGCACAGACACGGGAGAGGCGAAGGTCGAGAGCCATGCGTCCTCCGAAACACAACCCACTGCTTCTTGACACAATGCACATCCAACCCGGAAGCCAGCCGCACCAATGTGCGGAGGAAACACTGTACACCTGGGGACCTGGTCAGCGTGCACTGTGCCCGGCCCGCCACAGGAGTCGCTAGTGCGCGATGAGACAAGAATATCCGTGCTGGCCAAACCCTCCCTAACCCGGACGACGCTGGGCCAATTGTGCGTGGCCACATGGACCCCACGGTCGCGGCCGGCTGCGACAGAGCCTGGGCTCAGAATCTCTGGTGGCACAGCTAGCACTGCGTTAGACCACTGCACCATGTGGAAGGTGCAACAGCGTTATCAATGTTAACACTGTTATCATGCATCAATGGCCGATTTCTATGAGTGTTGTTTATCAATGTTGACGTTTCTGTGACTCAAACACATCATCTTCAAAAGGCACTAGTGGTGATCATAACACCACTCATAACATGTCATGAGTAAAGATAATCCCTGTCATTGAAATATGTTGTGTTTCATGGGTTATTACAGATTTCTTTAGTTATCTTTGATTCATTCTGATTTTGAAGAAGTGATACTGACTTTGTTCGCATGGGGACAAGCATAAGAAACTGCCACATTGAACCACACCCTAAAGACTGAAATCTAGTTTCTCTTCATGAGCAACAGAGAAACATGTGAAATAGGTCCATACAGTCGCTCTTTAACTAGCATGGAATGTTATGTCCGTCTAATGACAGCTTTATGAAGGGATTGTATGTGTTGTGCACTTCTTCTCTAATCTTTTGTGGACAGATGCACGGAACATAAATGGTAGTAACATCTGTCCACAGACTGTGGGATGTGACGACTAACGAGGAACTTTGTTCCGGTACATAGATTTTTGTCACTGATCATTTGGACAAGGTGCTCACATCTTTCGTATTACAGAAGGGGAGGAGACATTTGGCCCATAAACTTGCACAAAACTGGCTGAGTTTTCGTTTAGAGGGGTATAGACTTCGCTGGTCTCAGTACATATTATAACACGTCTCCCCCAGAACTTAATCGAGCATCTGACCAAATTAAGCAAGATCTTGGTTCTGGGTGTCTGAGCATACTTGTCTACAGATAGTCTCTAGGTTTTTGTGGATGGCGTTTGCTGTTCAGCCACTTTGCCAACGCTCCCTGGTGAGTGAGACTGACTGTCTGTGGAAACTCTCTCCCTGTCTCTGCAGGGCAGTTTTTTATATTAGATGTCAAGCTTCAGATAGACTCAAGCCACTGGGTAAACACTTTGACAGTTGCTATAGAGGATATTTTGTCTGTGAAATGGAGTCGGGATTACTCCGGCAAAAAGAAGATTGTGGGAAAGAGAGAGTGAGAGCAGCAACCTCTTACTTCTTTTTTTAATATAACTTTGGCCTGCTGGTGTATCTGGTTTGATTTTAAAAGCCAAATGCAGGGTTCAGAATTATTTGCCTGAACATAAAACGATCTGCTAACCAAGGTGATCTACAGAACTGTGGACCATTGGTTTGCATCAAGCTGGACTTACACACTAGATAGTTGACAGTGACACACAACTTTGAATTACAAAGTTGCTGAAGCTGAAAAATTACTTGCTATTTATTTTTGGGGAAATTAATAAGAAATCACATAAAATGCTCAGTGCAATAGCTTGGACCTTACAGTAGTCCAAACCTCCCTTAACTGGAAACATACAGTATATACCTTGTGTGTGTGTGAGAGTGAGAGAGAGATAGAGAGAGAGAAGTAGAGCGGGGGTTCTTAGATGTGTGAGCTTCAGTACACCAAATTAAATTATAATGCAAATCCAGCGGTATTTCATGACAGCCCATGATAAAAACCCTATTGTGTTTAATGATATGCTTTGTGAATGTGCATGAGTGGAGACGGAATTGAAACCGGGGGACTTTTCTGAAAGCGCACACCCACCCCACGGTGGACTGCACATTGCCTGTGGAGGTAGAAGTCGGCATGGTGGGGGTTCTCTAGGCAAAGGGGGTGACTGTTGAGTGAAGTCTGTAAATCATCTACTTCTAATACAGCGAAAGGAGCTTTAAGAAAAACTGTAGCATTGTTGCAAAGCTCTCAAATTTCTGTTGAATCAGCTTTGGGAGTTACTTTCTTACCTGGAATACTGAAGGAAGGTACAGTTGACATACACTTGTTGGAGTCATTAAAAGAGAGAGATAGGATACGGCATGGGTCAAAATGATTGATTGATTACCTTACGTCATGATGACGTGTACATGTCTGAATATGGGCCTCCGGCCCGCCCCCCCAGTTCATGTGGTCCCGTGTTAGAGGGTGTGTGTTATTTTATATATCTATGTTATGCTTTGAAGTAGGCCTGTTGTTTGATGTCTAGGGGGGCTGGTTGAACTGGGGAGGGTGGTGTTTGAGTGTTTGAACTTTTGGGACCGTACACCCAGTTTTATCTCCCTTATGGTTGTTATCTATGAAGCAGGAATGTCCAGGGTTATGTATCTGGGGCCTAGGCTTTATAAATGTCCAGAACAAGCCATTTTTTAAGACCTGAATATTAAACATCTAAAATATGTCTACAAGGGGAATTCTCGGAGTGCTCTGTAGCTCATGTCATGAATCCAACGCCAAAAGCCTGGAGGATATTTTGCTTGAGGCTCCCGAATGTTTTAAACAATTTTTGTGTACAAGCGAGGGACATATTTCGTACATATTCAACCCAGAGGAATCTACGGTTAAGATATTCACAGACAGCGTGTCCCAACCCTTTTATCGTGCAGAACCCGAGAGTTTTTCTCCAGAGCTAAGGATGCGAGAATGGCTTAAAATAAGGCTAGCTTTGTGTCAAATGGAACGCGTCCTGAGTGCTTCAAGGCTGCCGGGATATGCGTTGGAAGAACAAGTCTGTGGACGAAATGATCTAATGGCTCTGAGAGTCACTTCCATGGGGTATACCCCGGACTACCCCCTACGTCATGATGACGTGTGCATGTTTAAATATGTGCGCCCGCCCCGGCCCCCCTGTTCGTGTGGTCATGTGTTAGAGGGTGTTTATTATTTTATATCTATATGTCATGCCTTGAAGTATTCAAGGTGTTAGATGAGAAGGGGGGTCTGGTTGTGTGGAGGGTGTTTGAGTGTTTGAACTTTTGGGACCATGTCCTTTTGAGACCCCACCCCCCCATCTTTATCTCCCTTATGTTTGTTATCTGATGAAGCAGGAATGTCTGGGGCTATAGCGCTGGGGCCTCAGCATTATAAATGTCCAGAACAAGGCTTGCGAACCCAGAACCGTAAACCCTATTTTTTAAACATGGATTTTGCGATCAGTGGCAAAGCTGTGATGACTGTAGCCTCGGAGGCAGGACCGCGTCTGAAACATCGAGAAAGGGCAAAGTATACAGCCGCAATATACGATGCACCAAAAAAGCGCTTTCTAAACGTGTATAGAACCCAGATACCTCCCGCAACTGCGTTGAAATATGAAGTGTTGATGTCTAACGGACAGCATTGGGGGTATCTGTTTGATTATTTGGCCTGTAGCGTGAAACTCTATACGTTAGCCGAAGGAGAAGAATATACCGACCAGAAATTAGGCGTGACTTATGAGGTTGAAGACTGGACGGTTTTTCGACAGGTTTTGTGTCCCGAACTGAGCCGTATCACCAAGGGTTACAGCTTGTTCACAGGCTACGAGACCCGTTGGGAAGGTACCCCGGACACCTCAGGAAGAGTATTTCACAGGGTGAAAATACAATGAAAAAATGGACTTCCCTGCGGCTGCGTTGAGTTCCACGTCAGCACCGCGGAAATCCGAAACCAAAACATCTGCTTATCCCCTTTAAAAGCTGGCCTTTAATGGAATTGAAAATGTTGGAGATGTTGGATGCTCTGTTTGTACAGAGCCAAAAGCGCCAGAGCATTGTTCGGCTAAAGAAGTGCATAATATATACGAATCCGGAGGATTACGACTCAAAGCATCCCCAAGAAGATACAACGTCAGGAGAGGCAGCCCCCTTCGAAAGCGAGGTAAGCAGTGTTGTTAACCCCGCCCAGATACCCCGAGGGCTGGTTCAAGAATAAAAGGCTGGTTCTTAAAACCTACAGTTCTTAACCTACGCATTGACCATGGATATTCCTAACGCATACCCGAACTCCGAAACAGCCTGGGCGCCCGACACTAAGGATTGTATGCCTCGCAGCCCTCCATTCTACTCCCCCCTGGCAAGACCCTCGACAACCCCTACATGTACACAACCTGAGGGCATGTTTGATGGGGTGGTCAGTACTATTTTTGTGGACACAATCAAGGCCTCAGTAGCCACGCTTTTAGACGTGGTGATTGGAGAATATATACGAGAAAAATGCATCGGTTGTGAGATTAATCACCCCAGCCAGCGAAGGCATCCCTGCCTATACGATCCCCCAAGATACTACTTCTTCAACAATTTTGAGGCGCTGGTGAAAAGACTTTGGTCCTGCCGGTTTATACCATCGCTGGTCAGAGCCCTGGAGGCTATGGGCCTTGTGCCGTCTATCCCCAGAGTTTACGGGGTAACCGAGGCGTTCCTACATGAACTGAAGGAGGCGATTCACATACACGAGAAACTCAAAGAAATCCGACACACCCTGGTGGAGGATAACAAATACCGGGAGGCTGTGGTGTCTGATGTGATGACTTTCTGGCTCAATAAACCCCAAGAGCCCGAGTGACATTTTTGTTATTTAGATGTAGAGCAATGGGTAACTATGTGTATACGAGGTTAGAGAGAATAAATACATTTTTTCTTTTGAGAGAACTTACAAGTGTTATGCATCAAATTATTGAAAATAAAGTGAACAATGTCTCGTTCTACACAACCCCCAATTCCGGGGCTAATGTAGAGCTTGTTTTGAAAATGGACAAAATCATGAATCATGTACGACATGCGGGCGAGGGTCTACAATGGATACAAATGGTTACCCGGCTCGGTGGTGATTCTGAAGAACTAGAAACAACCTAAATTTTACTTTATTAAGGATGCGAGGGTTTTGGGGCATCTTTAGGGGTGCTGTATCTCGGTGAAGGTTTGTGTTTTAAAGAGTGAATCTGTTGCCGAATATTATAGTTGGGTACACCCAAGAGGGGTATGTTGAGGATGGCCAGGGCCTTAAGAAACTGAAGCCACCCTGGAGGTCTTCGGTCATCAGCAATCTTGTGAAGTATATGTGAACCCTTGACAACCGCACCCTGAAGGATAAACTCTCCTTTGTCGTTCCAAGTAGCTGCCCCATTTGAGTCTTTTAGCTTGTTCATAATGTAGCTAACATTTTTCCTGTTACGTGCCGGAACATGGGTTAACAAGTCTTGCATAACTTTATCTTCAACAGGCATTTGATCTTCAGACGGTAAGCTCGCAGGTACAGGCATTACAGGGGCGTGGCTCTCGCAAGGTTCGTCATCTTTTAAAGGGTTCTGTAGGGAAATAGTTAAATGGCCTGTCTCTCTCTCCCCTTATTTCACCAAGGACAAATACCTTTGCAAGAGGTTTGTGTATGTTTGGACCTTATCATAGGGGTTCAATCCTTTTTGATTCAAAATATCCTTCATGGCCGTATCCAAATCATTTTCCGCTGTTTGTCTGATATTTTCGGGACCCTGCACGTTCTTTAAAAGTCTATCCAACTCTTGTTGTGGCACCAGATACATTTTATTGGCCATCACCCTATGTGTTCAACCACCACGTCGGGCTGCAATAAGGCTGGTGATGAAGGGCACGGCTATACATAGTAAAGGTAGAATAAAACCGCCAGACTGTTGTATGCTATGTCGTTTCTTTTGAAGACTGACCCTTTTATTGGCAAAGAGCTTGATCGAGGTCTTTTGTCTCTTTAATTTTTTCAATTGTGTCAGGGTGAGTGGAATGCGTCCTTTGAGAAGATTCAAAGCAATCTCACATAGGGATAATATGAGATCTGAAGAACAGTGACCCAAGATGGCCTTCCGTTCATTAGATGTAGCCCCAACTAGGCTTCTCAAGAGGGGCAAGTTTCTTTTTAAATGCAGTGACATAGCAGCGACTTTTTTTTAGGAATGTACGCAGCCGGCCACTCCCACGGGAACAGACCAGTTCGTAGCCTCAGGTGTTCTGGAGTATTTGCTTTTAAATCCACAATTAAATAAGAAAATGGCGCTTGGGTAGCGTCCTCGTAGCTCTCCATAAAGTAGGATTTCCTTCCCGGGTACATCTGCTGAGCTAGAGTGTTAATTTGTAGTTTGTCTCTAGCATTTTTGAACAAAACCATGTAATTGGCGTTCAAACTGATGGTGCGGCTATTTTTACCTTGGTGAAACACATTCTGCACCAAGTAAAGCACGGACAGGTTTCTATGATGAGTATATTGGGTAAACGCTCGGGCAATTTCGGGATGTTCGCTACCTGCAAATAGCATATCGTCCAAAACCAACAGATTGTTTTTATGAGGAGGTAAAAGTTCATCATCAGACAAGGTATCAGGTATTCCTTCAACAAACTTGATTTTTATTGTCTTCAACAATTCATCATACAGAGGTTGATAACATGAATAACACCACACAACATTATCAGACTTTTGAGATAACACATGTTCAGAATTCTCTAAAATACTTTTTACAAAACAAGTTTTACCACTATTCGAAGGCCCTGCGAAAATGGTAAATGGGCGTGGTAAATGCTGCAAGAAACACATTTACATTACCCAGGGGTGTCAAAGCTGGAAAGGAATGCTTGAACATGAGGACCAGACTTTTTTGAGGGCTGTCTATTAGTGCTCCCACACAACAACCACTTTTAGACCGTAAGTAGCCTGTAAAGAAGCAACTTTGTCTTACATTTACATTGAAACTCTTGGTACATTTCCCCAAAAGTATTTTGGGTTAGGACACACATGTTCTTGGGCACAAAGCAAGATTTGCAACCATGGAAGTAACAACCATTGTACTCATACACGGTCTCAACCCCGTCAATCTGGGTGTAGCCATCTACATAGTAAGAGCCAAATGCCTTCTCCCCTCGATTCAAAGCATGTTGAATAAAAATGTCTTTATCCTGGGCCATATACTCTAGCCATTGAATGGACCCACTAGAGTATGCCTTGAATTGGCGTCGGTAGTTGTCAGGCGAGGGGATAGCTATAGAGGCTGTAGGCAGATAGTGTGTACGGTATGTTTTCATGCAAGCCGATGCAATAGTTGTACAACTCCATGGGTCAATACCTGCATCTTTGATTACCTCTTCTCTGAATCTGAGGCATCCTTCACGAAGTATAACCACATCATTGTCACAGTATGATTCCATCTCTTTATGGAAATCAAAGGTGCCATGTCTTACTGTCTCAAGAGTAAGAGTCGTAGGCTCTAGCATTGTACTACCTTGCGCTATGACCCTGGGGCCACGCCTTGCTGTATCAAGGGGTTCAGAAGAAGGTAAGAGTCGTAGGCTCTAGCATTGTGCGTTTAAACGTTGAAGGTTACAAAAACTGTGGTACTGTGGTTTTCTAAAATGTTTTAGAAAGATTAGTGCACAATTGGATCCTTCTGCAGACCACTTTTCCCCCTTGAATGTCATGGTAGATACAAAAATAGGCAAATGATCCCCCGATTGCTGATTTGTCTCACAATCATAGAACATATATTTCTCTGAATGTTCATCTTCAGCCAAGGGCTGAATATAACACTCGTGTGGCACTTCTTGAACCACTTCAGCATTTCTGCATTTCAGAGCCCCTTTACAGATTGGACAATGTATAATTCCACAAACATGTGGTTTAGGGCAATCTATTTTAAGGCTGTAATTGCAATGACATTTTGGGCATTTCTTGTTAATGGCACAAATGCCATGTTTCAATTTTGTGTTTATCATAACAGTAGGTCGAACGACATGTGCGATGGCATTCCGCACATGGTGTCAAGTTTAAGGTTTGCATAGGGCACTCTGCATCCTGACATACCGAACAGTTATAATGGCACGAGTGCCCCCCCCTTTCGGGTGTAGCCGGTATGGCAGGATGTACACACATAGGGTGCACCTATGAACGCCTTGATGTTGGTAACGACATAGTAATGTTCGTTTTGCACATAAAAGTACAGAATCTGAGGGTGCGGTTGGGGGGTGTTTTGGAACTTCAAGAGAGCTGCATTAGCTCTACTGTGGTACAAAACCACAATCTTGATATTCAGAAGGTTTTCAAATTTGACAATGTCTGAGAATGCCACCCCTTCATGTATCCCGAGACCCACCGCCGTTTGGATTTCTCTAGCCTTTTGCAATGCCGTCAGATCAGTACATCCGGGGTTAAGTAAATGCGCTAGGCCTATTGCAAAACATAGCTTATTATCGGGATTGTGAACGTTTATGAGGTAGGCCCTTTTATTGCTTATGATTTCTGACTGCATTAGGCTATCTAGCTTCCTTCTCTGCCCACCACCTCACTGCGGTTGACGTATTATTTGCACTACAAGCTCGAGGGTCCGATCGGCTATGATGGGTAAATTTGACTGAACAAGGCGTTCTACCAGCGCTGTAAATTGTTCAAGATCTGCTTTGCCATTGGGTAAAATAAGAGATACTGTATTATGCAGGCTATCTCCACATATTTCCAACTGTAAGACATCACGAGGTTCGCCATAATCTCTTGCCGTTTCTAACAGGTCATTCAGAGTGTCCATTATCATCATGTAAAATACAGCATAGTCAAGATTCTGATTCACACATAGGAAATTGAAAAACTGTCGAATCTCTGTATTGTTGAATTTATTTCTGTACACAACCCTGACACGTCTATCATGAACATCTGCCTCCAGATTTATTAGACAATTGTCCAATTCCCCAAAAACATCTTGTGGCGTTTCAGACTCTACGGACCTAGGCATTACTGGTTGTTCTATCGCTGTTGGGGTGGTCGGGGCCAAAATTGTCTGACTCTCGTTCATCCGATTAATTAAGGTTATGAGGTCTTCGGGAATCTGGGATAACATGTTTTCCTCAGACGCCCCTGACTCGTTCATACGATTAATAATTTCTAAGAGTTCGGCTGGAATCTGGGATAAGAGGCTTTCAACTGTCTCCCGTGTTGCGTTAGTTCTGCCATTTTTGGATAATTAAGGGTGTTCGTTTTTGGGGGGGAGGGTCTTTCTGTAATGGTTGGTGTTTCATGTATGATTTTAGCGTCTGTATTTGCATTTTTTAATGGGGTTGCTGTTTAACATGAGTGGAATTGTTCTATGCCAGAATAACATATCGTCTCTGTACTGTCTCTCAATTAAATCCCCCAGTCGTTTGTATAGCAAAACATTCCTCGATTTCAAAGCACCTGGAAAATAATGTGAAAAACCTTTCTTGTTCGGCTGCAGGTACTGAGGCCGTAGAATTGACTGGGTCTATAAGGTTGGCCGCATCACAGAATAGCTGGTCATCAACATCTGACATGTCATTAAAAACAGGTCTTTCGGGTGTTTCATCGGGAATGCTCGGGGTGCCGGAATTCCCCAGCTCTAGATGTATGTGGTCGTCTGTGCCGTTTTTCACCGGGGCGGAGTCTGAATGAAAATAATACATACATAATTACGTTATTAAAAAAATATATGTTAGCTACATACAAATGTCAAATACCTTTCTGTTATAATAATATATATTAACAATACATAGTTAAAATACCTCACCTTTTTTGGCGCTTGTTGTGACGAATCGCCGAAACCGGGGGTGTGTGACTTTTTCCCTCTAGCGTTCCAAATTCTGCTGGGCCTGTCTCCGGGCAGTCTGCAAAAACATTATTTGTCCTTGTTTTAACATAGGCTATCAACAGATCTATAACTAATAAAAAGGCTGACAACCAACTGTAGCTCAGTTGGTAGAGCATGGCGCTTGTAACGCCAGGGTAGTGGGTTCGATTCCCGGGATCACCCATACGTAGAATGTATGCACACATGACTGTAAGTCGCTTTGGATAAAAGCGTCTGTTAAATGGCATATATTATTATTATTATTATAACTAATAACAAAACTGTATAATGGTCTCATACCGTGTCCCTGGAGCGACGGCTCGTGAAGCAGCAAGTTCCCGGCCCAACAGTAGTTTTCGGGTGGGTTTGATTCCGAGCAATGTACTTGGGCAACCACGGCTCTTTGCCTGTTGCGGTCTGGAATATTTCGGGCGGGGGTCGATGTTCCCTGGATTTGCAGTGAGTTTGAAAAATCGCTCGTACAGAAAGGTAGAATTGCATCAAAGTCCTGCGTGTCAGATGTCCATAACGCATCCTTTATTATTCCTGACTGTATGTCGGCTGTAAATACATAAAATAGTTTTTTTTTAAATAGTACACCCTATTTTTTTTTTTTTATATATAAATATTCTTGGGTATGTATTTAATTATAAGGACTTACAACGAAAAAAGGCCTCTGGTGATTGCCTGCCAGACTTTTGCGCCTGTGAACCACCCTCATGTTGTTCCAGATCAGGTAAATCACGTAAAAGCTGCGTAAATGTCGGGGAGCCTAGACACCATTAGACAATATTAACAGTTATACGCTATATCTACACTTTTTTAATATATATTTTTAAAACTATATTGGCCTTTTGGCCTGAAATACCCAAATAACTAGGTGTTAATATTCCAATAATATTCAAACAAATCTTAAAATATGTTTTTCATTTACTCACCTCCAGAAATATCCATTATGCGAGATTCACTTATTCCGAATATTATTATTATTATTTTTTAATCTGTCCGTGCAGCTCAATATTCGGGCCTGTATTTTGCGGTAAAGCAATGCTAACAACGTTAAAAATAGTTCTGTCCTTAACTATCTAAAAGTACGGAATGAGTTTTTGAGAGATGTATGCTACACCCCACCCCTGTATGTCTGTTTTAGAGCCCCCAAAAGGCTTTGAATTCAAAGTACCGTTCTGTCTGCATTGGGTTTGCTAGAATCCCTGTGTGTTGATTAGATATCAGTATGACGGATAATGTAAACCTTGGTTTCAAACGATTCTCTACAGATAGAGCTCTGGGACCCCGGGTTGAACCCCACCACCTTAGGATTTATGTAACACACACACAACCACACACACACACACCCCTGATTCTATTTTACTTCGCGACAGAGCTGGAAGACGTTGTTAAATAGGCTTTTCCCATAGTTAAAGGGTGAGATACCGTTTTTTAAATTCCTTTTATTGTACATTTTCAAAAATTAACACCTACATTTTAACACACGTTATAATTCAACATGTTTTACTATTTCTTCCAGATATAGGGGTCCTGTTAGCCCTGAACATTATCCATTTCCAATTCCCCATCGCATAGTCTTTTCCGCGCTCCGTCGAAGCCCTGTCCACTTTCCTGCCAGGGAAAGATCCGCCTTCGACCTTATTGTTGTTCCGGGGTATGTCTCAACGATAAACTCGGCCATCGACGTAATTGTTCACGATTTTCGAAAAGACTGTCCAGCTTATTCATCAGGGTTCGGAAAATGTGGTAATCGCGCCATTTAAAACTAAACTAAAATGTACATCCTTGCATGCTTTGGGGGATACATGTGAACTGACCATTTTCGTAGCATTTGCCCTATCAAATTGCTCACATGCTAAAATTGTCACTCTGGAGTCCGGGGTATACCCCATGGAAGTGACTCTCAGAGCCATTAGATAATTTTGTCCACAGACTTGTTCTTCCAACGCATATCCTGGCAGCCTTGAAGCACTCAGGACGCGTTCCATTTGACACAAAGCTAGCCTTATTTTAACATTTACATTTAACATTTAAGTCATTTAGCAGACGCTCTTATCCAGAGCGACTTACAAATTGGTGCATTCACCTTATGACATCCAGTGGGACAGTCACTTAACAATAGTGCATCTAAAACTTAGGGGGGGTGGGGTGAGAGGGATTACTTATCCTATCCTAGGTATTCCTTAAAGAGGTGGGGTTTCAGGTGTCTCCGGAAGGTGGTGATTGACTCCGCTGTCCTGGCGTCGTGAGGGAGTTTGTTCCACCATTGGGGGGCCAGGGCAGCGAACAGTTTTGACTGGGCTGAGCGGGAGCTGTACTTCCTCAGTGGTAGGGAGGCGAGCAGGCCAGAGGTGGATGAACGCCGTGCCCTTGTTTGGGTGTAGGGCCTGATCAGAGCCTGGAGGTACTGAGGTGCCGTTCCCCTCACAGCTCCGTAGGCAAGCACCATGGTCTTGTAGCGGATGCGAGCTTCAACTGGAAGCCAGTGGAGAGAACGGAGGAGCGGGGTGACGTGAGAGAACTTGGGAAGGTTGAACACCAGACGGGCTGCGGCGTTCTGGATGAGTTGAAGGGGTTTAATGGCACAGGCAGGGAGCCCAGCCAACAGCGAGTTGCAGTAATCCAGACGGGAGATGACAAGTGCCTGGATTAGGACCTGCGCCGCTTCCTGTGTGAGGCAGGGTCGTACTCTGCGGATGTTGTAGAGCATGAACCTACAGGAACGGGCCACCGCCTTGATGTTGGTTGAGAACGACAGGGTGTTGTCCAGGATCACGCCAAGGTTCTTGGCGCTCTGGGAGGAGGACACAATGGAGTTGTCAACCGTGATGGCGAGATCATGGAACGGGCAGTCCTTCCCCGGGAGGAAGAGCAGCTCCGTCTTGCCGAGGTTCAGCTTGAGGTGGTGATCCGTCATCCACACTGATATGTCTGCCAGACATGCAGAGATGCGATTCGCCACCTGGTCATCAGAAGGGGAAAGGAGAAGATTAATTGTGTGTCGTCTGCATAGCAATGATAAGAGAGACCATGTGAGGTTATGACAGAGCCAAGTGACTTGGTGTATAGCGACAATAGGAGAGGGCCAAGAACAGAGCCCTGGGGGACACCAGTGGTGAGAGCGCGTGGTGAGGAGACAGATTCTCGCCACGCCACCTGGTAGGAGCGACCTGTCAGGTAGGACGCAATCCAAGCGTGGGCCGCGCCGGAGATGCCCAACTCGGAGAGGGTGGAGAGCAGGATCTGATGGTTCACAGTATCGAAGGCAGCCGGTAGATCTAGAAGGATGAGAGCAGAGGAGAGAGAGTTAGCTTTAGCAGTGCGGAGCGCCTCCGTGATACAGAGGAGAGCAGTCTCAGTTGAATGACTAGTCTTGAAACCTGACTGATTTGGATCAAGAAGGTCATTCAGAGAGAGATAGCGGGAGAGCTGGCCAAGGACGGCACGTTCAAGAGTTTTGGAGAGAAAAGAAAGAAGGGATACTGGTCTGTAATTGTTGACATCGGAGGGATCGAGTGTAGGTTTTTTCAGAAGGGGTGCAACTCTCGCTCTCTTGAAGACGGAAGGGACGTAGCCAGCGGTCAGGGATGAGTTGATGAGCGAGGTGAGGTAAGGGAGAAGGTCTCCGGAAATGGTCTGGAGAAGAGAGGAGGGGATAGGGTCAGCGGGCAGGTTGTTGGGCGGCCGGCCGTCACAAGACGCAGATTTCATCTGGAGAGAGAGGGGAGAAAGAGGTCAGAGCACAGGGTAGGGCAGTGTGAGCAGAACCAGCGGTGTCGTTTGACTTAGCAAACGAGGATCGGATGTCGTCGACCTTCTTTTCAAAATGGTTGACGAAGTCATCTGCAGAGAGGGAGGAGGGGGGGGGGGCGGAGGATTCAGGAGGGAGGAGAAGGTGGCAAAGAGCTTCCTAGGGTTAGAGGCAGATGCTTGGAATTTAGCGTGGTAGAAAGTGGCTTTAGCAGCAGAGACAGAGGAGGAAAATGTAGAGAGGAGGGAGTGAAAGGATGCCAGGTCCGCAGGGAGGCGAGTTTTCCTCCATTTCCGCTCGGCTGCCCGGAGCCCTGTTCTGTGAGCTCGCAATGAGTCATCGAGCCACGGAGCGGGAGGGGAGGACCGAGCCGGCCTGGAGGATAGGGGACATAGAGAGTCAAGGGATGCAGAGAGGGAGGAGAGGAGGGTTGAGGAGGCAGAATCAGGAGATAGGTGGGAGAAGGTTTGAGCGGAGGGAAGAGATGATAGGATGGAAGAGGAGAGAGTAGCGGGGGAGAGAGAGCGAAGGTTGGGACGGCGCGATACCATCCGAGTAGGGGCAGTGTGGGAGGTGTTGGATGAGAGCGAGAGGGAAAAGGATACAAGGCAGTGGTCGGAGACATGGAGGGGAGTTGCAATGAGGTTAGTGGAAGAACAGCATCTAGTAAAGATGAGGTCGAGCGTATTGCCTGCCTTGTGAGTAGGGGGAAGGTGAGAGGGTGAGGTCAAAAGAGGAGAGGAGTGGAAAGAAGGAGGCAGAGAGGAAAGAGTCAAAGGTAGACGTGGGGAGGTTAAAGTCGCCCAGAACTGTGAGAGGTGAGCCGTCCTCAGGAAAGGAGCTTATCAAGGCATCAAGCTCATTGATGAACTCTCCGAGGGAACCTGGAGGGCGATAAATGATAAGGATGTTAAGCTTGAAAGGGCTAGTAACTGTGACAGCATGGAATTCAAAGGAGGCGATAGACAGATGGGTAAGGGGAGAAAGAGAGAATGACCACTTGGGAGAGATGAGGATCCCGGTGCCACCACCCCGCTGACCAGACGCTCTCGGGGTGTGCGAGAACACGTGGGCGGACGAAGAGAGAGCAGTAGGAGTAGCAGTGTTGTCTGTGGTGATCCATGTTTCCGTCAGTGCCAAGAAGTCGAGGGACTGGAGGGAGGCATAGGCTGAGATGAACTCTGCCTTGTTGACCGCAGATTGGCAGTTCCAGAGGCTACCGGAGACCTGGAACTCCACGTGGGTCGTGCGCGCTGGGACCACCAGAGTAGGGTGGCCGCGGCCACGCGGTGAGGAGCGTTTGTATGGTCTGTGCAGAGAGGAGAGAACAGGGATAAACAGACACATAGTTGACAGGCTACAGAAGAGGCTACGCTAATGCAAAGGAGATTGGAATGACAAGTGGACTACACGTCTCGAATGTTCAGAAAGTTAAGCTACGTAGCAAGAATCTTATTGACTAAAATGATTAAAATGATACAGTACTGCTGAAGTAGGCCAGCTGGCAGTGGGTGCGTTGTTGACACTACACTAATCAAGTCGTTCCGTTGAGTGTAATAGTTTCTGCAGTGTTGCTATTCGGGGGCTAGCAGGCTAGCTAGCAGTGTTGTTTACGTTACGTTGCGTTAAAAGAACGACAATAGATGGCTAGCGAACCTAGAAAATCGCTCTAGACTACACAATTATCTTTGATACAAAGATGGCTATGTAGCTAGCTAAGTAGCTAGCTACGATCAAACAAATCAAACCGTTGTACTGTAATGAAATGAAGTGAAAATGTGATACTACCTGTGAATGCGATCGGGTAGTTGAGTTCTATACAGAAGACGTTGGCTAGCGTTGGCTAGCTAGCAGAGTCACCTACGTTAAGGACGACAAATAGCTGGCTAGCTAACCTCGGTAAATTAAGATAATCACTCTAAGACTACACACTCTAAACCTAAACAACACAATTATCTTGGATACGATGATACGAAGACAGCAAAGACAGCTATGTAGCTAGCTAACACTAAACTAATCAAGTCGTTCAGTTGAGTGTAATAGTTTTTCCAGTGCAGCTAATCAGTGGACGTTAGCTAGCTGGCTAGTGAAGACTACGTTAGGACGGCGAAATACGATAATTACGCAATTATCTTTGATACAAAGACGGCTATGTAGCTAGCTGAGAAGAAATTGCTAAGATAAGACAAATCAAACCGTTGTGATATAATGAAATATAATGAAAAAGTTATACTACCCGTGGGAGCGAAGTGCAGATGCGACCACTCGCTCCAACCGCATCCTTAGCGCTGGAGAAAAACTCTCGGGTTCTGCACGATAAAAGGGTTGGGACACGCTGTCTGTGAATATCTTAACCGTAGATTCCTTCGGGTTGAATATGTACGAAATATGTCCCTCGCTTGTACACAAAAATCCGTGAAAACATTCGGGAGCCTCAAGCAAAATATCCTCCAGGCTTTTGGCGTTGGATTCATGACATGAGCTACAGAGCACTCCGAGAATTCCCCTTGTAGACATATTTTAGATGTTTAATATTCAGGTCTTAAAAAATGGCTTGTTCTGGACATTTATAAAGCCTAGGCCCCAGATACATAACCCTGGACATTCCTGCTTCATAGATAACAACCATAAGGGAGATAAAACTGGGTGTACGGTCCCAAAAGTTCAAACACTCAAACACCACCCTCCCCAGTTCAACCAGCCCCCCTAGACATCAAACAACAGGCCTACTTCAAAGCATAACATAGATATATAAAATAACACACACCCTCTAACACGGGACCACATGAACTGGGGGGGCGGGCCAGAGGCCCATATTCAGACATGTACACGTCATCATGACGTAAGGTAATCAATCAATCATTTTGACCCGTGCCGTATCCTATCTCTCTCTATTAAAACCTGTTTATCAACCACTCCACAAATATCTTGATAACAAACTACAGTTTTGGAAAGTTGGTTAGGACATCTACTTTGTGCATGACACAAGTAATTTTCCCAACAATTGTTTACAAACAGATTATTTCAATTACAATTTACAGTATCACAATTCTAGTGGGTCAGAAGTTTACATACACTAAGTTGACTATGCCTTTAAACAGTTTGGAAAATTCCAGACAATTATGTCATGGCTTCAGAATCTTCTGATAGGCTAATTGATATAATTGGAGTCAATTGGAGGTGTACCTGTGGATGTATTTCAAGGCCTACCTTCAAACTCAGTGCCTCTTTGCTTGACATCATGGGATAAAATCCTAAGAACTCAGCCAAGACCTCAGAAAAAAGATTGTACACCTCCACAATTCTGGTTCATCCTTGGGAGCAATTTCCAAACGCCTGAAGGTACCACGTTCATCTGTACAAACAACAGTGCGCAAGTAGAAACACAATGGGACCATGCAGCCATCATACTGCTCAGGGAGGAAACACGTTCTGTCTCCTAGAGTTGAACGTACTTTGGTGCAAAAAGTGCAAATCAATCCCAGAACAACAGCAAAGGACCTTGTGAAGATGCTGGATGAAACAGGTACAAAAGTATCTATATCCACAGTATAACGAGTCCTATATCAACATAACCTGAAAGGCCGCTCAGCAAGGAAGAAGCCACTGCTCCAAAACCGCCATGAATAAGCCAGACTATGATTTGCAACTGCACATAAGAACAAAGATCGTACTTTTTGGAGAAATGTTCTCTAGTCTGATGAAACAAAAATAGAACTGTTTGACCATATTGACCATCATTATGTTTGGAGGGAAAAGGGGGAGGCTTGCAAGCCAAAGAACACCATCCCAACCGTGAAGCACAGGGGTGACAGCATCATGTTGTGGGGGTGCTTTGCTGCAGGAGGGACTGGTGCACTTCACAAAATAGATAACATCATGAGGGAGGAAAATGATTTGGTATATTGAAGCAACATCTCAGGACATCAGTCAAAGTTGAAGCTTGGTCACAAATGGGTCTTCCAAATGGACAATGACCCCAAGCACACTGGAACACACTGGAACATTTTATACTATGTTGTTGATTTAAGTAATATTTGTGGTGTGTAATGAGGAGCAACCAGACTGCACTTGACACATTTATTGCTTATTCCAGTTACTAAGAAGCATACATCCATTAAATGATTAAATATCCATTGTGTAACGGCGTTCGTCTGTTGAAGGAGAGTCGGACCAAAATGCAGCGTGGTGGTTACTCATGTTCTTTAATGAAGAATCGCGATACATGAAAATAACTATAAAATATTACAAAAACAACAAACGGAACGTGAAAACCTATACAGCCTGTCTGGTGAACAACTACACAGAGACAGGAACAATCACCCACGAAATACACAGTGAAACCCCGGCTACCTAAATATGGTTCCCAATCAGAGACAACGAGAATCACCTGACTCTGATTGAGAACCGCCTCAGGCAGCCAAACCTATGCTACACCCCTACTCAGCCGCAATCCCAATACCTACAAAACCCCAATACGAAACACAACAAAATAAACCCATGTCACACCCTGGCCAGACCAAATATATAACGAAAATACTATGACCAAGGCGTGACACATTGATTGATGAGGAATTGGAAAATTGTATGGTTGAGGCAAAAGGAAATATGTCTGGCTACACAACCGATTAGCAAACATGCTGCAAATTGACCAAACTCAATAAAAATAAGAAACTATAATGTGAAACAAAGATGAATTCTATATATTTTTTTACCTTTATGTAAAGAATGACAGTTAAAATCTCTGGAGCACATTAAATGAACTTTTGGGCAAAAATACAATCACAGCTACATCATTCACTGGCTCATTCATCACAAAACCACCTGATATTGTCAATTTCTTCTTTTAATTGGCAAGATTAGCAAACTTAGATATGACATGCCAGAATAAAACGCTGACACTACATATCTAAATAAAACTGATCATATGATGAACACAAACGTTTTAAATTCCATAAAGTGTGTAAGATGTGAAAAAATTATTGTTGTCAATGACAAGCCACTGGGGTCAGACAACTTGGATGGAAAATTACTGAGCATAATAGCAGACGATATTGCTACTCGATATTGCTACTCCTAATTGCCTTCAATTTAAGCCTACTAGAAAGTGTGTGCTTTCAGGCATGGAGTGTAAGGGTTTTCTGGTGAAAGAGAAGCGGACCAAAAAGCAGCATGGTGGTTATTCATGTTCTTTAATTTATAAAGAAACTACACATGAGATAACTAACAAAAACAACAAACGTGAGAAAACCTAAAACAGTCCTATCTGGTGCAAACACAGAGACAGGAACAATCACCCCCCAACACACAGTGAAACCCAGGCTACCTAAGTATGATTCTCAATCAGAGACAACTAATGACACCTGCCTCTGATTGAGAACCATACTAGGCCGAAACATAGAAATTCCCAAAACCTAGAAAAACAAACATAGACTGCCCACCCAACTCACGCCCTGACCATACTAACTAAATACAAAACACAGGAAATAAAGGTCAGAATGTGACATGGAGGGAAGCAAACGTTATTCCTCTAATTAAGAATAGTAAAGCCCCCTTTACTGGTTCAAATAGCCGACGAATCAGCCTGTTACCAACCCTTAGTAAACTTTTGGAAAAAATGAAACCAAAATATAACTTTTTGGTAAAAACTCAACTTGTCGTGTTTGGAGCACAAGAATGCTGAGTTGCATCCAAAAACACCATACCTACTGTGAAGCATGGGGGTGGAAACATCATGCTTTGGGGCTGTTTTTCTGCAAACGGACCAGGACGACTGATCCGTGTAAAGGAAAGAATGAATGGGGCCATGTATCGTGAGATTTTGAGTGAAAACCTCCTTCCATCAGCAAGGGCATTGAAGATGAAACGTGGCTGGGTCTTTCAATATGACAATGATCCCAAACACACCGCAAGGGGCAACGAAGGAGTAGCTTCGTAAGAAGCATTTCAAGGTCCTGGAGTGGCCTAGCCAGTCTCCAGATCTCAACCCCATAGAAAATCTGGAGGCAGTTAAAAGTTTGTGTTGCCCAGCAACAGCCCCAAAACATCACTGCTCTCGATGAGATCTGCATCTTTTTAAATGGGAGAACTTGCACAATTGGTGGCTGACTAAATACTTTTTTTGCCCCACTGTACCTGTCTAACAGAACGCAGAGGGTGTTTTTTAATGGAAGCCATTCCAACATAATCCAGGTAGAATCAGGTATTCCCCAGGGCAGCTGTCTATGCCCTTTACTTTTTTCAAACTTTACTAACAACATGCCACTGTGTTTGAGTGAAGTCAATGTGTCTACATATGTGGATGACTCAACACTATACATATCAGCTACTACAGTGACTGAAATGACTGCAACACTTAATAACAAAGAGCTGCAGTTAATTTCAGAATGGGTGGCAAGGAATAAGTTGGTCCTAAATATTTAAAAAACTTAAAACCTAAATCTTATATTGAATAATGTGGAAATTGAGCAAATTCGGGTGACTAAACTGCTTGTTCAGGTGACTAAACCCTGAATTGTAAACTGTCATGGTCAAAACATGTTGATACAACAGTAGCTACAATGGGGAGAAGTCTGTCCATGATAAAGCACTGCTCTACCTTCTTAACAACAGTATCAACAAGTCAGGTCCTACAGGCCCTAGTTTTGTCACACCTCGACTACTGTTCAGTTGTGTGGTCAGGTGCCAAAAAGAGGGAATTAGGAAAATTACAATTGGCTCAGAACAGGGCAGCTAGAATGGCCCTTAAATGTACACGCAGAGTTAACATGAATGATACGCATGTCAATCTTTCGTGGCTCAAAATGGGGGAGAGATTGACTCATCACTTCTTGTTTTTGTAAGAAGTATTGACAAGCTGAATGCACCAAGCTGTCTATTTAAATTACTAGCACACAGCTTGGACACCCATGCACACCCCACAAGACATGCCACCAATCTCCAACTCCAGAACAGGCTATTAGATGTGCACAATACTACATAAAGCCATGGCTACATGGTACTGTATTCCGCATCAGGTAACTGTTCCAAGCATTGGAATCAGATTTTAAAAAACAGATACAAATACACCTTATGGACTGTGAAGAGACACACACACGCATAGGTACAGAAATACACATACGCACATGAGTGCTAGCACACGCACTCTACACACACGTACATTGTAATATTGTTGTATGGCAGCATCATATATTTTGTGTTGTAGATTGGTAGTGGTGTAACAATATTATATGATGTACCATTTCATCTTTTGATCTACAGCAACAGTCTAAAGTTTGGACACACTCATTCCAGGGTTTTTCTTTATTTTTACTATTTGCTACATTGTAGAACAATAGTGAAGACATCAATAAGCGTGAAGACAATAATACATGTGGAATCATGTTGTAACCAAAAAAGTGTTAAACAAATCCAAATATATTTGAGATTTGAGATTCTTCAAAGTAGCCACGCTTTGCCTTGATGACAGCTTTGCACAATCTTGGCATTTAATCAACCAGCTTCATTAGGTAGTCACCTGGAATGTATTTCAATTAACAGGTGTGTTAATTTGTGGTATTTCTTTCCTTCTTAATGCATTTGAGCCAATCGCTTATGTTGTGAAAAGGTAGGGTGGTATACAGAAGATAACCCTATTTGGTAAAAGACCAAGTCCATATTATGGCAAGAACAGCTAATAATAAGCAAAGAGAAACGACAACCCATCCTTACTTTAAGACATGAAGGTCAGTCAATTCGGAAAATGTAAAGAACCAAAAGTTTCTTCAAGTGCAGTCGCAAAAACCACCAAGCGTTATGATGAAGCTAGCTCTCACGAGGACCTCCACAGGAAAGGAAGACCCAGAATTACCTCTGCTGCAGAGGATGAGTTCATTAGAGTTACCAGCCTCAAATTTCTGCAAAGAAACCACTACTAAAGGACACAAGTGAGAAGAAGAGACTTGCTTGGGCCAAGAAACACGAGCAATGGACATTAGACTGGTGGAAATCTGAACTTTGACATTTTTGGTTCCAAACGCCGCTTCTTTGTGATATGCAGAGTGGGTGAACAGATGATCTCCGCATGTGTGGTTCCCCCTGTGAAGAACGGAAGAGGAGGTATGATGGTGTGAGGGTGCTTTTCTGGTGACACTGTCTGTGATTTATTTAGAATTCAAGGCACCAGTATGGCTACCACAGCATTCTGCAGCGATACACCTTCCCATCTGGTTTTCGCTTAGTGGGACTTTCATTTGTTTTTCAACAGGTCAATGGCCCAAAACACACGTCCAGGCTGTGTAAGGGCTATTTAGTCAAGAAGGAGAGTGATGGAGTGATGCATCAGATGACCTTGCCTCCACAATCACCCGACCTCAACAGGATTAAGATGGTTCAGATGAGTTATCATGGCAAAGCGTGGCTACTTCGAAGAATCTAAAATATATAATATATTTTGATTTGTTTGACACTTTTTGGTTACTACATGATTCCACAAGTGTTATTTCATAGTTTTGTGGCTTCACAATTATTCTACAATGTAGAATAGTAAAAATAAAGAAAAACTATTGAATGAATAGGTGTGTCCAAACTTTTGCCTGGTACTGTATGTTTAATGCAAGTGCCTTAGAAACAGTTTATCTTGTGTAGCCAGCACCTGCAAGTTATTGGATGTGGATATACACTACATTTGAAACAAGGTCCTTTAAGATTACAGATAAACCACCTCTCCCCAGGATCACCACAGGGTGTTGAGGGGAGGAGGGTGGGGGTGGTTGAGTTTGTTGTGGTTTTCACCAAGGCTGACTGTATATTTACTGACCTGTCCACCAGAAGCAGCCTGATGTGTTTGTCATCTCCCTCCCTCACCTGGTAACACCAGTAAACGCTAAAGGCCCCTGTAGTATGCACATCAAGGCAGGTTTTGTCATATTGCGCTCGAACATTTATCTTTACCAATTGACACACACACACAAACACTCAGACACACATTCCTACACTTCTGTTAGACAAATGCAGCTGCTCACGAAATGCACACACTTGCTGAACGGTTTGAACAATTCAGCTGACAGCGAACCTTGTTCGGCCCCATGTCTCATAGAGCTATTGAAAATATTTATCTTTATGGTATTATTGCATTGAGATTAACATTTAACGCACAGGAGAACAAATCTTCTTTGTTGTGAGATATCTGTTGTTTTTTTACATGTTCTGTCATTTTCTCCATGTCATCAAGTGAGCAAGCTACTTTCCTTTCTTACTGACAATGTATTGAGATATTCCTCCAACTCAACATCAGTGACGTATTTGGCACGGTTATACAATCGTTTTTGGTCAGTGTACCGTGAGTGTCCTGTCGGGCCTGAGTGCAGTTCAGGGGTGAGACCATCCAGGTGGAATCAGAACAAACAAGCTGTCAAAGACAGTTACATCTTCCAATGTGACACGTGCAAAGCTAGGCCCCATAAAGCTGTCCATCATGTGTCCACAGCCAGGCGCCAGTGTCTGGGCCCCGAGGGCCACGTCAGTGGGAGAGAGGCTGCATTGTTTCGCATGAGAGAAAACAAGACATCCTCTTAGGACTCTGACTCACTCAAGTCTCTTACATGTACCTTAGCTAATGTGGACAAAATCCCAAGTTTTTGTTTTGTTTCCACAATAAAGGTAAGAAAACCCTAGTGATTCTAAAGGATATTCCAGGTCATCTTCATTTCAGTCAACCTGCACAGATTATCAGATTCCACAATGCCTGGAAAAGTATATAAACAGTTTAACTGAGTTACTTAGTGTAATTGTATTGGTTCATCGAACATAACCTTGTTTACTACAAAAAGAGCCCAAAGTTAGTTGGAAGCTAGGTTTAAAACTACTGGTACTGCACTCTTACAATTTTGTGAGGGAACGTCCTTCTCAGGCTGGTGATTACTTGCGACAGAAACACTTACTTGTTTTAATCCCCTCTCTGAATGACAGGATTATTTTTGTGAACAAAACAACATTACAGATAAGTATCATCATCTTCTCTACCATCACTCGAACTCCATGTTATTGAGTATTCAAATGGAGGAGAAAAACTAATTACAAAACATGTCTGGCAAAGAGAGTTATCTTAAAGATAGTCTGCAGTGCAGACACATTTTAGCCATTTGTTTTTTGTTGTGCAAACCTAATTACAGTTTTGTACAAATAGATCAATTCTCCTTAATAGTTCCTCAAACCTGTTATGACCTTCAAATACAATTATGACATCTGCAGAAGTAAGGCATTTAATAAACACTATTTACATTAGCCTAAATTAATTTAGGTGCTATGCTCAGACACTTTGGATACAAATCCTGTTTTGTTTTGCTGTAGGTAGAGCATTTACCAAAATTACATTTATTATGAAAGATATAACTCCCCAAACTTTGGTGGAAATGAAATTGTGTGCATGTTCCTGCCTTACTCAATCAAGCTACTGTCATGACATTGGCCTGGGGGTAGGTTTATGACAGTCATAAATATCTCTTCCCCCCTTTTTCCTCTCTTTACCCTACTGATGTTACATTTGCAAAACCCTTAGTTAACATAAAGATTCTGGGAACATCTGATTTGGGGGGAAATTAACTATATTCCGGTAATCCGACCAATTGAACATATGCGTTGGTACTTAATGAATATGATGTCAGTTCAGTTGTCATCTGAGACATTCTCATCAATGTTAAGATGACATAAACTCTACAGTGGAAAGTCTACACATCAGAGTTATCGGATTCACATAGAATTGTTGTTCAAGTTAAATGTTTGAATGTGAAATTATTTGTGATGGGATGCTCAATCAGTGGCCCACCCCTGCGAAGGGACATGGGCTATAAAACTTTTCAAACACGCCCTCCTCTCCCATCCTAAAATAAAGCATTGACGACAATATAACCTCCTGTTCCGAGGATGTGAGGACAACGGTCCGATGTCAGCTGGCGCAGTGCTGGCGCAGCTGTGCCACCAGAGATTCTGGGTTCGCGCCCAGCCTCTGTCGTAACTGGCCACGACCCGGAGGTCCGTGGGGCGACACACAATTGGCCTAGCGCGGTCCGGGTTAGGGAGGGTTTGGCCAGTAGAGAAATCCTTGTCTCATCGTGCACCAGCGACCCCTGTGGCGGGCCGGGTGCACAGTGTTTCCTCCGACACATTGGTGCAGCTGGCTTCCGGGTTGGATGGCACTGTGTTAAGAAGCAGTGCGGCTTGGTTGGGTTGTGTATCGGAGGACGCATGACTTTCAACCTTCATCGAGCCCGTACGGGAGTTGTAGCGATGAGACAAGATAGTAGCTACTATCTGGGATATCAACTCTGTAAACGTACCAGTTACAACTACTGTAAACGTACCAGTTTATTGTTATGTTTGATAAAACATTCAATACACACCAAGTGGCACTATTACAAAATTACCACAAAATCCAAATGCACTTTGGAACCCTGAATGAGAACCTGTCGATAATATCTGTTATCAATGGCATTTATGTACCATAATCAAAATACCAATTTTAAAAATTTTCCCACTCTTTTTAAAAGAAGAAGAGGAGGAAGCCCTACGTTTTGATCAAAAACAACATGCTAGTTTGAGAGGGGTGAATACAGCCCAGACTTTAGAAACCATGAAACAGTCAATTGAATGGGTGGGTAACTCAAGGTGAGATTGTTTTTTAGAGTCTGTCTCCTTGTTGTGTCAAATTCCAATCATTCCTCAGATGTAGCAAACCAATTCAAATGTAAACATTTAGAGTGTTGTTTGTAGTTTACAATTTGACAGTTATTTGTTTTAAAACTTATTGGGACAAGACCAGAGACAATTCAAAAATCTTTGTTTGTACTTCACATCAGTCTTCAGTTGTTGATTTCATTTCCCTTTTCAGAAGGAATGGAAATACAGCAATAGCCCGCGTGTCCCGCACTGACCTTAGTTATCTTTGTTTTCTTTATTATTTTGGTTAGGTCAGGGTGTGACGAGGGTGGTGTGTTTCATTTTTTTGTATTGTCTAGGTTTGCCTTGTCTAGGGGTTTATATGTCTATGGTTGCCTAGATTGGTTCTCAGTCAGAGGCAGCTTTTTATCGTTGTCTCTGATTTGGAACCATATTTAGGTAGCTATATTCCTTGGTTTATCTGTGGGTTATTGTCTATGTGTAGTTGCATGTCAGCACTCAGTCTTTATAACATCACGTTTGTTTTGTTGTTTTGTATAGTGTTTAGTGTTCCTCCTTTTATTAAAGAAGAATGTATTCACATCACGCTGCGCCTTGGTTTCCTCTATATGACAAATGTGACACTGCGACATTTACTGTATGGATGTGCAGTGCCGTGTCAGAAACAAAAAAAGCCATTGTCTTTGTATGTTGTTACTATGTGTACCCCACGAAGAAGAAAGGGGAAAAAGAAGGGAATAGGAAAAATATTGACAAATTCCTTTTAAAAAGACATCACACCTATTTCCATCAAAGTCACTAATTATTGCCTTTCTCCATTAAACCTGACCAAAATGCAATTTCCATCAGATGTTTTGTAATACAGAATTAAATCTTTATGGTCCCTGAATGGCAAGCTTTCTGCACCATGAATACATACATAAAAACATAAACATATCATAAATACAACAACAAGGGGAGGTTGAAAAGAATTTAAAAATTAAGATTTCCTATAAATGTAAAATGTTAACAAAGAGCAACCAACGACCCTTAGGTCAGGTCTGTGTACAACAATGTTTGTTCTTTTCCTCTGGCCATGTTGAATGGTTTTGCATTGGTGCAGGTTTGTTTCTCCCCATGGTTCCTAGGCAGGGCTGGGAGTGATCTATGCCAGTGGGAAGCTACTTTGTTTCCTGTTGAACACTTAGCTATCAGTGTAAGGATGAACCCACTACAGAAACCATCGCAAACAGCCTCGGCGGCCAGAGTTATGGTGGCGTTCGGTAACAGATTGGGACCCGGGACACAGGAGATAACTCCCACGGTGGAGAGACACACACACAACCCCCCTCCGTTTTTCCTCTCTCTCTCACTCTCTCTTCACCTCCCTAGTCTCCATCCCTCTCCTCTGCGGCCTACGATTGAGTGCTTCTAAGCCAACTGGGTGGCCTGAGTACAGTATAACTTTAATTAAATGTTAATTTTATTTAGATCCCCATTAGCTGACAATAATGGTGACATTACTTTACAATTTACATACATCTAAAAACAACTACATCTAAAAACATGAACATAGAAATGACAACTAGGTCAGACAGGAGAGAGGTGTTGTGAGGTGTTGTTTTACTTGTTTTTTTAAATATAATTTTGCTGTTTGCTTGAGTAATTTGAGATGGAAAGTGATATGTGACCTATATAATACTGTCTGTTGCCTTGAATCCGTTCTGGATTTGGGGACTGTGAAGAGACCCCTGGTGGCATATGTGGTGTGGTAAGTACAGTATGTCTGTCAGATTTATACAGTGCCTTCAGAATGTATTCACACCCCTTGACTTTTTCCACATGTTGTTGTTATAGCCTGAATTTAAATTTTATTACATTACATTTGTATTCACTGGCCTACAAACAATACCCCATAATGTTAAAGTGTAATTAAAGTTTTTCACAAAAAAATATATATATAAAAAAATTAAAGCTGAAATGTCTTGAGTCAGATATTCAATCCCTTTCTTAAGGCAAACCTAAATAAGTTCAGGCATAAGTTCAGGCATAAAACATCTATTTAATCTCTTTTGAATTCAGGGTACAACACAACAAAACGTGGAATAAGTCAAGGGATATGAATACTTTTTGAAAGCACTGTATGTCAGTTGATTATGGAGACAATTTGGAAATTTCAACACAATAATATTTCTCACAGAAACAAGAATTCATACAGTTAATCTTTCATCAACCCTCAACCAGGAAAGACATGCATGTTGTTGATGTTAGCTCTGTATGTGCAGTTAAGGGCAAGGCATGCTGTAACTTTGCTATGTGTTTCTTTGCTGCACTTGACAAGACCAGAGCCTATACAACTAGTACAGTTGATTTGTGTGTAAAAAACGCAGAACATATTATTTTAACAGACATACCCCTCCCCTTCTTCACAACAACTTTGTTAATATGACTTAACCATTATAATTGACCTTCCAATGTTATACTTAAAAGGTTAGCTTCCTCAACTTGCTCTAAGGTCACAACCTTTATAAACAACTCCAGTTGAGGTTTAGGTCTTAGAGAATGTTTTGAAACAAATCCAATGCTTTTAGTTTTAGCCGTATTTAACACCAGTTTATTAGTAATCACTGACTTCAACTCTTTATTTCGAATTTCAGTGGGCTCACTGGCTTTGGGTGCTGACATGTAGTGTGGAACCATCAGCATCCATAATCATTCTAGCTTTGTTTAATGCCAGTGGCAAATCATTTGTAAAAATGGAGAAAAGTAATGGCACACGTCAGCTGCCCAGAGGGACACACCACACTGTACAAATGTTAGAGAATACCTCTCCAACCCTGTGATGCCTGGTGATGTAAAGCCATAGCAAGTGGGTTTCTTCAATAACAATGTCTGATCAATAACATCAAAGGTTGCACTGCAATATAACACAGCCCCAACTATCATCTTATTATCCATGTATTTTAAATAGAGATAGCAATAACTGCATGTACTTATTAGCATATAACATTGAAGTAACACGGGTTATTAGTTTCCAGTATAAAATAAGAATGTGTTCTTAACTGACTTGCCTGTTTAAATAAAGCTAAAATAAAAAATAAAATAAAAATAAGGCCTAAAGTAAAACGCAACCAGGCAATTCTCTCAATACTGTTGCAAGTGCTTAGATCAGTGTTTTGTGAGCATTGAGACAATTCATGTTGTAAATTAAGTCCGCAGTGAGGAAAAAGCAACAAAGAGAGAGTTTCTGTCAAATCTCCTCCCTCTGACAGCTGTTATCACTCACTTTTTGGCTGGAAAAGAACACAAGTTTAAATCGGTGTGCAGAAAAAGAAAATGGTATTGAATAACCCCCTTGGTCAAATATTTTTTGAGGAATGTCATGCAGTCTGATAAATTAGGTGGCCTCTCGATCGATAACTGCTTCTTTCTTCATAGTTCAAGATGGGATTTTTGTCAAAATAGGAACTGGAGCAATGTCCATTGACTTCACTACACTGACTTGGTGTAATTTTGAGGAAGGTAGACAGCAATTGGAAGAAGTACCTATTTGTGTGTTTGCTCAGGTGTGTGTGTATGAGTTTTTTAATTTAAAAGCTGATATCCACGATTGGCGAAACAGTACCCCTGGTCGCCACAGACACAGTTGTTATTGATTGGCGAAACAGTACCCCTGGTCGCCACAGACACAGTTGTTATTGATTGGCGAAACAGTACCCCTGGTCGCCACAGACACAGTTGTTATTGATTGGCGAAACAGTACCCCTGGTCGCCACAGACACAGTTGTTATTGATTGGCGAAACAGTACCCCTGGTCGCCACAGACACAGTTGTTATTGATTGGCGAAACAGTACCCCTGGTCGCCACAGACACAGTTGTTATTGATTGGCGAAACAGTACCCCTGGTCGCCACAGACACAGTTGTTATTGATTGGCGAAACAGTACCCCTGGTCGCCACAGACACAGTTGTTATTGATTGGCGAAACAGTACCCCTGGTCGCCACAGACACAGTTGTTATTGATTGCCGAAACAGTACCCCTGGTCGCCACAGACACAGTTGTTATTGATTGGTGAAACAGTACACCTGGTCGCCACAGACACAGTTGTTATTGATTGGCGAAACAGTACCCCTGGTCACCACAGACACATTTGTTATTGATTGCCGAAACAGTACCCCTGGTCGCCACAGACACAGTTGTTATTGATTGCCGAAACAGTACCCCTGGTCGCCACAGACACAGTTGTTATTGATTGCCGAAACAGTACCCCTGGTCGCCACAGACACAGTTGTTATTGATTGGCAAAACAGTACCCCTGGTCACCACAGACACATTTGTTATTGTTTTGTTTAGAAGAAATGATCATCCAGCATCGTGGTAAAACATATTGTAGTACATACTCTGCTGTTCTATCGCGAATTCAATGATGTCCGAGGGAAAAAAAGGGTTTGTTGTTTGAAGTAATGTCTTTGTTGTTGTAATATCACAAACGGGCGTGGCAGTTTCACCACTATGGATTCCAGCTTTAATGTTGCCTTCCATTTGCTTGAGCTATAAACAGAGAGAGTACTGTGTCAGTACATATAACATCCTTAAAATTCACTATTTTCATCATAATACATTTTCATTAACCATAATATGATATTGCACAATGATTTCATGCAACTGGAGTCAAGTCAGTTGGTAAAATGTTAGGTGCACACTGTGTACACTGACCTTTACGTCTAGCTACCAGTTTCATCTCTGCTTCTTTCATCATTTAACTGACATCCCTCCCTCAAGCTATAGCACCAGATCCATGCGCTCACCATCTCACCATCCAAGTTAAAGAGACAACTCTACAAGATGGCATATCTTCCATACCGGAGATTTCACACAATTTTTAACACATTCCATGTTCAATTCTAACATGCTCCATGGCATGTGAAATGGCTTGATAACCTGTTTCCAATACATTTGCAATGAATTTAGGAACTACAAATGCACTTTTAAGTCCTAACTAGCTTTTCAGGCATTTCAGATGAAAGTAAAGATGATACAATTCAGTTTGTGTTACAAAAACAAATGATTGTGTAATTATTGTATTTCTAATACATGTTTAACATGTAGGCCTACATTTCTGATAGGGTTCCATCTTTGCGTAACCAACATTGTAAATGTGTGGAACAATAAAATTGGTTATTGTGTAATAAATGTATTTTCAACATGTTTTTAACATGCACAGTACATTTCCAGTAAGGCTCTATCTGTGTTTGTCCAACTTTGTATCACATACAAATATGGAATCTTCTAAATTAAAATGTCATGGTGGCGTGATGTTCCATTAAGGCTGTTTCCCCCTCGCCCTTTCTCTCCTCTGATCCTCCCAGTGGACCTATTAAGCAAGGGACAAAATGATTGAAGTTCAAATTCTATTTCCTATATAGTGCACTAATTTTGACCAGGCTCTGATCAAAAGTAGTGCACTACATAGGGAACAGGGTGCCATTTGAGACGCAGACTGAAGGTTTCAGCTCACCGCTCCCCTCCACCGAGCGCTTGTCCCAGCAACCCTGACCTTTACCAAGACAGCCGTCGACGCTAATGTGCTCGCATATCTAATGAGAGGTTCAGATGTAGCCCTGACAGCCCTATATGTGCGATAATTCCACCCCCCCATTCTCCCAACCACCCCCCCCCCCCCCAAAAAAAAAGTAACAAAAAGAGAACTTGCCATCTTGTTCTGTTTTTAAATGTTGAGGTATTCCCCAACAAGATCTGTCTTTCTCTCCTCCTCCTCATTTCTCTCTCTTTCTCACTATCTCTCTTTTCTTCTTCACTTCTTGTATCTTTCTCTCCCTGTTCTCTAGGGAAAGGTTATTTGAAAGGACAAGGCATTGCCTGCTTTTCATAAAAGGCGCCACTGTCTGTCAGTGAGTGGCAGGGGAGATTCTAATCATGCTCTCACTTCCACATATAACAGACGTTCTTACCCTTAAGTCATCTCACGTGGCAGCGTCAGTAATATTTATGTAATCATTAATGGAAAAAGCCTTGTGGACAAAAGCGTCTTAATACATACATTTTTAGCAGAAGGGGGAAATCAACTTTACATTCAAGTTGAAGGCCAAACAGGGCCAAACAGGGTTACTGCAGGCTGTCATTAGCAACTAAGTTGTCCTTCTTCTTCTCAAATCGAATCAAATTTCATTTGTCACGTTCACATGTTTATAAGATGTTATTGTGAGTGTAACGAAATTCTTGTGTTTCCAGCTCTAACAGTACAGCAATATCTAACAGTACTATCTAACAATTTCACAACAATACACACAAATATAAAGTAAAGGAATGGAAATAGGTAAATATAAATATTGGGTGATCAATGTCAGAGCAGCATAGACTTAGATACAGTAGAATAGGATCAAATATAAACTCAGCACAAAAAAACACCTCTCATTGTCAACTGCATTTATTTTCAGCAAACTTGACATGTAAATATTTCTATGAACATAACAAGATTCAACAACTGAGACATAAACTGAACAAGTCCCACAGACATGCGACTAACAGAAATGGAATAATGTGTCCCTGAACAAAAGGGGGGTCAAAATCAAAAGGAACAGTCGGTATCTGGTGTGGCCACCAGCTGCAATAAGTACTGCAGTGTATCTTCTCCTCGGGGACTGCACCAGATTTGCCAGTTATTGCTGTGAGATGTTACCCCACTCTTCCACCAAGGCACCTGCAAGTTCCCGGACATTTCTGGTGGGAATAGCCCTAGCCCTCACCCTCCGATCCAACAGGTCCCAGACGTGCTCAATGGGATTGAGATCTGGGCTCTTCGCTGGCCATGGCAGAACACTGACATTCCTGTCTTGCAGGAAATCACGCACAGAATGAGCATTATGGCTGGTGGTATTGTCATGCTGGAGGGTCATGTCAGGATGAGCCTGCAGGAAGGGTACCACAAGAGGGAGGAGGATATCTTCCCTGTGATGCACAGCGTTGAGATTGCCTGCAATGATAACCTGCTCAGTCCGATGATGCTGTGACACAACGCCCCAGACCATGACAGACCCTCCACCTCCAAATCAATCCTGCTCCAGGGTACAGGCCTCAGTGTAACTTTTCGTACCTTCAACGATAAACGCGAATCCAACCATCACCCCTGGTGAGACAAAACCGTGACTCGTCAGTGAAGAGCACTTTTTGCCAGTCCTATCTGGTCCAGCAACAGTGACTTTGTGCCCATAGGCAACGTTGTTGCCGGGGATGTCTGGTGAGGACTTGCCTCACAACAGGCCTACAAGCCCTCAGTCCAGCCTCTCTCAGCCTATTGCGGACAGTCTGAGCACTGATGGAGGGATTGTGAGTTCCTGGTGATTGTTGCCATACTGTACCTGTCCCGCAGGTGTGATGTTCAGATGTACCGATCCTGTGCAGGTGTTGTTACGCGTGGTCTACCACTGCGAGGCCGATAATCTGTCCGTCCTGTCTCCCTGCTGTCTTAGGCGTCTCGCAGTATGGACATTACAATTTGTTGCCCTGGCCACATCTGCAGTCCTCATGCCTCCTTGCAGCATTCCTAAGGCATATTCACGCAGATAAGCAGGGACACTAGGCATCTTTCTTTTCTTTTTTTTCAGAGTCAGTAGAGAGGCCTCTTTAGTGTCATAGGGTTTCATAATTGTGACCTTAATTGCCTACCATCTGTAAGCTGTTAGTGTCTTAACAACCGTTCCACAGGTGCATGTTCATTAATTGTTTCTGGTTCATTGAACAAGCATAGAAACAGTGTTAAAACCCTTTACAATGAAGATCTGTGAAGTTATTTGGATTTTTACGAATTACCTTTGTAAGACAGGGTCCTGAAAAAGGGAGTTTATTTATGAGTAATGCAAAATATGTAAACATTCTTAAAGTCACTGTAAGGACCGACACCGGAGATGAGAAGCATGTACGGGGAGTTAACATTTAATAAGGAACAGACATTAAACAAGACAGGCACAGCGTCAGTACTCGGGCAAAACAACAATCAATGCTGAAGCAGGGAACAGACATATATAGGGGAGGTAAAGACCGAGGTGATTGAGTCCAATAATCGCTGATGCACGTGACGGGGGAAGGCAGGTGTGCTTAATGATGGTGGCAGGAGTGTGTAATACTGGGGAGCCTGGCGCCTTCGGTCGCCAGGGAGTTGGAGCGGGAGCAGGCGTGACAGTGACTATTGTTCCATTATTAAAGTGGCTAGTGATTCCACGTCTATGTATATAGGGCAGCAGCCTCTAATGTGCTAGTGATGGATATTTAACAGAATTTAACAGTCTGATGGCCTTGAGATAGAAGCTGTTTGTCAGCTTCTCGGTCCCAGATTTGATGCACTTATACTGATCACGCATTCTGGATGATAGCAGGGTGAACAGGCTGTGGCTCGGGTATGTACCATTTCAAAATAATTGGTTCAAGGCCATACATCTGGTGTATTGAAGCAATTATTGGTAACATGACTGTCTTCTAAAAAATGTTTTAAATAGATGAAGACTGACCACGAAGATTAACATTTTCCCATTCACAATAATGGGGGAACCTGTTTTCTGCAAATATTGCCTGCAGTACTGTGGTCGGCCTTTAACTCCTGTGACTTCAATGAGAGGGGGCAGTCGTTCTCCCCTGATTTAAACAGACCTTATTTCTGTTGTCAAATTAAACAGCGGTGTCATTGTCGGTACCATTAGAAATACCAGGAAATACCAGAGAGTAACCTATGAGATAATGTAGTTACCTCCAGTTTACAGGATAAGACAGGTATGGCAGGTATGCATATGGACAACAGTTTGTAAGATTACTGTTGAATTGGGCTCTCAGTTGGAATCTTGTGCTTCTCTTAAAAACCTTTGCAAGCCTCACCTGACAAGTCTTTTCCATTGGAAGAGCAATCTTGTGGCAGTTCCTCACACACTTGTTCAGACTCACACACCTCTCTCTTTCACAGACACTCACTCTAAAACACAAACTCACATTGACACACACACGCACGCACGCACGCACGCACGCACGCACGCACGCACGCACGCACACACGCACGCACACACACACACACACACACACACACACACACACACACACACACACACACACACACACACACACACACACACACACACTCTCTCTCTCTCTCTTACTGACAAACACACAAACATTCTCACTGACAAACACACACACACACTTGGGCCTGCTTTCTGTTCCGTCCTCAGCACTCAGCTGGCCCTATCTTATTAAAGCCTGTCAGCATAGCTTGCGCTATCATAAGCGTTTTATTATTGACTCTGAAAATATGATAATTTGGAAATCAAACACCACCTCCTAAAGACGCTACCGTCACTTTCAATTTGATCCATTCCTCTCCCCTTTAATGGGACTGATGCGATAGTAGGAACTTCATAAGCTTCTCTAGTTTTTCCCACATTTATGTAGTTATTTGTGGGGTGCATTTTTAAAATGTATTTTAGTTTTTGAATTAGAACGTTATAGTGGGGGTCTCTCACCTATTGGACATTGTTGGAAACTCTAACTCCTTTAATAGGGGAAAATGAATTATGTTTGAAGTGGGAGAGATTGCAAACTGACAACATGTTTTATTTATTAACTCAGTCTTCTATGAGCTTTTTACTTCTTCTGCCGTCAACTGAAATAAAATCTCCATGCAATTGTATTACTGACACTCCCTGCACGGCAATTTCTCATTAGAAGATTATTTATGTTAAATGAGTGCAGTGTAAAAATTCATTTTCTGCATTATAAATGAAATAGAGAATTAGTGATCTGAAACTGAGTATACTCATTTATTCTGCTGCCGGCAGGATTTTATTTGAAATTTGGCATTTGCAGAGGAATAGGAAAGAAGCTTTAGATTCATGTTTGAAGCAGAGAATGTGGATACAAATCACAGGAGGCTCCTGAGGGAGGGAATGCTCATAATAATGTCTGGAATTGAGTGAATGGAATGGGATCAAACACAAGAAAATCGTGATTTCAATACCATTCCATTTATTCTGTTCCAGCCATTTCTATAAGCCCGTCCCAATTAAGTTACCACCAGCCTCCTGTGATACAAAACACCAACACGCACAACCTTGTTCCTCTCCTCTATTTTTTCCCTCTCCTCTCTTCGTCATCTATACTGATTTCCAATCCCTCCCCTATCAGCTCTTGTCCTTTTCTTCCTCAACTCTCAGTATTCTCAGATTAGCTCCCTATCTGGTCTTCACATTCCCAGGGGCCTCCACACAATCCATAGTGAACAGGGGCCCTCTTAACTATGCCATAATCTCTATCGGGCACCCCTTGCTTTAATCGGAGTGTAGCTTCAATATCTTATTGACCCTCTCTCTTGATAAAAGATCATTAGCTTTTTAATCTGGAGCCAAAAGGTGTTGAGTGTCCAAGCATGAGAGTGTTGTGGTTCTCCGGTAGGACGGTCAGGTTGGGGGAGACCTGTGTACTCTGCTGATACACAGTGATTCTTGTTGGAAACTTTGCCCCACCGATAGTGGAGGTTGGACGGTCAGTCCTCTGCCTGCTGCAGAGCAAAAGGAAGCAGGAGGTTTCCAGTGAGTTTAATCAGATCTGATTATAATACCTTCTAGTTAGGGGTGGGATTGGGAAGCTGATCCTAGAGCAGTGCTTGAGGGCATGCAGGGCCCCTAATCTAGATGTGGAGAGGTATTGGAGAGATTGTGAGTAACCCAGGGCCCTTTTCAATCAAAATGTATTGTTTATCCAGGTTTAATAACAAAGAACACTAAATTATTCTTGTGCTGTGACTAAGAATGTAATATGAAGTTTTCACACATTAACCAAATCCAATTATGCAATCTTGATTAAATCATGTTTTTTGTGTGTTTTTTTACAGTCTGAAATCAAGCCTTCTTCTCTCCTCTCATATTCTCAAACAGGTATAATATCAGCAATATGGTGTAAATGTGTTCATTTTTGGACATGGCAGTGGAATTCTCCATCCAAGCAAAATCACGCTCAGTTTCATCAATTATAGGGAAACTTTGAACTCTTCCATTTAAATAATGAACAGTCTTGTTTGATGAATTCTATATCTATGCATATAATTTGACAACCCTCAGATGAGAGTGTGTGTAGGAGAGTGTGTGTGGGGGGGAGAGGGGGAGAGGGGGAGGGTTGTATATAACTATGCCCATTTTTACATTGAAAACAGATGCTATTACAACCAGAAGGATCTCTCCCCTGGGCAGTTCTTCTACAGGGAAAGTAAAGGATGGAAAATTGGCCAAGGCGAGCAGCAGAAAGCTAATGGATCAAAATTACACCCGACAGAAAGTTTTGACAAAAGCTGACAGTTGTATTTTTTTTGCCTGCATCTCAATATGAAACGCAGACAGAGAAATCCATCTGTAATGCAGGCATTGTCAGCGTCTCGCATTTTGCACCCACTCTTCTCTTGTTCCTGTGCTTGATGGCGTGATAAATTAATATTTGTCCACGCCACTGCGTCCATTCTTTTAAAAGAATACATTAAGGGGCGTTCAAGACGATTTTTTCCTGTGGTCATTTCCTCTCTCAGTCACCATGACAAATCATATTCTCCAGAGACGAAGCCGAGAACAGAGAGAGAAAAAGTGAGGAGAGAGCAATGTGGAAGGGGAGAATAACATTTTGACGTACTGAAAGCAGCGCAGAGATGCAAACTCAGTCAAAGAGCAAGATTAGAGTTTTAGTCAACAGATCCAATGGGAAAATATAGTGGTCATAGCTGATCAAGAATAATGTCTTATTGTTTCAGATGATGGAACGAGCAGCACTCGAGCTGATTTCAAAACACTTGGTTACATCCCTAAAATCAACAGCCTACTGTCATTTGTCTCTCTTTGCCTTGGCTGTGCAACCAATTGTCCATCTGATATACCATCAGCCATGCATACCAATATTCATATTACACTGCTAATAGATACGACCCCCATACATGTTCTTGGCAATCAAGAAAATGTCAATCTTATCAATCGTTATCAAACACATTTCCAAATGCAGCCAATACTAATAGATACACTGGGTGTTAGCGTGTTCTATCATGGGCTTACCTACGCAGCCATGTCTGTTACAATGTTACAAATATAATTGGAGTTTCTACAAAGAAGCTCATCCACGTATGAGTTAGCCTACAATAGTATTTTTTTAAGCACCGCAGGGGGGGCTCTCAAACACTCTCGCAGTGGTTGTTCCCTTATCATTTCAAATAGCTACCCACTTAAATACGCCTCATCATCCCTTCTGAGAGCTTTGAACCCTGAATGGTGGAACCCTGCCCTGGAGCTGGGCTTCCCCGGAATCGTCCCAGCTTCCAGCGCAGTACGTATGGGACTTTAGGTGAGAGTGGCACTGAGGTGCAGCTCCAGGGGAAGGATGAGAGGGATATAGCACAGGCTCGACTAAGCGGTACAGAGGCCCTCAGTGCCCCACAGCACAGCCCTTCCTGCTGAGTCGCCGAGGCTCTTCACCTCCCGGGACCCTAGTTCTGCTCTCAGAAAAGACTGACTCCACTTGACAGAGGAAAAGAAGGAAGAAGGAAAGAGGGAGATCAGTCATCCTTACTGGGATATGAAAAATAGGAGGTGGTAGCTAACACCCTCTTAAACCTTGGACTTAGATGTGCATGCTAACAAGTGTGAATGTATGCTAATGTGCACACCCACGCAGTAACACATATGCATATGCATACTCACACACACTTTGTTGCTTTGTAGCACATCACTAAGGATCCATTATGGTCCAAACACACCAACACAGTCGTGAAGAGGGCACGACAATGCCTCTTCCACCTCAGAAGGCTGAAAAGATTTGGCATGGGCCCTCAAACTTATACAGCTGCACCACTGAGAGCATCTTGACTGGCTGCATCACCGCTTGGTATGGCAACTGCTTGGCATCCGACCGCAAGGCGCTACAGAGGTTAGTGCGAACGGCCCAGTACATCACCGGTACTGGACCTATAAACCATGTGGTGTCAGAGCAAGGCCCTAAAAACGGTTAAAGACTCCAGCCATCCAAGTCATAGACTGTTCTCTCTGCTATCGCGCGGCAAACACTACTGATGCACCAAGTCTGGAACCAACAGGACCCTGAACAGCTTCTACCCCCAAGCCATAAGACTGCTAAATTGTTAGTTAAATAGTTAACCAAATAGCTACACGACCGATCTGCATTTACCCGTTTTACACTAACTTTTTGGACTCGTCACATACGTTGCAGCTACTGTCTACTATCTGTCACTTTATTCCTAGTTATATGTACATATCTACCTTAATTACCTCGTGCCTCTGCACATAGACTCAGTACTGATACTCCTTGTATATAGCCAAGTTGTTATTGACTCAGTACTGGTACCCAGTGTATATAGCCAAGTAAATATTACTCATTCGGTATCTACTATTACTTTTATTGTTATGTGTTTTACTTTTATATTATTTCTCTATTTTCTTTCTCTCTGCATTGTTGGGGAAGGGCCCCTAAGTAAGCATTTCAATGTTAGTCTACACCTGTTGTTTAGGAAGCATGTGACTACTAACATTTTATTTTATAGCTAAGTTCCTGTCAAAGCAAAATCACCCAGCCCCTTCATCATGTTGAGTCGCATTGGCCATGGCATTGTTATGAGTGACATGGTGCCATACTCAGCTGAATAGTGACTTGCTTTTAAGAGCCTCGAGGGTCATGAATAAGTCATCAAGAAAATATACTGTGTGCTTGTGTTCATGTCATGTGCGTTATGTGTGTACATATATCCTTGTTCTCCATTTCTTTACCCACACAAGTACAGCAAGTTGTTTAATCACAGTCATTCAACTACAGTACTGTATAGGCTTGAAACTGACACACTGTATTTCTGCACCTTTCCTTCTCTTCCGGTCTCTATTCAAATACAAATGGAGCGCTCTTATAAAGCAATTGTCCTTGGAGCGCTGAGTGTCTATTTCACACACCAGAGAATCTCTCGCCACCACAGCAACAGAGTCCGGGGCACACATGTGGGGAGACTGAAGAGATGTATGGGCCATACTGGGGGACGTGTGCCTTTATGTTATAACCAAAGCAGAATCCCTGTAGCCTTACAGTAGCCCGATAGTTATTGAGGGCAGCAGGGTCTGCTGATTGCCTTTTACTCATTTTTTGGGGAGTGCAAATCAGAGGGTCACGTCCAAAATGGCACCCTATACCCTATGTAGTGCAGAATAGTGCACTATATGGTCAGAAAAGTGCACTATTTAGGGAATAAGGGTGCGTAACAAGGATTTGTCAGCAAAGTACAGTAGAGGGCTCCCGTTGACAAACTCCGCATAGGAGGCCTTGCACAGGCAGAAATCCTTTAACCACTGTTCCAAGATTTCACATTTTTCCTGGAGAAGAGAGGATACAATACACAGTCGAGGTAAAAAAAAAACCTACCTAGAAGCAATTAAAAACCTGGTCTTGTGAAGATTTCTCTGCTTAGTTATGGTTTTCAGTACGTCCACAAAAACAACTGTCACAGACTAGATTACAGGAAGACGGGCTGTGATTTGTGGAGGAAAGTGTTGTGGCTGCAGTACTTACAGTTGAAGTCGGACGTTTACATAGACCTTAGCCAAATACATTTTAAACTAAGTTTTTCACAATTCCTGACATTTAGTCCTAGTAAAGATTCCCTGTCTTAGGTCAGTTAGGATCACCACTTAATTTTAAGAATGTGAAATGTCAGAATAATAGTAGAGAGCTTTTATTTCTTTCATCACATTCCCAGTGGGTCAGAAGTTTACATACACTCAATTAGTATTTGGTAGCATTGCCTTTCAATTGTTTAACTTGGGTCAAAAGGTTTGGTTAGCCTTCCATAAGCTTCCCACAATAAGTTGGAGGAATTTTGTCCCAATCCTCCTGACAGAGCTGGTGTAACTGAGTCAGGTTTGTAGGCCTCCTTGCTCACACAAACTTTTTCAGTTATGACCACGCATTTTCTATAGGATTGAGGTCAGAGCTTTTTGATGGTCAATCCAATACCTTGACTTTGTTGTCCTTAAGCCATTTTGCCACAACTTTGGAAGTATGCTTGGGGTCATTGTCCATTTGGATCAGACCAGAGGACATTTCTCCAAAAAGTACGATCTTTGTCCCCATGTGCAGTTGCAAACTGTAGTCTGGCTTTTTTATGGCGCTTTTGGAGCAGAGGCTTCTTCCTTGCTGAGTGGCCTTTCAGGTTATGTCGATATAGGAATAATTTTACGGTGGATATAGATACTTTTGTACCGGTTTCCTCCAGCATCTTCACAAAGTCCTTTGCTGTTGTTCTGGGATTGATTTGTAGTTTTTGCACCAAAGTACGTTCATCCTTATTAGACAGAATGCATCTCCTTCCTGAGCGATATCACGGCGGCGTGGTTCCATGATGTTTATACTTGCATACTATTGTTTGTACAGATAAACATGGTACCTTAAGGCGTTTTGAAATTGCTCCCAAGGATGAACCAGACTTGTGGAGGTCTACAATCTTTTTTTTTCTTTTGATTTTCCTATTATGTCAAGCAGAGGCACTGATTTTGAAGGTAGGCCTTGAAATACATCCACAGGTACACCTCCAATTAACTCAAATGATGTCAATTAACCTATCAGAAGCTTCTAAAGCCAAGACATAATTTTCTAGAATTTTCCAAGCTGTTTAAAGGCATAGTCAACTTAGCGTATGTAAACTTCTGACCCACTGTAATTGTGGTACAGTGAATTATAAGTGAAATAATCTGTCTGTAAACAATTGTTGGAAAGATTACTTGTGTAAGACCTAACCAACTTTCCAAAACTATACTTTGTTCACAAGAAATGTGTGGAGTGGTTGAAAAACGAGTTTCAATGACTCCAACCTAAGTGTATGTAAACCTCCGACTTCAACTGTACGTATTCTGACCCTTTGCTATGAGAATTGAAATTGAGCTCAAATGCATCCTGTTTCCATTGATCGTCATTGAGATGTTTCTACAACTTGATTGTAGTAAATTAAATTGATTGGACATGATTTGGAAAGGTACACACCTGTACATATAAGGTCCCAGAGTTGACAGTGCATGTCAGAGCAACCACTGAAATTGTGATAGAGTGAATTTTAAGTGAATTAATCTATCTGTAAACAATTGTTGGAAAAATTACTTGTGCCAAGCACATAGTAGATGTCCTAACCTACTTCCCAAAACTTTTTTCAAGAAATTTGTGGAGTGGTTGAAAAGATCATTTTAAAAATGAGTTTTAATGACTGCAGCCTAAGTGTATGTAAACCTCCGACTTCAACGGTACATCCTAACGCTTTGGGATGCTGCAAAGGTCGGGCCTGTCTTCTTTTGGGAAAATTGGCTATTTTGTTGGGGTAGTGAGGTTCATGGATCATACCCACCCTTCACTCTTTATATGTTGGTGTCATATGTGAGGATTAGTGGGTAAGGCTGGTCATCAGAAGGGTGCCTGGGACTTGCAGAAATTGTATGGGTGCACTTCTTGAAGAAATTGGACAGTACATGGACTATTTCTTTAACCCTGTCAAAAGGTCTAGTGCTTGGTTGACAAGTATTACGTTTCTGATTCAAATCTAGCCCCAGCAACAATAAGCCTAACAGGGCACATCTGACTCTGGAGCTCCACAATACTGTTTTACAATACTGTAAGTATGCTATATACATTAGATCATAGAATTCGTAGTTCAATATTTTTGTAAGGGCTCTGCTACTTGTAAGATTGCTTGACAACTTTATTTCTAGAGTTCTGTCTAATTGTACCAACCAAAGGGAGAAGGCTGTCTGAACGTATGTCTAACCATTATAACATGTGTTGTCATGTGTTATCATGTTGTCTATGCATAGGGTGACATAACAGAGACATGTATTTGCTTTGCGTACCAATTGGCTCTGCAAGATGAGGTTCTGAGACGGAGGAGGAGTGTGGGATGCAAAGAGGATGAGAGAGAATTACAGAGGAGAGGGGCATGATTATAGGGGAACTATGACTTCAGAGGAAAGAGGATTTACAGAGCCAGTGAAGAGATGAAGAAAGAGAGCAAAGAGAGATAGGAAGATGATTCTGTATATACTTTAAGCATTCGGTCTTTAGTGTATCCACATCATTTTGAGAATTAAATAAATTAAAACATATCTATAAGCTATAGAGAATTGAGATATGCTTGTTACATGTGTTAATGTATGTTGACATGAGCTGTACTGCAATATGGACAATACCAACAGAACTAAACTAACCAACAATGGTGTCAAGAGATAGGGTCTCTTGAACCATCTTTGAAAAACAGAGCATTTCCTCCACTCTATCTATTTATCATTTAAATTGCATCATTTCCTGCTCTGTCATCCTCCTTTCTTCTCATAGTGGGTCTACTTGGCATCCACATGTTTCTGTCCAATTTCAAGCCCAGTTGGACATATCACATGTCACCAAGCAAATGATATAAAAGGCGACGCGATACATATTATTTCCTGGCTTCCATGTGTCATGATGTTAATAGACAGCGAGTAAATGTGAAAACCGGGAGCATTTTCATCTTTCTCTTCTCTCTCCTACACCTGCATGGTGAGGAAGGAATGCATGTAAATTAGCTATCTGGGTGGAGGGGTAGAAAACAATTATCGGAGCGTCGCGCCTGCGAGAAATGAGTCTATTGCCCATCCTGTAATGAAGTGGAAAGTTGACACGCCGGCTTTGTGCGACTCAGAGATTTGAATACGAGGAAATCACTCCTCTGTATAGTCAGAGCCAGAAAAGAATTGGCAATTATAACGGATGGAATCCAGTTGGTGCTTAGGTAACATTTAAAGTGATGGATAGGGACAGACAGAATATTTAGTGGATGCATTTGAGTTTTTTAGCGGAAACATTCAATGAGTCCTTGTAGAGAACATCCCCACAGAGTGTTCAATGAAAACAAGCATGATATGTTGTGAATCCAAAATATTTGAATTGAATGTGACAATGATATGGACCCATAAAAGATATCAAGAAGATTAGAACTTCAGGATCTTATAAGCAAGCAGAGGTGCTTCTTCACTTGCCTGTACAGTACTTGGTCTACGAAAATCTCCCTTCTCCAGATTTTAAAAACATGTTGGCATTTGAATTAAAGATCTGCTAAAGTGCTGCTTTTAATCTGTGCTAAAATAATATAGCCTAATGATTAACATTATGAACTCTCTCAGAGAGTTCCCCAGATGCCAAATGAACCATAGCATGATGGAAATAATGCTATTCTTTCTCCATGATTGGTCCACCCCTGTGGGTGTCAATTGCCATATGAACCTAATTGGCCTCATTTGCTACGCAGACTAACATAGGACCCGAAGAAAATGGACTAGAGCAGGGGACAAAAGAGGACTTTAGTTGGTTGGAGGATGGTCAACTGGAGTTCACAGCAAATAATGTCAGAAATGTGTGTGTCTGTGCTGGTGTGTGCATGCGCACAGGGGCTAATCTGTTCATCTCTGGGTTCTGGGGGGCGTTGACTTGAATGGAGCTCTGCTAATAAGCAGAAGGATAAGCACAGTCTCATTCCAGGTTACTAAGTACATTTCAAAATGCAATGATACTATCTTCATGTCTATGTTTCCTTTATTCTATTCTCTCCCTTTCTTTCCTTCCTTCTCTCATTTCATCTGATCTCCTGCAGGTGCTCAGGAGAGCGGAGTTCATTTTCAGACAGCACTCGTTCTCCCTCCCCCCCTCTATTCTTTTCCATCTATTCAATGTTACTGTTGAAATATTTCCACAGCAGAAAGCTGCTCAAAGACTAGGAAATATCTAAAGGGAATGCCATGCAAGTCACTGTGTCTTTGTAGTCTATTCATGGGTTGCACCTCCGTCACTCGGTCATGTCATGCCAGTGTTATGAACATTCTAAAGACATCTCAGCCATAGTGGCTCCAGAAAGTCGAGTGGTGCCCAGTTATTCTGAACAGGGGCTAACGATTGTTTGGTCTGAATTACATTATAGTGGCTTAGAAATCAAACCAAATTGCCAAAGTAGGCAAATAATTAGTTGGAAACAGCTTAGTCAAATTGAATGTAGACAGATGGAAATGTTACTATTAGCTAGCAAACGTCGCCAGAAATACCTCGCAAAGCTAACATTAGATGCAATACTCTAAGCATGATCAGAGACGGAGTGAAGTCATAGGCTGAAAGGCCATGGAGTGGTGAGAGAGTGGAGAGAGAAATACAGAGAGAATAACTCACCACAGCAGGCCAGGCACACAGCAGGCCAGGAACACAGCAGGCCAGGAACACAGCAGGCCAGGAACACAGCAGGCCAGGCACACAGCAGGCCAGGAACACAGCAGGCCAGGAACACAGTAGGCCAGGAACAAAGCAGGCCAGGCACACAGCAGGCCAGGAACACAGCAGGCCAGGAACACAGCAGGCCAGGCACACAGCAGGCCAGGAACACAGCAGGCCAGGAACACAGCAGGCCAGGAACAAAGCAGGCCAGGCACACAGCAGGCCAGGAACAAAGCAGGCCAGGAACACAGCAGGCCAGGAACAAAGAAAAGGAGAAAGAGACAATACATCTACGATTCTGTAATAAGCATCTGAGTTGTTTGGATTCAAAACCTGAGTTGTTGACCAATCAGCTATCAGCTACAGGATGACAAGACAACAGAACCTCTGCTACACAGAGGTGTGACATCATGGGGGTTGAGGAGATAATGCAGGGAGGCAGCATTTCTGAGGCCTTTGCATAGAGTGTTAAGAGTCACTTCGGGGGTGGGCCGCCCTAACGTCGTTGTGGACTGGATTTTGCGGTTGTGAGTTTGATTAGCTGCAATACACTGTAATGTACAATCAGAGAGAGAATGTAGCCCAGTCCAAGTGATAAAAAGTTTTTGTAGGATGTTACATTTACTGATAGATTAATAAATTAGCCTACATGGGTATCTAGCAACAATATCATATTTTGAGTTCGCTATCCAGCAAAGTGTTTTGAGTTGAATAATGTAGCTTAGGCCAACATGCACAAAGATGTCGGGCAAAATCATCTCTGAAGAGATAAAAAGAAATCGGATCATTTGACAGGTTGCACATAAAAATATCAATCATGTATTCCCTGGATATGTTAGATGAAATAGCTTCCTTTTGAATCATAGGCTACCATCTCAGTTGTCTTACATTTATATTGTAGTCATTTAGCACAAGTGGGGGTTGAGGTGAGGTGGGGATTTCAAAGACTAATTTCAAAGACTCAATCATGGACACTCTTACTGACAGTTGTGGCAGCTTTGCGTGATGTATTGTTGTCTCTACCTTCTTGCCCTTTGTGCTGTTGTCTGTGCCCAATAATGTTTTATACCATGTTTTGTGCTGCTACCATGTTGTGTTGCTAGCATGTTGTCGTAGCAGCATATCGACATAACCTGAAAAAAATTTATCCCAGACCCCGTCCCCGCAGAAGGTCTTTTGCCTTTTGGTAGGCCGTCATTGTAAATAAGAATATGTTCTTAACTGACTTGCCTAGTTAAATAAATAAAAGATAACTCTTTGAAGAGGTAGGGTTTCAGATGGGCAGGGACTCTTCAGTCCTAGCTTCAGGGCCAAGCTGTTTCCACCATTGGGGTGCCAGGATAGAGAAAAGCTTGGACTGGGCTGAGCGGGAGCTTCCCTGCAATAGGGGTGGGAAGGCCAAGAGTCCATAGGCGGCATGTCACGGATCCTTCCGGAACTGTCCTTACGCACACAGGCCCCTATTCCCATTGATTAGTAATTGCATAAGCGTGCCATTTGTTCACCGTTGTCCTGTCGATTATTGTTCCAATGTCCATTGGTTGTGTGAGTACCTGTGATGTGTTGTTTTGGCTTTCGTGCCACTTGTATTGTGCAGATGATTACAGGTCTCGTCCCATGTAATAATCCTTGTGCGATTCTGTATTTATTTGAGGTACTCCTCACTCTTTTGTTTGGGTCTCAACCCTGGTTTTGGTATATGTGTTTTTAAGGTCTTCATCCCCGTGCCTGTACCCGCCACAATATAATTTGGGTAAAGATATATATTTTTTAAATACACATTCCTGCGCCTGTCTCCCGACCCTTTATACCAACGTGACATGGCAGAATGGAGTGCTTGGGTAGGTACTGGAAAAAACTGTCTCAAACCCTGCGGCTAATGTCAAGTAAGTAGTCTTGCACGAGCCGCTGTTTTTGAAAGACGGAATGGCTCATAGGCTCCTGCTCCTATCTGCTGTTTCTGTAGCGTGAGGCAGCTTGATGTATAGGTACACCCCTTGAACAGGATGATAGTCTGCAAAGTAACTGTCCATAAAAATAAATATTGTTGTATTTATCGTTATCGAGCAAAATAGTTACATAAGACTTTTGGTCCATATCAAGTCAAATAAAATATTATTTGTCACATGCGCCAAAAAATGCTTACTTACAAGCCCTTAACCAACTAGTTAAGTTCGAAGAATTTTAAAATATTTTTTATAAAAGTAACAAATAATTAAAGAGCAAAAGTTAAATAACAATAACGAGGCTATATACCGTAGCATGAACCATAGCATGATGGAAATAATGCTATTCTTTCTCCATGATTGGTCCACCCCTGTGGGTGTCAATTGCCATATGAACCTAATTGGCCTCATTTGCTGCGCAGACTAACATAGGAACCGAAGAAAATGGACTAGAGCAGGGGACAAAAGAGGACTTTAGTTGGTTGGAGGATGGTCAACTGGAGTTCACAGTAAATAATGTCAGAAATGTGTGTGTCTGTGCTGGTGTGTGCATGCGCACAGGGGCTAATCTGTTCATCTCTGGGTTCTGGGGGGCGTTGACTTGAATGGAGCTCTGCTAATAAGCAGAAGGATAAGCACAGTCTCATTCCAGGTTACTAAGTACATTTCAAAATGCAATGATACTATCTTCATGTCTATGTTTCCTTTATTCTATTCTCTCCCTTTCTTTCCTTCCTTCTCTCATTTCATCTGATCTCCTGCAGGTGCTCAGGAGAGCGGAGTTCATTTTCAGACAGCACTCGTTCTCCCTCCCCCCCTCTATTCTTTTCCATCTATTCAATGTTACTGTTGAAATATTTCCACAGCAGAAAGCTGCTCAAAGACTAGGAAATATCTAAAGGGAATGCCATGCAAGTCACTGTGTCTTTGTAGTCTATTCATGGGTTGCACCTCCGTCACTCGGTCGTGTCATGCCAGTGTTATGAACATTCTAAAGACATCTCAGCCATAGTGGCTCCAGAAAGTCGAGTGGTGCCCAGTTATTCTGAACAGGGGCTAACGATTTTGTTTGGTCTGAATTACATTATAGTGGCTTAGAAATCAAACCAAATTGCCAAAGTAGGCAAATAATTAGTTGGAAACAGCTTAGTCAAATTGAATGTAGACAGATGGAAATGTTACTATTAGCTAGCAAACGTCGCCAGAAATACCTCGCAAAGCTAACATTAGATGCAATACTCTAAGCATGATCAGAGACGGAGTGAAGTCATAGGCTGAAAGGCCATGGAGTGGTGAGAGAGTGGAGAGAGAAATACAGAGAGAATAACTCACCACAGCAGGCCAGGCACACAGCAGGCCAGGCACACAGCAGGCCAGGAACACAGCAGGCCAGGAACACAGCAGGCCAGGAACACAGCAGGCCAGGCACACAGCAGGCCAGGAACACAGCAGGCCAGGAACACAGCAGGCCAGGAACAAAGCAGGCCAGGCACACAGCAGGCCAGGAACACAGCAGGCCAGGAACACAGCAGGCCAGGCACACAGCAGGCCAGGAACACAGCAGGCCAGGAACACAGCAGGCCAGGAACAAAGCAGGCCAGGCACACAGCAGGCCAGGAACACAGCAGGCCAGGAACAAAGAAAAGGAGAAAGAGACAATACATCTACGATTCTGTAATAAGCATCTGAGTTGTTTGGATTCAAAACCTGAGTTGTTGACCAATCAGCTATCAGCTACAGGATGACAAGACAACAGAACCTCTGCTACACAGAGGTGTGACATCATGGGGGTTGAGGAGATAATGCAGGGAGGCAGCATTTCTGAGGCCTTTGCATAGAGTGTTAAGAGTCACTTCGGGGGGTGGGCCGCCCTAACGTCGTTGTGGACTGGATTTTGCGGTTGTGAGTTTGATTAGCTGCAATACACTGTAATGTACAATCAGAGAGAGAATGTAGCCCAGTCCAAGTGATAAAAAGTTTTTGTAGGATGTTACATTTACTGATAGATTAATAAATTAGCCTACATGGGTATCTAGCAACAATATCATATTTTGAGTTCGCTATCCAGCAAAGTGTTTTGAGTTGAATAATGTAGCTTAGGCCAACATGCACAAAGATGTCGGGCAAAATCATCTCTGAAGAGATAAAAAGAAATCGGATCATTTGACAGGTTGCACATAAAAATATCAATCATGTATTCCCTGGATATGTTAGATGAAATAGCTTCCTTTTGAATCATAGGCTACCATCTCAGTTGTCTTACATTTATATTGTAGTCATTTAGCACAAGTGGGGGGTTGAGGTGAGGTGGGGGATTTCAAAGACTAATTTCAAAGACTCAATCATGGACACTCTTACTGACAGTTGTGGCAGCTTTGCGTGATGTATTGTTGTCTCTACCTTCTTGCCCTTTGTGCTGTTGTCTGTGCCCAATAATGTTTTATACCATGTTTTGTGCTGCTACCATGTTGTGTTGCTAGCATGTTGTCGTAGCAGCATATCGACATAACCTGAAAAAAATTTATCCCAGCCCCCGTCCCCGCAGAAGGTCTTTTGCCTTTTGGTAGGCCGTCATTGTAAATAAGAATATGTTCTTAACTGACTTGCCTAGTTAAATAAATAAAAGATAACTCTTTGAAGAGGTAGGGTTTCAGATGGGCAGGGACTCTTCAGTCCTAGCTTCAGGGCCAAGCTGTTTCCACCATTGGGGTGCCAGGATAGAGAAAAGCTTGGACTGGGCTGAGCGGGAGCTTCCTGCAATAGGGGTGGGAAGGCCAAGAGTCCATAGGCGGCATGTCACGGATCCTTCCGGAACTGTCCTTACGCACACAGGCCCCTATTCCCATTGATTAGTAATTGCATAAGCGTGCCATTTGTTCACCGTTGTCCTGTCGATTATTGTTCCAATGTCCATTGGTTGTGTGAGTACCTGTGATGTGTTGTTTTGGCTTTCGTGCCACTTGTATTGTGCAGATGATTACAGGTCTCGTCCCATGTAATAATCCTTGTGCGATTCTGTATTTATTTGAGGTACTCCTCACTCTTTTGTTTGGGTCTCAACCCTGGTTTTGGTATATGTGTTTTTAAGGTCTTCATCCCCGTGCCTGTACCCGCCACAATATAATTTGGGTAAAGATATATATTTTTTAAATACACATTCCTGCGCCTGTCTCCCGACCCTTTATACCAACGTGACATGGCAGAATGGAGTGCTTGGGTAGGTACTGGAAAAAACTGTCTCAAACCCTGCGGCTAATGTCAAGTAAGTAGTCTTGCACGAGCCGCTGTTTTGAAAGACGGAATGGCTCATAGGCTCCTGCTCCTATCTGCTGTTTCTGTAGCGTGAGGCAGCTTGATGTATAGGTACACCCCTTGAACAGGATGATAGTCTGCAAAGTAACTGTCCATAAAAATAAATATTGTTGTATTTATCGTTATCGAGCAAAATAGTTACATAAGACTTTTGGTCCATATCAAGTCAAATAAAATATTATTTGTCACATGCGCCAAAAAAATGCTTACTTACAAGCCCTTAACCAACTAGTTAAGTTCGAAGAATTTTTAAAATATTTTTTATAAAAGTAACAAATAATTAAAGAGCAAAAGTTAAATAACAATAACGAGGCTATATACCGTAGCATGAACCATAGCATGATGGAAATAATGCTATTCTTTCTCCATGATTGGTCCACCCCTGTGGGTGTCAATTGCCATATGAACCTAATTGGCCTCATTTGCTGCGCAGACTAACATAGGAACCGAAGAAAATGGACTAGAGCAGGGGACAAAAGAGGACTTTAGTTGGTTGGAGGATGGTCAACTGGAGTTCACAGTAAATAATGTCAGAAATGTGTGTGTCTGTGCTGGTGTGTGCATGCGCACAGGGGCTAATCTGTTCATCTCTGGGTTCTGGGGGGCGTTGACTTGAATGGAGCTCTGCTAATAAGCAGAAGGATAAGCACAGTCTCATTCCAGGTTACTAAGTACATTTCAAAATGCAATGATACTATCTTCATGTCTATGTTTCCTTTATTCTATTCTCTCCCTTTCTTTCCTTCCTTCTCTCATTTCATCTGATCTCCTGCAGGTGCTCAGGAGAGCGGAGTTCATTTTCAGACAGCACTCGTTCTCCCTCCCCCCCTCTATTCTTTTCCATCTATTCAATGTTACTGTTGAAATATTTCCACAGCAGAAAGCTGCTCAAAGACTAGGAAATATCTAAAGGGAATGCCATGCAAGTCACTGTGTCTTTGTAGTCTATTCATGGGTTGCACCTCCGTCACTCGGTCGTGTCATGCCAGTGTTATGAACATTCTAAAGACATCTCAGCCATAGTGGCTCCAGAAAGTCGAGTGGTGCCCAGTTATTCTGAACAGGGGCTAACGATTTTGTTTGGTCTGAATTACATTATAGTGGCTTAGAAATCAAACCAAATTGCCAAAGTAGGCAAATAATTAGTTGGAAACAGCTTAGTCAAATTGAATGTAGACAGATGGAAATGTTACTATTAGCTAGCAAACGTCGCCAGAAATACCTCGCAAAGCTAACATTAGATGCAATACTCTAAGCATGATCAGAGACGGAGTGAAGTCATAGGCTGAAAGGCCATGGAGTGGTGAGAGAGTGGAGAGAGAAATACAGAGAGAATAACTCACCACAGCAGGCCAGGCACACAGCAGGCCAGGCACACAGCAGGCCAGGAACACAGCAGGCCAGGAACACAGCAGGCCAGGAACAAAGCAGGCCAGGCACACAGCAGGCCAGGAACAAAGCAGGCCAGGAACACAGCAGGCCAGGAACAAAGAAAAGGAGAAAGAGACAATACATCTACGATTCTGTAATAAGCATCTGAGTTGTTTGGATTCAAAACCTGAGTTGTTGACCAATCAGCTATCAGCTACAGGATGACAAGACAACAGAACCTCTGCTACACAGAGGTGTGACATCATGGGGGTTGAGGAGATAATGCAGGAGGCAGCATTTCTGAGGCCTTTGCATAGAGTGTTAAGAGTCACTTCGGGGTGGGCCGCCCTAACGTCGTTGTGGACTGGATTTTGCGGTTGTGAGTTTGATTAGCTGCAATACACTGTAATGTACAATCAGAGAGAGAATGTAGCCCAGTCCAAGTGATAAAAAGTTTTTGTAGGATGTTACATTTACTGATAGATTAATAAATTAGCCTACATGGGTATCTAGCAACAATATCATATTTTGAGTTCGCTATCCAGCAAAGTGTTTTGAGTTGAATAATGTAGCTTAGGCCAACATGCACAAAGATGTCGGGCAAAATCATCTCTGAAGAGATAAAAAGAAATCGGATCATTTGACAGGTTGCACATAAAAATATCAATCATGTATTCCCTGGATATGTTAGATGAAATAGCTTCCTTTTGAATCATAGGCTACCATCTCAGTTGTCTTACATTTATATTGTAGTCATTTAGCACAAGTGGGGGGTTGAGGTGAGGTGGGGGATTTCAAAGACTAATTTCAAAGACTCAATCATGGACACTCTTACTGACAGTTGTGGCAGCTTTGCGTGATGTATTGTTGTCTCTACCTTCTTGCCCTTTGTGCTGTTGTCTGTGCCCAATAATGTTTTATACCATGTTTTGTGCTGCTACCATGTTGTGTTGCTAGCATGTTGTCGTAGCAGCATATCGACATAACCTGAAAAAAATTTATCCCAGACCCCGTCCCCGCAGAAGGTCTTTTGCCTTTTGGTAGACCGTCATTGTAAATAAGAATATGTTCTTAACTGACTTGCCTAGTTAAATAAATAAAAGATAACTCTTTGAAGAGGTAGGGTTTCAGATGGGCAGGGACTCTTCAGTCCTAGCTTCAGGGCCAAGCTGTTTCCACCATTGGGGTGCCAGGATAGAGAAAAGCTTGGACTGGGCTGAGCGGGAGCTTCCCTGCAATAGGGGTGGGAAGGCCAAGAGTCCATAGGCGGCATGTCACGGATCCTTCCGGAACTGTCCTTACGCACACAGGCCCCTATTCCCATTGATTAGTAATTGCATAAGCGTGCCATTTGTTCACCGTTGTCCTGTCGATTATTGTTCCAATGTCCATTGGTTGTGTGAGTACCTGTGATGTGTTGTTTTGGCTTTCGTGCCACTTGTATTGTGCAGATGATTACAGGTCTCGTCCCATGTAATAATCCTTGTGCGATTCTGTATTTATTTGAGGTACTCCTCACTCTTTTGTTTGGGTCTCAACCCTGGTTTTGGTATATGTGTTTTTAAGGTCTTCATCCCCGTGCCTGTACCCGCCACAATATAATTTGGGTAAAGATATATATTTTTTAAATACACATTCCTGCGCCTGTCTCCCGACCCTTTATACCAACGTGACATGGCAGAATGGAGTGCTTGGGTAGGTACTGGAAAAAACTGTCTCAAACCCTGCGGCTAATGTCAAGTAAGTAGTCTTGCACGAGCCGCTGTTTTTGAAAGACGGAATGGCTCATAGGCTCCTGCTCCTATCTGCTGTTTCTGTAGCGTGAGGCAGCTTGATGTATAGGTACACCCCTTGAACAGGATGATAGTCTGCAAAGTAACTGTCCATAAAAATAAATATTGTTGTATTTATCGTTATCGAGCAAAATAGTTACATAAGACTTTTGGTCCATATCAAGTCAAATAAAATATTATTTGTCACATGCGCCAAAAAAATGCTTACTTACAAGCCCTTAACCAACTAGTTAAGTTCGAAGAATTTTTAAAATATTTTTTATAAAAGTAACAAATAATTAAAGAGCAAAAGTTAAATAACAATAACGAGGCTATATACAAGGGGTACCAGTGCAAAGTCAGTGTACGGGGGCAAAGGTTAGTTGTGGGTTTTGAGGTAATATGTACATGTACATGTAGGTAGAGTTATTAAAGTGACTATGTATAGATAATAACAGAGAGTAGCAACAGTGTAAAGGGGGGGGGGGGTGCAAATCATCTGCGTAGCCATTTGATTATATGTTCAGGAGTCTTATGGCTTGGGGGTAGAAACTGTTAGAAGCCTCTTGGACCTAGAATTGGAGCTCCGGTACCGCTTGCCTTGCGGTAGCATAGAGAACGGTCTATGACTAGGGTGGCTGGAGTCTTTGAGAATTTTTAGGGCCATCATCTGATACCGCCTGTTATAGAGGTTCTCGATGGTAGGAAGCGTGGCCCAGTGATGTACTGGGCCGTACGCACCATATTCTGTAGAGCCTTGCATTCGGAGCCCGAGCAATTGCCATGCCAGGCAGTGATGCAACCTGTCAGGATGCTCTCGATGGTGCAGCTGTAGAACCTTTTGAGGATCTGAGGACCCATACCAAATCTTTTCAGTCTCCTGAGGGGGAATAGGTTTTGTTTTCCCTCTTCACGACTGTCTTCGTGTACATGGACCATATTAGTTTGTTGGTGATGTGGACATCAAGGAACTTGAAGCTCTCAACCTGCTCCACTACAGCCCCGTCGATGAGCTTGGGGGTGTGATCGGTCCTGCTTTTCCTGTAGTCCACAATCATCTTCTTTGTCTTGATCACGTTGAGGGAAAGGTTGTTGTCCTGGCACCACTCGGTCAGGTCTCTGACCACCTCCCTGTAGGCTGCCTTGTCGTTGTTGGTGATCATCGGCAAACTTAATGATGGTGTTGGAGTCGTGCCTGGCCGTGCAGACATGAGTGAACAGGGAGTACAGGAGGGGACTGAGCATGCACCTTTGAGGGGCCCCCGTGTTGAGGATCAGCATGGAGGATGTTTTGTTTCCTATCTTTACCACCTGGGGGAGGACCGTCAGGAAGTCCAGGACTCGGTTGCATAGGGAGGTTTTTAGGCCCAGGGTCCTTAGCTTAGTGATGAGCTTTTAGGGAACTATGGTGTTGAACGCTGAGCTGTAGTCAATGAGTAGCATTCTCACATAGGTACTCCTGTTTGTCCCGGTTGGAAAGGGCTGTGTGGAGTAGTAGTGCAATAAAGATTTCACCATCTGTGGATCTGTTGGGCAGGTATGCAAATTAGAGTGGGTCTAGGGTTTCTGGGAAAATGGTGTTAATGTGAGTCATGACCAGCTTTTCAAAGCACTTAATGGACACAGACATGAGGGCTACGTGTCGGTAGTCATTTAGGCAGGTTACCTTAGTGTTCATGAGCACAGGGACTATGGTGGTATTCCTGGAACATGTTGGTATTACAGACTCAGACAAGGACAAGTTGAAAATGTCAGTGAAGACACTTGTCAGTTGGTCAGAGCATGCTCAAAGTACACATTCTGGTAATCCGTCTGGCCCTGCGGCCTTGTGAATGTTGACCTCTTTAAAGGAGCGTGATCACACAGTCGTCCGGAACAGCTGATGCTCTCATGCATATTTCAGTGTTACTTACCTCGAAGAGAGCAAAGAAGTAATTTAGCTCATCTGGTAGGCTTGTGTCACTGGGCAGCTCTCGGCTGTGCTTCCCTTTGTAGTCTGATAGTCTGTAATAGCTCTAGCGTCTGTGTGCCTGCTTGAAACAGAGACTGACTGACTGACTGACTGACTGACTGACTGACTGACTGACTGACTGACTGACTGACTGACTGACTGACTGACTGACTGACTGACTGACTGATAAGAGACCCTGAGGACCAGAGTGTGACAGTCCCTCACCCTTCTTGTGTCATTCAGTCTGGCTCAGGAGCAATTAAGCTTGAAATCGGTCCTTATTTTACAGAAGGGCCATGCCATGGAGGGGAAAGGGTCCGCTCTGCACTCCATGGCATGCCAACCCTTCATGGCACTTCTTCAAATAGGCATGATGGACAAGGAGAGAGGCCTCAGCAACTTCCACTTGGCACAGAGGTGGTGGCATTGTCCTGTGCCCTTGTTGTACACAACTACACAGGTGGCACAAAATGCGTGTGTGTGTGCGTGCATGCGTGCGTGCATGCGTGCGTGCGTGCGTGCGTGCGTGCGTGTGTGCGTGTGTGCGTGTGTGTGTGTGTGTGTGTGTGTGTGTGTGTGTGTGTGTGTGTGTGTGTGTGTGTGTGTGTGTGTGTGTGTGTGTGTGTGTGTGTGTGTGTGTGTGTGTGTGTGTGTGTGTGTGTGTGTGTGTGTGTGTGTGTGTTGGACTAGGAGGGGGGCCTTAAGGATGGTGGCTTGATTGACAAGTCTCATCAGGGGCAGCTGCATGCCCCCCCCCCACCACCACCACTAATTAGAGCTCATCAAGGTCCCCAATTGAATGTCGTTAATAAATAATGGATCCCCGCCGTAATTCCACATAATCTTGATATTAGAAAGTCAAAGGTGTATGCATTATTAATGGGGCCAAATTTGAATTTAATAACTGTTCAGGCGAATCCTACACCGAGGAGGAATTCATTTATGTTAATATGGCTTTATTATTAATGGAGCAGCCGTTTTCTAAAATGTTAACTGACTGGGGCACTCTAGAGGCAGTTGGCAAGATTGACGACCCTTCCATCGGGGGGGGGGGGGGTTGCTTATTTATTTATTCTACCTGTAGAACCTCGGCACAGATCATTGTGTCAATCATTTCCTAGTAAAGTCATTAGCCGCAATCTGAGTGGCACAATTAAGTCTACCATGTGTGCGATGACAATCGTACATCGTTAGCCCTGTAATGGCATGCGTTACTCAGCCTATTTGTAAACAAACAGAGATGATTACAGGGAAATGCCATCTTCCAGTGTGTGCTAATCAATATGTAATATCTGAGGTTTAAGAGGGATTTAAGTTTATAGTTGGGTATGCATTAAGAAATTCACAATGTTATGAGTTAATAAAATGTATCTTCATGCATTTGGTAAAGCATCTCTCCACATGTTGCTGTTGTATAGCAGACCTGTTATCTCTCATATGTCAGAGGCTTGGTGTGGCTCCCTGATTTAAAATTGCCCTCTTTCCAGCTCAGTGGGAGCCTGGTCTCGACTTCTGAGACAATTTGGGGTAGGCATCTGAGAACCAAAAGTGACAGACTAGTTAATATGTTCTCTTATACTATTTGCATAATGTCCATGGTGCATCGCCAGAGCTGTTCTGCTCCACTTCCTGCTGGTAATATATCTGGCAGCAGTTCTGAAACACTTGTCGCTGGAACTGCCTTACAGATTCTACGCTGCCTGAGACACATCCAGCAATATCATGGAAAACACAGCTTCAAAATATTTGTTTACAATTTTATTTTGGAACAAGTTCCACACTAATCAAGGGTGGAGGCTGTTCTGTTCTCGGGAGGGCCATTCCTATAACATGTTTTTATGGTCCTGTCCAAAATATAAGAACAGGAAGGAGCAAGGAAGACAATGCTATATATGACAGCAGGGGTCCACAACCCTTTTTTTGGCACATTCCCTCAGGGCCTGAATCACCTCTCCTGAAACACCTCTCCCTGCTTTTATCATACTATTTCTACTGCATTTGGTGGCAGAAGAGGGATGCAATTTATTTTCTTTCCCCATATATTGTTTTAATGAGACTGAACTGTGCGTATCACAGGCACATGGTATAACCATTTAACATATTTTTGGTCAAATTTAGCCCGGGATCACACCAAACAAGGTTTTCAAAATATGTGACTTCGGTCTTGAGCCCACATTATGTCTTGGGACCACTTTATCCTTCTAAAAGCAATCTCATGCTGTAGTTGCAACCCAGGCTATTGGACTAATCAATTGCCATACGAGGGCTTCTCACACTGTTAACTATTTGACTGTTGCTGAACAACGGTTGTTTTTTGTGTTAATTAACACTTGCTATCGGAGCAATAATTGACATACACCCCCCCCCTCAATTTCTCTCATCCGTCTCCTCTTCTTTCATTCCCTCCTGATTACTCTTTGTGTGCCCCATTGGTTTCTCTCTTCCTCTCAGCGGAAGTACCTCATCATTTACCAGGCTTTCCGGGAGGGTGGAAGGTATAGTGTTTGTGTGTGTGGTGGGGTTGGTGAGGGTCTGACTGGCATGCCCTGGCTGTGTGAAAAGCCTTTAACCAACTTCCTGACATCCCAGTTGATATATTGACAGCAATTGTCACTTGCCGCAGCTTTGCTTGGTAGTACTGAGCAGCACCAAGCCAAGGAGGCTGCCTGTCACGCTTCAATTCCCTGTAGCAGGACCTCAGTAGCTGGGGAAAATCACACAACATCCTGGCCAGGTGGCTTTGACAGCGTGGAGGATTCCTCACCCTGCACTGACAAGGGTTGCATCCCAACTGCATACCTATTTCACATATAGTGCACTACATTTGACCAGAGCCCTATGGGCCCTGAGCAAAAGTAGTGCAATATAAAAGGAAAAGGGTGCCATTTGGAACGCTGACAAGGACTTCTCCGGGCATTACACCCACCCACCTCTGAAGACAGACAGAAGCAACAACCAACCAACTAGGCGTGACATTGGATCAAATCTGTACTGCAGAAGATATGGACTATATACCTAAAGACCAACTTTAGCTCCCTGAATCAATTCATAGGCTTTAGCTCAGCAGGCTAACATTCTTGTGGCGGTGAGGAGACCTGGGGGGGAGGGTGTGTGAATTTCACTTGCAAAATGTTTCTCCACAGGAAATTGCTTCCTTTGGTGTTCACATTTCCTCATGGCACCCTTTCAATTCATGACCAAAGCCCCCCACAAGAAGAACATGCAAGAGGTTGAAAATGTCAAATGTCCCCCTGTCTTGTCTCCCCTTCCAATTACATTGGCTTCTCACATCTCCTTTTCTCCTCGCAACCTCTGCTCTTTCGTCCTCTCCTCAAAGAGGGGTGGGGAGCCGTGCCAACAATGTCACGGTTGGAGAAAGCTTATCCAGGACAGAGTAGTCTGTGGATAGAGTCAGTCACAGTCGACAGACCCTTCATTGCTATTGCCATTTACCGGGGCCTATTTCCAATTCATCATCAAGGGGCTTCAACTCTTCAAGCTTGATGACCCAAAAAAATGTGTGGGGACAAAGTGGCTAATTTTGTAATTGACTGTGTGTCTGAAGGGAGAAGAGCTTTTAACATTGGGTGATTGAGACATGGAAGTGAGTGATGAGGGATGGAAAAAATCTGGTTGGAATCTGTCACTCCTGATCCACACAGATAGTTCTAATGCTTTGTGTTTTGACGTACATACATACTGTTTGTTTGGTCATTGAAAATGTACTTTTATCCAAAGTGACTTATTAATGTAGGTTTGTAGTACATGAGCTTTATGCTGATAACTAAAGAAAAACAAATCCAAGACATGGTTTGGGAGGAGAAGTTGGAATTCAAAGAGATACTTTTCTCAGCTGTTCCTCACTGAGGGAGAAAAGAGATGGAGAAAATGTGTGAAAATTAGATAGAAAAAGACGAGAGAGCAACGGGTTTTTCTCTCCTCATTAAATGAGAGGCGTACTGCAAGATTGTAGTAAGTTGTCTGCATCATATTAGGCTTGGCAACATGCGTTGTGCATATGGCAATGTATTGTTGTGAAATGGCATTCTGTGGGTTGGGGTATTGGATATTGTGAGTGGATTGACCTCTGCTGACAGTACATGGATACATACATACACATGATGTGGGCCAGCATGCTGTGAAACACTTATTCAGATTCAGAAGCCACACATGTGCGCGTATAGAGAATCTCTCTCTCTCTCTCTCTCTCTCTCTCTCTCTCTCTCTCTCTCTCTCTCTCTCTCTCTCTCTCTCTCTCTCTCTCTCTCTCTCTCTCTCTCTCTCTCTCAGTTATGGAATTCCCAGCCTGCCCCTCTGCCTAGCCCTGCACCGCCCTGATAACGCTGTTCGCCTCTTGTCTCTCCTCCTCTCTCCTCTCTTCTTCTTTCCGGCCCCCACAGCCAACCCACCCAGGATTCTTATCTCCCGTCCAGCCACGGCCCTATCTCTGCCTTGGTGCTTGACAAGGAGCTCTGGTCACTCCATATGCTCCACACACATGCTAATGAACGTGCTACCAGAGACAGACCCCTAGGCAGCTATGGAGGCGGCTAGCACTGCATACACAACAATTAAGTTTGGCTGGTAGGGAGTCAGGGAGAGGGACTGTCCACCCACAGCTTGTGGCTATTATGACTCCCAATGCCAATTTTTATTTTCACTGTGTTTCTATTAACCTACCTGTTCATGTCTGCTACATAGGGACCTTCCTTATGTGGCAGATCATTTAAACTCTCCTCGTAACTGAGATGTATTTTCTTTTGATGCTATTATGATGTGGTTGTTTCTTATGGTGTGTGTGTGTGTGTGTGTGTGTGTGTGTGTGTGTGTGTGTGTGTGTGTGTGTGTGTGTGTGTGTGTGTGTGTGTGTGTGTGTGTGTGTGTGTGTGTGTGTGTGTGTGTGTGTGTGTGTGTGTGTGTGTGTGTGTGTGTGTGTGTGTGTGTGTGTGTGTGTGTGTGTGTGTGTGTGTGTGTGTGTGTGTGTGTGTGTGTGTGTGTGTGTGTGTGTGTGTGTGTGTGTGTGTGCGTGCGTTACGTTATTTTATTATAGTTTAATGTCACTGTAATGGAAAGTGTTACTCAAAGTTTTAATTGAGGACTTCTCTGTCTTCCACATGCTACAGGGACGACACACACACAGCAGACTTCTCGGCTGTCTTTAATTCAGTCAGTGCCACAGGGTTCTTCCCTTCTTTCTTCTAAAATACATGGCCTCGCAAATCCCTGCAGGATCTCCTCTAAACAACTAAACAAGCTGGACTTGGAGGCTGTTTTATTACGAAGGCAAGAGGAGAGGATAGATGGCTCCACCATTGGCCCCTAACAGACAAATAAATACACAAAAAAAGAAATGAGCAGCCTTTCAAAGACTCTACCCAGCGGCAGAAACCATTCATTCTTTCTCCAACTGCCTCGTCTCAGGCCGAGAGAGGCAGATTAATGTTATCACTTTAATAAAATAATAAAATGTGAATGAACATAATATCTCGGCCTCCCTCTGTGAAATGGCCTCCTGGAGTACAGAAACAGATGGCGGGTGCTTTAGCAAACGAATCCCCACCTCCTGTTAGAAAGCCATTCAAATCACAACCCCCACAATGTCCACAGCCATTTTCCACAGAGGAATAATAGGTATAGGGATATCACCTGGTTTTCACCCACCCTTAACTTTCAAAATAATTCGTCAAAATAATTTCACAAATGCAAAATACACAAAATACCACTGTTTTAATCTGTTTTAATACAGTGGTCTCTCAGAGGAAAATCTTGTTTTCAACCAAAATCTGTCTAAAGATGTCTGGGGAAGGGGGGGGGGGGGTGATATGGCCTTCACACTGGATTTTACTCACACACTGTTTCTGCTCAGGAAATTGCTTCCTTTGGTGTTCGCATTTCCGCACAGCACCCTTTTAAGTCATAACCACAGACCCCCGCAAGAAGAACACACCAGAGGTCGAAAATGTCAAATGAAACCCTGTCTTGTTTCCCCATCCAATTCCATGGAGATGTCTTCAGATGTTTCCAGGGTAACATTCCTTGTGTAGTTCAAAGACAGTGTTGGGTGAGTGGAACAAAAACCAAGAAATGGATGTTGCCGCTTATTCAAACATTTTGCATAGTCCATGAAATAAACCATGAACGATTGGCCTAGCTGTTTCATTGTAATGGCACTGTTGTTTACCAAGGCAGCCAAACAGTATGCTATCTACAATTACTGACGGTAAGTACACTGAGGGAACCGTAACAACCACATCATATCTACATTGTAAGGGAATACATCTCATGATGGATGCTCAACCAACCAACAACGTGATTCAGGAAAAGATCTGAAAGTGGAGGACAACAAAGCTTTGTGCCAAAAGTGAATCAAACTCAAGGTGATATCTACGTGAAAGCCATTGCTACAATTTACTCAGTATACATAGGCCTATAGCTCTCCAGCTTATGAACATTGCTTTTTTACAGCGATGATTCAGTCAACCTGTATGCACATCACAGTCCTTGAAATGTGCCTGAACAGAAAGTTATATATCTGAATATACAATACAGGGATTATAAATCAGTTCATGCCAGTCTATTACAAAGACAACGGGTCAATGTCATGACAAACTGTCACCTTCTACATGTAGTCATTTAAAATGGTTTGAAATGGACTTTGCAGGAACACACTCTACACGGTAGTTATGGCTGCTACAGCCTTGTAGGAGGATTGTTGAGAGCTGCTTTACAATCTCTCCTCTTTTCGCCTTTCATTATGCCGTCTGTTTTGTCGCTACTTTGGACTTTCTTGTGACCCTCTTTCTATCTTTTGATTGAATAAGCAGAATGAAGTGTCTAGTGCAATCGACCAGGGCCCATGTCTTGTACTTAACTTATTGACAATGTTAGGACAATGTACAGCTTTCTAACATATGGACTCAGACAGTAGCGTTGTCTCGCTCTCTCTCTCTGTGTGTGTGTGTGTGTGTGTGTGTGTGTGTGTGTGTGTGTGTGTGTGTGTGTGTGTGTGTGTGTGTGTGTGTGTGTGTGTGTGTGTGTGTGTGTGTGTGTGTGTGTGTGTGTGTGTGTGTATGTGTGTGTGTGTGTGTGTGTGTGTGTGTGTGTGTGTGTGTGTGTGTGTGTGTGTGTGTGTGTGTGTGTGTGTGTGTGTGTGTGTGTGTGTGTGTGTGTGTGTGTGTGTGTGTGCGCGTTTGTGCATATGTGCAACAGCCCTACAGCCCTATACTTCAGATGGGAAAGCAGAAATAATACACATCACCACCTGAATTAGATGTTTATGACAAAGCGCAGCCACAGCAACAGAGTGAGAAACCTGAATCCCCCCATGCCACTCAGACATACAGCCGTCAGATTATATTCCACTTGGCTCATAATTATTTCCCTCCCCCCGCACACACACACTTCCTCTCTGCTCCGCAGTGAGATGGGCGGGAACTGAAAAGGGTATTAGAGATGGTAAAAAAGTAGAGGTATAAGGAAGAGACTGTGTGCAACGGTAACCTTTTTCAAATGCTGATTCAGTGTTCATTATTAATGAGCTTTCATACATGTGCAGAGCCAGGTTGTCAGAGTCGCGATCCAATATATATTAATAGTAAATGTACCAATTATATGACAATAGAACAACACTCCCACCTTTTTCATTGTTAATAATATACATTTTCCCATAATATTGATAAATAATGTCAAGCTGACTGGTTTGAGACCACAAATTCAACCAACTCTGCTAAATAGCGCTGATAATAATTCTATATTGAAAATACTGAGACTGAAGAAAAATTGTTATATATATATATTCAATTTGATTTGAACTCAGATACATTCAAAATCGCATCGGGGTGCTGTGTTGAAGCCACCGTGCCTTCATCTTAGCACTCCTACACCATTGTAAAAAATATAGAAATAGAGTTATATAAACATTAAGAACACCTTAAATATTGACTCTATCAATTTGTCAGGTCATGGACTCTACAGGGTGTCGAAAGCATTCCACAGGGATGCTGGTCCATGTTGACTCCAATGCTTCCCACAGTTGTGTCAAATTGGTTGGGTGTCATTTGGGTGGTTCTTGATACACACGGCAAACTGTTGAATATGAAAAACCCAGCATCCTTACTCTCTTAACACAAACTGGTGCAAATGGTACCTACTACCATTCCCCATTCAAAGGCACTTAAAGCTTTGGTCTTGCCCAATCACCCTCTGAATGACACACATACACAATCCATGTCTCAATTGTCTCAAGGCTTAAAACTCCTTCTTTACACTAATTAAAGTGGATCTGACAAGTGACATGAATAAGGGATCATAGCTTTTACCTGGACTCACCTGGTCAGTCTATGTCATTGAAAGAGCAGGTTTTCCTAATGTTTTGTACACTCAATGTATGTCTCCATATCTATGTGGTACCCTAAATTATATTATATGAGCTAAACATATGAATACAAATATATTCCTTAAAGTATATATTTTTGAAATAACTAATATTGCTGTCCACGGGAACAACAAACAAATAAATCCATTAATTCCTGTGGAGGACAGCTCCTACTGGGGAGTGCCAAAATGTCCGACCGGTGGCTTCAAAGCCTCTCAATGGCCAATACATAGCATACGCAATCCAGGGTTTATATACATCATTGATTGAATCCCTAAACTGAGCTAGGCTTTTGTGGTACAGACAAAGGCTGCTTCTCAAATGGCACCCTATTTCCATAGGACTCTGGCCAAAAGTAGTGCACTATATAGGGATTAAGGTACCATTTGGGATGTATTCTGACAGACAGACAGGCAATATGAGAAAGACTGGTCTTCCAGCCACCTGGCATTTAGTGCAAGCTATCTCATCACAGCCCATTCTAATGCTAATGAACTTAAAGATCAACCAAGTGGATGGAAGAGAGTGTGTGTGTATGTGTGTGTGTGTGTGTGTGTGTGTGTGTGTGTGTGTGTGTGTGTGTGTGTGTGTGTGTGTGTGTGTGTGTGTGTGTGTGTGTGTGTGTGTGTGTGTGTGTGTGTGTGTGTGTGTGTGTGTGTGTGTGTGTGTGTGTGTGTGTGTGTGTGTGTGTGTGTGCGCCCATACATCCAGTACACGTGCACTTGCTAAAACTCTCCTATTCAGATGCACCAATAATACTACACAATGCAGTTAATTCACTCTGAAAGGCACACGCAAATGCTAACATCTGAATATTCTAATCTGTCTCTGTTTGTCCATTTATCTACAGATGTGTTTGTGTCTGTCTGTCTGTCTGTCTGTCTGTCTGTCTGTCTGTCTGTCTGTCTGTCTGTCTGTCTGTCTGTCTGTCTGTCTGTCTGTCTGTCTGTCTGTCTGTCTGTCTGTCTGTCTGTCTGTCTGTCTGTCTGTCTGTCTGTCTGTCTGTCTGTCTGTCTGTCTGTCTGTCTGTCTGTCTGTCTGTCTGTCTGTCTGTCTGTCTGTCTGTCTGTCTGTCTGTCTGTCTGTCTATCAATATATCCATCTACTATCAGTTCTTGTTTTACACTTTTTCTTTCTCGTCATGCTGTACTCTGTGACCAGGGCTTGTTTCTTTCTAATCATGCTGTACTCTGTGTCCACCATGGCCCCAGGGGTTGAGTTACACAGTAGTACAACAATTGCCTCTAGGATTCCCTCAAGGATGCATGCTTTGGAAAGCCACACTAAAGCCTCTAGAATGAGCTATTCAGGTAGAGAGAATAGGGAGGGACAGTCAGAGGAGCTGATAGCATTTCAATGCGGTGGAGACAAACACTGTAAATACTGGTACTACACAATGATGGATGATATTTAATCATTTTCTGTTGGGGGACTGCATGTGAAGAAGCCTCCACCTCTGCTGTCCTCTAGGCCCTATAACCCACCTGTACATAAACCTGTCTTGTTTGTCTTTATGTTAATATGGGGGTTTCTCTTGTAACACATGGCATTTGTCAGTCATGGGATTCCACTATTGTTTGAGTGACAATGTGCCAGTTCTTGGAGTTGCTCACACACACCTCATACACGGAGTGTGTGCGTATGTGTGTGTTGAAGCAACTCCCCATAGATTGCAAGTGTGCTGCGGGTGAGCTGCTCTGCTACACAACAACCAATACCTTTCCCACTCATCCTCTACCCTTGGACCAACAATCAAGAAGACAATCAGGTGGCGGTGCATCCTCACACTCTCTCCAAACCACCGTCTTCTCCCTCCTAAAGCAATTAGAGGCAGTGTGGGGTCAGGGACCCTCAGACACCAACATGGCTGCCATCAAGCCTGGTGGGGCACAGCCGCCTGACAGCCAGGTCACGCCCTCTCAGTGTCACAGCCACTCTACGACAGTTGCAGGGTTAAAGCCCCTGACCTCGTGATAGCCCCTGACCTCTCCCTGGAATTGATCTGTTGTGGTGAAATGGGATTTGGAATGGCATGAGCCGGACACCCAGATAGAGACTGCATCCCAAATGGCACCCTATTTCCCACATAGTGCACTGACCAGAGCCCTATGGACCCGCAATGGGCCCTGGTCATACGTAGCGCACTTTATAGGAAAGAGGGTGATATTTGGAACACACACTCAGATAGCTCTTCCTCCCACTTTACTTTTAAGAAGATGTCTGTTGTGACTGACGAGGAGCCCCTCTAGGAGTTGTTTTAAACCTTGTTGTAAGACCGGTGAAACACATATCAAAACAGAGCCATAATACCAGAAATAAGGCTGTTTTGCCCACTTGCGAGGACTAAGAGATAAATAAATCGGATTAATTTGTGGATTTGTTAATCGCCTCAAAAAGATAGTTAGTCTGGGTCTGGTCTGCCTCCTCCTCTGTGTATTTTAGTTTCCTGCTGCACTTGGGTGTGCATGGGTCTGTGTGGGTGCATCTGTGTACACTGAGTGTACACAACATTATGAACAACTCCTAATATTGAGTTGCCGGAACTTCAACGTTCCGGTTACTAGTCCAATGCTCTAACCACTAGGCTACCCTGCCGCCCCATAAACATAAACCAGTGTGCCTGGCACCTACTACCATATCCCATTCAAAGGCATTTAAATATTTGTTCTTGCCCATTCACCCTCTGAATGGCACACATACACAATCTATGTCTCAATTGTCTCAAGGTTTAAAAATAATTATTTAACCCCTTTGTTGCAATCTTCTCCCCTTCATCTACACTGATTGAAGTGGATTTAATAAAATATCATAAGGGATAATAACTTTCATCTGGTCAGTCTATGTCAGGGAAAGAGAAGGTGTTCCTAATGTTTTGTACACTCAGTGTTTGTCTCCATATCTATGTGTGTCTCTGTGTGTGCGTGTGCATGCCTCCACGTGCATGCGTGTGTGTGTGTGTGTGTGTGTGTGTGTGTGTGTGTGTGTGTGTGTGTGTGTGTGTGTGTGTGTGTGTGTGTGTGTGTGTGTGTGTGTGTGTGTGTGTGTGTGTGTGTGTGTGTGTGTGTGTGTGTGTGTGTGTGTGTGTGTGTGTGTGTGTGTGTGTGTGTCTGTGTTCATTTGTGGGAAGGCTGTGTTTTCAGGCTAGCTCGTCTGTCATGGAGAGATGGTGCTCTGGTGGGACTCAGCATGAAAAGAGACACCCACCCGTGTCAAGTGTCAGAGCACTGATTTCTCCCCAGTGCAGCCCAAGTAACCTCCATATATCTCCAGGAAACAAAAGCAATGATAAACTGATGTCACAAATAAAAGGTTCAATCAAACAAGCAGTGCAGTAGTAACTGTATATATCATAAGGATATACTTGTATTCTACATTATGATGGGTAATGAAAGGACTAAAGCTTGGTGTATGTTTTGCACTGAGGATGAATATGTACTGTTGGTTCAGCATTGTCTCTATCACCCTCTGCCATTAGCTGTGTTTGTTTTTCACTCTACTCCCCAAAAACAAGTCAAAGACCCTCCTGGGAAACAAAGACCTCCAATTATTTAATAAATATTTTCTTATTTGTAGAAGGATCTTTGTTTCCTTATGCTTACTGTGTCATTGTTTTCCCACACGTGCAGGGATAACAGCGTATTCCCCCCTCTTACCCCACAAATATTTAGCATTAGCCTAAAAGTTCAAGAGGACATTCCTACGTCGGCCCTCCAAACTTTCCGAGCATTTAGTCATGCCTGTGCCCTTTCATCTTTTGTCTCCGCTCTTCCCCCTAAATTTCGGGGAAGTGATATATAGCCTCAGTGACTCAAGGCTCTGGAAGATGTAGAACATTGTCCCAGATGAGGGAGAGGTGAGAAAATGTATTACTATGCAGAATAGGTCGTATCAGAACGCCGCTCCTCTTTATGACCAGCCCATGCAGATTATGAATCTATTGTTGTTGCCCTGCAAGGATTTTATTCACCTTTAGTTTATTTTCCTTTCCTCAACCCGTTACAGGGCTGAGCCGGAATTGGAATCGCCATGCAGGCAGGAAGCAATCTTTCAAGGGTAAAAAGGTAATACACAGAGATACTGTATCTTGAAAAAGGATAAATACTCTTGTCAATAAATGGTTCGTATCTTGACTACAAATGGTTGACATAATTGTCGATTGAGTTCAATATGTATTTTTGCTAACTGACGATTCGTCCCATTATGGCTCTGTATACTAGTCTTTTTGATAGCTAACCAAGGACCGCTACTCATACAATGGGCACAGTGGTCATTACAGTCTTTCAGTGCCATGGACAGCGACACTTCACTGCACATATTGGCCATAGCGGAGTCTGCCTTCAGCACCATGGACAGCAACTTCAATGTTCTAGCTTGCAATGCAGTCAGTTGAACCACACAGTCCTGTGTAAATAATAGAAAGGAGAGGATGTGGAAATCGGAATTTAAAAAATGTCGTGTGAATTCCCCACAGCTGCCAGACAAATTGTTTCATATCAAAATCCTTAGGTTAATTTACTATTTGACTATAACCTACAGTTGGCTAAATCCACTTCATGCAGTCATGTAGGCTTATACAATATACTTACTACAGGTATCCTGATTTACGCACGTAGGAAGGTCTGCTTTGTGTTGTTCGTTCGTTTCAAGGCCTGTATGGGAGCTGTGGTGGTTGAGATTTTCTCAGCAAGTCGTTTGCATTTTAAATTGCCCCTCAGTGGAATTGCCAGGGCCCTATTGTCATATTTGACTGTCCCTACCGGTATGAAATAACTACAATCATGTGGAGGCAAAGACACATTGTTCAGTAAATTGCCTGTTAATTGCGGGTTATTATTATCAGTCCGATGGGTTCACTCAGTGGAAGCGTTTCACTCAGGGCGACACGCGGTGCATTGAAAACATTTCAGAGCAGCCGTGCAAGTAGGTGAGGAGAGAGAGACCGTCGAGGGACAGTACTGGCAACATACCTTCCATAATCATCGCGATACTACCCCACTCAACATAATGACAATGATTTGTGCTCTCCCATTTCGCCCTTGTATTAAAAAAATATTGCTGAAGGCAAGTCAGGCATGTATGAGCGTGAGGCAGGGAGGGCCGCTGCTTGGTGAGCAGACTGCGGTGTCATGCCAAAAAAAGCCAACTACCTCCGTCCCTCTCTCCCTCCGCCGAGTCCAGGCTATGCCTGCGGTGAGTGTGGGATGACGCTGGGCCGAGAGCGCGGGAGGTGAAAGAGTCACGGAGTGTTTCGCCTTTGTTTTTATTGGTTGGCTAATGTTTAGGCGGAGCGTCCATGTATGATAGCCAGATATTGAAAACAAATCGGGTGTCATACTCATTGGACTGTGTGTATAGATGGGCCTATTAGGCCATCTCATTGAACTCCGTTGGTTTTAATAGGAGGATATTGAAATTACAAAGAGAGGAAGTAACACTCACATTTTATCAAATTGACTTTAGCCTACTGTATTGCACATCCATTTATTTCGGCCTGAAAGACCAGCTGACAATATTTGCACCATGGACATGCAGTGACTCATACAATGGACACAATGGGCAGTGTAACCTGTTGGTACCAATGGACAGTAACAGTTCACTGCACGTATAGGTCTAGCGGAGTCTGCTTTCAGCACCATGGACAGCAGCTGTACCACACTACCTTGCAGTGAATAGGCTACATCAATGTTTTTCAACTTCAGCCCTCCAGTACCCCCAACAGCACACCTTTCTGTTTTAGCCAGGGACAAACTCACCTGATTCAAACTGTCAAGGGCTTGATGACTGGTTGACTAGTTGAATCAGGTGTGCTTGACTGGAGTTACAACAAGCATGTCTACTGTTGGGGGTACTGGATGACTGCAGTTGGGAACCAATGGGCTACATGAAGGTGGGGAGAAAGGATGTGTTTAAAACTACATTATTTGAAGTGTGACAGATTATCTTCCTCTGATAGTCTGCTTCCCAAATTGCACTTTATTCCCTATATAGTGCACTACTTTTGACCAGGGCCCATAGGGGCAGCCATAGAAACAGACAGCATGCCTCCATCCATCCACCTATTGGTTTTCCGTTTGTTGCAGTTTATGGCTGTACTTGTGCATGTGTTGCAATTGAACTAGTGACAGTCTCTTTTCCTCTCACCTCACTGATCAAACACACAACATAGACCTGTGGGAGCACCATACCTGTTTGCAGTTGACAGCTGTGTGTCACGTGGAAATAGAGTTGCCATGTGTGCCATGGTGTGTTTGCGTGTGGGCTGTCAGTGTGAAATGCACATGGGGTTGGGCAACAGCGTATTTTTACATCACATCCTAGCATTCTAGTTTATCTATGCCAGAGGTATTAAATTCTTACTCTACGGGGTGTGGAGCCTGCTAGTTTTATGTTCTACCTGATAATTAATTAACCCATCTGGTGTTCAAGGTCTAAATCAGTCCCTGGTTAAAGGGGAACAATGAACAAGCAATAGTACTGGCTTCTATGTCCAGAGTTGAATTTGAGGGGTTTATACCATCAGATTTGCACCTGTGAATGGATCCCAGTGCTGTTTAGTATATTGTAGTCTACCCTTACACTCTCTCTACCCTCTCTCTTCCCTCTCTAGTTGCTGCTCCCTCCGATGTGCCCGTCTACGCCGCTCGGCGGTGCTCACAGACTTCCTTCTATTCGAATGACATCTACATCAGAATCTGAACGGAATAGATGCCTGCTTGAACTATAGGCTACACTATACTGTGCGACACTGCTTTGTGTGACACATCCTAACGTTCCCTGAAATATATTTTAGCTGCGGATGTTGCTTTTTAACGAGGCTCGACGATTTCAGCACCAGGCGCTGTCCACCCACCCGCTATTCAAGCAGTTCAAGCTCCTTCCAAAGTTCAATACTCTCCGAATTGTTCTACTACACTTTAATGGCCTTTTTCACACCAAATGAAACATTTTTCAATTAAAATCCCTGGCCTTTTGGAGTGGGCCTATATTTTGAAGGGAAAATGTGGTAGACATATATTTTATAGCATATTATTATTATTATTATTATTATTATTATTAGGCCTATTATTTCGCTGCGGACGTGGCGTGATTTGCACATGATAGACTATTGCACAAAGAGCCATACAGATTACTGTCACTATTTATTTTTTTATAGACCCCGTTCCCCTTGGATCGTACCATTCGGCTTTCCAAACGGGAAGGGGGGGATAAAACGCTGTTTAACACAAACATCGAATCCTAGTGGTTCGCCTCGTTCTATACCTCCCCGCATTCCTTGTAGCCCTTGAGCTGGCCCCGTCCGTTTAAACCGAGAACACCCATACCAACTTCTCAATGCAAAAATTAAAAGGGAACCTAGAAGCAGGGACTAGGGGAACGAAAGGAGGTGTAAATAGAATACGAAAGCTCTTGGTCTCTCTCTCTCCCCACTCTCTCCTCTCTTTTAGTAAATGAATGAATGAATGATTAATTAGCACATAAATAGGCTACACGGAATCACGCCTCCACCGGGACAAGAAAGCCTGCTCCAAGCTTTTGATATTCGTTTTAGCCCAATGAGACATATGTATATTTATTCATGTGCATATTTGCATTGGTAGGACAAGCAGGACCAGCAAGGCTTTTTAGACTTATTTTTTTAAATCAATAGGCTACTTCGTTCGGAAGCTTCTATACAACGGCCACCAAGATTGCGCTGCTGCTGCCGCCGCTGTTATCACAACTCATTGCCGGTCCGAAGATGGCAACTTTAACAAATGGACAGGTGGACGGCACAAACGGGCTAGTGAACGGATTAAGCCACAGCCACAGTTCAGCGGGCTGCGGGGGCACCATCCCCATGAAGGACCACGACGCCATTAAACTGTTCATCGGGCAAATACCGCGCAACCTGGACGAGAAGGACCTCAGGCCGCTCTTCGAGGAGTTTGGCAAGATCTACGAGCTCACGGTGCTCAAGGACCGCTTTACGGGCATGCACAAAGGTGGGTTGCGCCTACCAGTCCCCGAGAGAGCGGAATCCCCATCTTCACGCTCTTTTCTCTGCGGCTCCCGTTGCGGCTGCCTGTCACTAATGTCTTCCCATTTCCGAAGCGTTTTGGATTTGATGGATGTGGTTGCGTAATATTACTTGCGTTTACAGTAGTTTTTAGTGTGGCATTTACTATTGTAGTTTACTCTCGACAGGTTTCATGTCCATGTTAACAGAAAGTGGAATAGTCAATTTCTATAGTCTTGATTCCTTGGTCAATATTTAGCCATTTCAACTAACATATCCTCAAATCTCTAGTTCTGAGATATCCAGGCACACCGTGCTGTCAAGCATCACGACCTAATAGGCTATTGTGTAACAATATTGAGAGCAAGTCACAGTTTATCTTGTAACTTTGGAAGTTTAAGCTATGGTGTTAAGAGTAAGTCACACATTTAGTTATTGTGCATTCATTCACAAGTGTAGAATCTCTACGCTTGAAAGTTCACCGGAGGAGTCCGGAGGAGCCCATGGCTTCCTGCCCACGGCACCATCTTGCACTCTGTTGCGCGTTATGCCAAGTTGCTTGTAACAGGAGGAGAGGGAGGGAGGAAAAATGTGTTAGTGTGTGTGCTTGCGCGTGCGCGAGATTGTGCGTGATTGGGTACATGCTTTTTACTGTATTATTCTCTGAGAAAATGTAACCAATACTTTCTTAGATTTTACATAATGCATTCTACAGTATACATTACACATTACCTATGGTCCACCCACCTTACCTACAATATGTAATTGAGGTTATTCTCTAGTCTAAAGCCATGTTTTGTGGTTTTAGAAAGTAAAAAGGATGTCAGGGAACTCTTTGAATATGGCGTAAAGACAGGTGTTTGAACAACCAGCTGATTTATAGAGTGATAACTGTGTGTGTGTGTGTGTGTGTGTGTGTGTGTGTGTGTGTGTGTGTGTGTGTGTGTGTGTGTGTGTGTGTGTGTGTGTGTGTGTGTGTGTGTGTGTGTGTGTGTGTGTGTGTGTGTGTGTGTGTGTGTGTGTGTGTGTGTGTGTGCGGGTGTGTGGGTGTGTGTGCGTGTGTGTGTCTGTGTGTGTGTGTGTGTGTGTGTGTGTTTGTTTGCGTGTGTGTGTGTGCGTGCGTGCGTGCGTGCCTGCGTGTGTGTGTGTGCGTGTGTGTGGGTGTGTGTGCGTGTGTGTGTCTGTGTGTGTGTGTGTGTGTGTGTGTGTGTGTGTGTGTGTGTGTGTGTGTGTGTGTGTGTGTGTGTGTGTGTGTGTGTGTGTGTTTGTTTGCGTGTGTGCCTTAATCTTTCAGCTGTTTAATATTTACATATACCTGTAGCCTTGATAATGGTGTATCAAGAGTCTAGTGTTTTGCATTATACAGTGAGACCTAGTCAACCCTTTGGTGTTACCGTAATTTTACACAATGCTGAATACCTGTTGTGTGATGCAATGAACTGTCACATCTTCAATGTAATGCTAACGATCGGTCACATGCCTTGGTGTAAGGGTAATGACCAATGTTATGGACGTTGATTTCAGACTCTTTAGAGGGGTAGCCAGTGGTTAGCTATTCCCTATTTGCTCAGGGCATCAGAATCTTAATGAAGTCACTAATTGATCTGCTCCACCTGGAGGGCATTTTCAGACTCCATGGGTCACTTCATATGTGGACGTTAAAGTACAGACAGAACGTTTCAGTTTTCCTAACCTCAACCTCTCCCATCCCGTTACCAACATGACGTTTTGCATGTGTCGATTAATAATGATGATATAGAAATAAAGCAGGAGGAAGGGAGGAGGAGATTGCCAGGGATGAGGGAACCAAAGAGAGGAGAGGGAAGTGGGAGGAGGAGGGGGAAGAGGAAGGAGGGGGTATCTTTTATTAATAGCCCAGCTGTAGTAACGACTCCCTGTCCGACGGTTAATCACGTACGGCCCGTGAACTATGGGAGGCCATGCCGGCTGATTCTAGGAACTGTCTCCTTAGGGCGATATATTGCCTGGCATCACAGGCCAGGCCCCCGCTTTTATTAGTGCACCCCCCTTCGTAGCACCGCTCTCATATTATAACTAGCTGGATGCAGTAGCTCTCTCGCTGGCTAGCTGGTTGGCTATAGACAGTGTGTGTGTATACACCTCTTCTCCCAGCCAGCCCAATATCCCCACACCTTCCCACAAGCAGAGGATGTTTGTTGAATGTTGAGTTTAAAAAAAAGTTATTGTAAGGTTATGTCTGAATGTTTTAATGTAAGTAAATAATATTTTTGGTAACTTGTTACTTACAGCCAACAGGTATAGTGCTTTGTTACTTGTTATAAGCATGTGTTATGTTTTATTAGAAACCTTAAAATGTATATATTTTTTATATTATTTTTACCCCTAATTTCGTGGTATCCAATTATTAGTAGTTACTGTCTTGTCTCATCGCTATGACTCCAGGGCTCAGGCTTGAACCCATAATCTTTGGTGGCACTGTGATGCAGTGCCTTAGACCCCTGCACCACCTGGGAATAGATATAGATATGAAGGTGTTATGCCATAAGGGGTCATGTCCAGTCATAACCTCTCATGCCAAATAACCACTGTCATGATAGAGGCAGCGGTTTGTGTTATGACTGTCGTGGTCTACACCATGGACAGCATTCTCGTTATGTTGGTGTCATAGCATGGTTGACTAAATGTCATTGTGAAACGACACTATCATATACATGGCAAAATGGCACTGTCAAATAAAGTGTTACGATTGTGGAATTTGATGCTAAGATTTTGAGACCGACTGAAAAGCCTAGTCAGGATCATTATGAGATGACAGTAAGACATTATAACTGGTTCATACCTGCTTACAACAAGTCTGGCATGCATTATAACTGCATCATAATGCTTTATACCTGTCGGCCTAAAGTAAAGTGTTGCCTGTATTTTGGATATATCTATAAACTGGCAAAATGTGTACGGCATCATTTTTTGACTATTGTACAAAATATAGTCCCAAAGCTCAAAGTCAAACAAGGGCAATGTTGCCCTATAAACAACTTTAGGGTTGAAGAAAGTTATTGCCTTTTCATTGGAATTAATACTGCAAGAAAAGTGCACAACACTAGGGTCTTAGAACATTTGCAGCCTTTTGACACTTATTGGAATGCTCTGAGCTGATTGAAGGTTATTTGCCTAAATCTCAGACTCCAGCCCTCCAGCCACAGCAAAACATGTTCACTCCATTTTATTTTTATTTTCTTTCCATCTTCTGTTTCCTCCTTTTCATCTTTCAGTAGCATGTAACTTCTCATCAAATTACTCCTCCACCTCTCTCTTTCCTCCACATACTTTATTTACACCTTTACGCCGTTCCCTGATTCTCCCTCTTCTCCTCCTCCTTTCCTCCAAACCCCATTTCCCTCTTTATTTCCCTGGTTCACAACAACCCTCAATTCATTTAGTGTGAATATATAGATGCACCTATAGATGCTATTAATATTCTACAATGTTATAGCAACATGTGACGCCACAATAATTGTTAGACAAACTCCTAGCTAGTATTTTCATTGTTGCAAACACCTCGGATACTACTAACTATACTATTGCAATTACCATCCAAATAATGACCCCTTGTAATCACTAGTAATCTAGTCTTTAGGTTGCCATCCCCTTGAAAGGGAGGGGGCTTGTAGAGGAGGCTGTGGTGGGAAGGGAACGGGCACAGGCACAGAGGTGACAGCACTAGCCCTACATTCTCCCAATGATTTTATTTCTCTCCCTTCTGCGACTGGGCTGTGCTAATAGAGGCCATTTATAACCATCACCGGCTGCCGTCGTGCATGCTGAGACGGACGTCGGCACAAAGAGGGGCCGTTTCGCAATTTTTTTGCAATGCAGTATGGGAGGGAGGGTGGGGAGAGATATGGCAGCATACTATGAACCAGGTGACCTAACTAGAATACACCCATGTACAGTAATACACCTTAGGTCAGTGGGTCAATCCTAACATGTATGACTGTCAAGTGTCAACAATGTATGTATCGTGTATCAGTTGCTTTCAAATCAAATCAAACTTTATTTGTCACATGCGCCGAATACAGCAAGTGTAGACTTTACCGTGAAATGCTTACTTACAAGCCCTTAACCAACAGTGCAGCTTTGGTGTAATAACAATGTAATATGCGATTAGTAACAGAGTAATTACATGTATTGTTACATTCACTGAAAATGTTCTCCCTTAGAGTTAGAGTTGCTTTGAGTTCCTCTGCTTTGGGTTTTCCTAGGAGTCATTTGAAAGTGAGAGAAACCCTAGTATACTGATATCTTGGGGTGTTTTTTGAGGAATTCAAGTGAAAGATCGAAAGAGGCTCCCGTTGGGCTCTCTGCCCTCACCTTATTTTGTCCTAGATAATCAAATCAAAATTCATTTGTCACATGCGCCGAATACAACAGGTTTAAACAACGATGTAGTTCAAGAAAGAGTTAAGAAAAAAATGACCAAATAAGCTAAGGAAAAAAAATAATAAAGTAACACAATAAAAGAACAATAACGAGGCTATATACAGGGGGTACCGGTACTGAGTCAATGTGCAGGGGTACAGGTTAGTCGAGGTCATTTGTACATGTAGGTAGGGGTAAAGTGACTATGCATAGATATTAAACAGCGAATAGCTGGCTGGCAAGTGGTGTAGATACATTGTCAAGATCCCCTAAATTAGGGTGACTAGACATCCCCAATTTCTTGGGTCAGTCCCAGATTTTGGTGACCTGTACCCGGCTAGAGCTGTCCCTGAAAATGTCCCTGATTAGGCCTCAGAAATAAAAAGCAACACTGATGTTAAATTGAGGATAATATTTCAATAATCAAATGTTGTATCCAATCAGATTTGCATGTAAAAAATGATGTTTATCCCTGTACCAAACTCGTTTGCTGCAGTGGTTTTGCCGCCGACCTTTTATGAGAAGATTTGATCAGTGTTATATTGTAACCACCGCATGAACAACCATGACCATGGCCAAAAGGGGCTGGCAACAGCATAGTCTACCAAACTTGGGTGATTCTAAAATTACTAGATAGGCTAAGATTACGAAAACTGTGGAGGGGTCATCTATTTCTGTATTATAATTAATACAAGTATTTGAAATGACTTTATATAGCAAAGGTAGTTATTTAAATGTATTCACAGTTAGTAAGCTACCATTCCTACACTCTTTTTCTTAAGAGAGGACAGTTAAACGTCTGTAACTATACTGCCCTACCAAGCAAAAAGGCAGAAACTGCTCAAAGCGTGGAACTGATAAAAATGGCTTTTATTTACCTTGGTTTCACAGTAACTTTATACAGTTACTGCTAACATGACCCCCATCTTCTCCAAAACACAATACAATAGAGGCAGGATACTTGTCCACATGATTAAGCATGTATTTAATGTAGCAAAAATAACATTAACTAATTTTTGACCAAATGAGCAGTTACTGCCTTTTTGCTTGGTAGGGCAGTATAGTTACAGACGTTTAACTGTCCTCTCTTAAGCAAAAGAGTGTAGGAATGGTAGCTTACTAACTGTGAATACATTTAAATAACTACCTTTGCTATATAAAGTCCTTTCAAATACTTGTATTAATTATAACACAGAAATAGATGACCCCTCCACAGTTTTCGTAATCTTAGCCTATCTAGTTATTTTAGAATCACCCAAGTTTGGTAGACTATGCTGTTGCCAGCACTTTTTGGCCATGGGCATGGTTGTTCATGCGGTGGTTACAATATAGTGGATAGAGAGGGTGATATACTGTACAGGGTGTTGATGAGCAGTTTAATCTGGGTCTGGGTAACTGGCCTTTACAGTTCTAGACCTGTGTCTTACTTTATTGGATTACAGGTATCCACCTAGTGACCCTTCTTCTTAGAGAAGCAATGGAAATCTTCATGAACTATTTCTACATTTCTTCTATCATTCAAAATCCATAAAACCTGGACCCTGACTGCTTTGAAAACTAGCTGAAACTGGGAACATTGTCAATGGACAGAATGTCTGAATGTACTGCAGTATCGTAAAGGTAATATCCTGTGGGACTCAGTGAAGGTGTTTTTCTGCCGGGCTGTGTTAATGCGCCACGCGTTCCGGACGCAGGATTTCACTCACGTTGCATCATCCCTTCTGTGGGCTCATTTTTCTCCTCACATCGTTGATTTGGGATGTGTGTGTGTACCCCTCCTTCCCTCTCATCCTCTGCCCAGAATTCTCCACTCAGTTCCAATCGGAATGCATACTTAGACATCACATCGTGCCCTGTTTCTATGACGACGTGCCGTGATCAATATTGAGCGTTTTGTTGAGGAAAAGAGGCAACATATGTCACCGATAAGGTCATGTCTCGCAAAAGTACTCCCCCCAGGTCACCCACCCTCGCATCTAAAAACATCTGAGACACAAGACAATAAATATAGGGAGGAGAACGAGAGACGTGTACGTAGATACGTCAACTCTCATTTGTCAGCGTGGACAGTTGTCAAGGCACCTCGGCTGCTATTGATGATTATGATTGGCCGGGATTGTCAGAAGGGGCCGGCCATTAGCCCAGAGGGCCAGTTACTCACGGTGGGCGATGGCCATGTAGGAAGGAGGGGGATGGGGGGAGGGAGGAGGGAAACAGTGAGGGAGTGGAAGACTTAGGGATCAGCATTCTAACTGCTGGTAGAGAGTCATGACGGTTGTCAGGGGGGAAGAGAACTCTCCTGAACTAAGATGTGACTCCACCCTACATATTATGGAAGTAATTGGAAAAGTATTTGCCAGCACTTTGCAACTTGTGTATGCACGCACGCACGCACAACAAACAAATACACACACATACACACACACACACACACACACACACACACACACACACACACACACACACACACACACACACACACACACACACACACACACACACACACACACACACACACACACACACACACACACACACACACACACACACACACACAAACCCGTTTGTTTTCTATCCTTTTGGGGACCAAACAATTGATTCCCATTCAAAATCCTATTTTCCCTAACCCCCAACCCCTAATGCTTAACCTTAACCCTAACCTTAACCCTAGCTGAATGCACTGTATAACTAGTTGTATACATAACTACATAATAGACCTCTGTGCTACTCGCTATTGATGAATAATCTCAGGTCTAATCAAGTAAAGGATGTATCCATATAAGAATAGTGTGTTAATAGTCCTGATGCTTACTGGTGGTGCGATGCAAGCAAGCTTGTAGGCTAGGCCTTGTACAGCCTAGCTTGACACCAAGCACCTTTTTTCTGAACTATACTTCTTTTCTTGAACTATTTACTACTCTTTTTAGAAAACAAACAACTACTTCTTATTAGTAACAAATAATGCTCGGCTCTTTTCAAACAATGGGCCTTCAGCCTAATTCAAGATGGTAAATGCTAAGTGGGATGATTGGGATGACCCAACTCTGACATCACCCCATTGAGTCTGCCAATTCAAGATGGCACCTGTGGGTTGGACACACCTCTAACCACACCCATACCTGTAGCCTTAAAGGCATAATGCTTGATAAGTAATTATACTGCATACAAAATTCAAAATCTGAAGCACACTTGGTAAGCCTTAAAACTCTACTCAGCTTAGCCTTTTGTATTCCCTAAAAGAGGCCAAAGAAATTGCCCAAAGTCCAGCCTCCTTTCTCATATTAAAATTATATTTTTAGTTTTTTGCTATTGCCATGTCATTGCTATGGCGATTTTGAGTGGCTGAAAGCTTCTTGTAGCGTTGTTTTGGAGGTTGATATAGTTTCTATTTTCAAGGCTGTTGCGTCATCTACAGCCAAATACATTTTAACTCAGTTTTTCACAATTCCTGACATTTAATCCTAGTAAAAATTCCCTGTCTTAAGTCAGTTAGGATCACCACTTTATTTTAAGAATGCGAAATGTCAGAATAATAGTAGAGAATGATTTATTTCAGCTTTTATTTCTTTCATCTCATTCCCAGTTGGTCAAAAGGTTACATACACTCAATTAGTATTTGGCAGCATTGCCTTTAAATTGTTTAACTTGGTTCAAATATTTTGGGTAGCCTTCCAAGAGCTTCCCACAATAACATTTACATTTACATTTAAGTCATTTAGCAGACGCTCTTATCCAGAGCGACTTACAAATTGGTGCATTCACCTTATGACATCCAGTGGGACAGTCACTTAACAATAGTGCATCTAAAACTTAGGGGGGTGGGGTGAGAGGGATTACTTAACCTATCCTAGGTATTCCTTAAAGAGGTGGGGTTTCAGGTGTCTCCGGAAGGTGGTGATTGACTCCGCTGTCCTGGCGTCGTGAGGGAGTTTGTTCCACCATTGGGGGGCCAGGGCAGCGAACAGTTTTGACTGGGCTGAGCGGGAGCTGTACTTCCTCAGTGGTAGGGAGGCGAGCAGGCCAGAGGTGGATGAACGCAGTGCCCTTGTTTGGGTGTAGGGCCTGATCAGAGCCTGGAGGTACTGAGGTGCCGTTCCCCTCACAGCTCCGTAGGCAAGCACCATGGTCTTGTAGCGGATGCGAGCTTCAACTGGAAGCCAGTGGAGAGAACGGAGGAGCGGGGTGACGTGAGAGAACTTGGGAAGGTTGAACACCAGACGGGCTGCGGCGTTCTGGATGAGTTGAAGGGGTTTAATGGCACAGGCAGGGAGCCCAGCCAACAGTGAGTTGCAGTAATCCAGACGGGAGATGACAAGTGCCTGGATTAGGACCTGCGCCGCTTCCTGTGTGAGGCAGGGTCGTACTCTGCGGATGTTGTAGAGCATGAACCTACAGGAACGGGCCACCGCCTTGATGTTAGTTGAGAACGACAGGGTGTTGTCCAGGATCACGCCAAGGTTCTTGGCGCTCTGGGAGGAGGACACAATGGAGTTGTCAACCGTGATGGTGAGATCATGGAACGGGCAGTCCTTCCCCGGGAGGAAGAGCAGCTCCGTCTTGCCGAGGTTCAGCTTGAGGTGGTGATCCGTCATCCACACTGATATGTCTGCCAGACATGCAGAGATGCGATTCGCCACCTGGTCATCAGAAGGGGGAAAGGAGAAGATTAATTGTGTGTCGTCTGCATAGCAATGATAAGAGAGACCATGTGAGGTTATGACAGAGCCAAGTGACTTGGTGTATAGCGAGAATAGGAGAGGGCCAAGAACAGAGCCCTGGGGGACACCAGTGGTGAGAGCGCGTGGTGAGGAGACAGATTCTCGCCACGCCACCTGGTAGGAGCGACCTGTCAGGTAGGACGCAATCCAAGCGTGGGCCGCGCCGGAGATGCCCAACTCGGAGAGGGTGGAGAGGAGGATCTGATGGTTCACAGTATCGAAGGCAGCCGATAGATCTAGAAGGATGAGAGCAGAGGAGAGAGAGTTAGCTTTAGCTCTCATCTAGAAGGATGAGAGCAGTCTCAGTTGAATGACTAGTCTTGAAACCTGACTGATTTGGATCAAGAAGGTCATTCAGAGAGAGATAGCGGGAGAGCTGGCCAAGGACGGCACGTTCAAGAGTTTTGGAGAGAGAAGAAAGAAGGGATACTGGTCTGTAATTGTTGACATCGGAGGGATCGAGTGTAGGTTTTTTCAGAAGGGGTGCAACTCTCGCTCTCTTGAAGACGGAAGGGACGTAGCCAACGGTCAGGGATGAGTTGATGAGCGAGGTGAGGTAAGGGAGAAGGTCTCCGGAAATGGTCTGGAGAAGAGAGGAGGGGATAGGGTCAAGCGGGCAGGTTGTTGGGCGGCCGGCCGTCACAAGACGCGAGATTTCATCTGGAGAGAGAGGGGAGAAAGAGGTCAGAGCACAGGGTAGGGCAGTGTGAGCAGAACCAGCGGTGTCGTTTGACATAGCAAACGAGGATCGGATGTCGTCGACCTTCTTTTCAAAATGGTTGACGAAGTCATCTGCAGAGAGGGAGGAGGGGGGAGGGGGCGGAGGATTCAGGAGGGAGGAGAAGGTGGCAAAGAGCTTCCTAGGGTTAGAGGCAGATGCTTGGAATTTAGCGTGGTAGAAAGTGGCTTTAGCAGCAGAGACAGAGGAGGAAAATGTAGAGAGGAGGGAGTGAAAGGATGCCAGGTCCGCAGGGAGGCGAGTTTTCCTCCATTTCCGCTCGGCTGCCCGGAGCCCTGTTCTGTGAGCTCGCAATGAGTCATCGAGCCACGGAGCGGGAGGGAGGACCGAGCCGGCCTGGAGGATAGGGGACATAGAGAGTCAAGGGATGCAGAGAGGGAGGAGAGGAGGGTTGAGGAGGCAGAATCAGGAGATAGGTGGGAGAAGGTTTGAGCGGAGGGAAGAGATGATAGGATGGAAGAGGAGAGAGTAGCGGGGGAGAGAGAGCGAAGGTTGGGACGGCGCGATACCATCCGAGTAGGGGCAGTGTGGGAGGTGTTGGATGAGAGCGAGAGGGAAAAGGATACAAGGCAGTGGTCGGAGACTTGGAGGGGAGTTGCAATGAGGTTAGTGGAAGAACAGCATCTAGTAAAGATGAGGTCGAGCGTATTGCCTGCCTTGTGAGTAGGGGGGAAGGTGAGAGGGTGAGGTCAAAAGAGGAGAGGAGTGGAAAGAAGGAGGCAGAGAGGAAAGAGTCAAAGGTAGACGTGGGGAGGTTAAAGTCGCCCAGAACTGTGAGAGGTGAGCCGTCCTCAGGAAAGGAGCTTATCAAGGCATCAAGCTCATTGATGAACTCTCCGAGAGAACCTGGAGGGCGATAAATGATAAGGATGTTAAGCTTGAAAGGGCTAGTAACTGTGACAGCATGGAATTCAAAGGAGGCGATAGACAGATGGGTAAGGGGAGAGAGAGAGAATGACCACTTGGGAGAGATGAGGATCCCGGTGCCACCACCCCGCTGACCAGACGCTCTCGGGGTGTGCGAGAACACGTGGGCGGACGAAGAGAGAGCAGTAGGAGTAGCAGTGTTGTCTGTGGTGATCCATGTTTCCGTCAGTGCCAAGAAGTCGAGGGACTGGAGGGAGGCATAGGCTGAGATGAACTCTGCCTTGTTGACCGCAGATTGGCAGTTCCAGAGGCTACCGGAGACCTGGAACTCCACGTGGGTCGTGCGCGCTGGGACCACCAGAGTAGGGTGGCCGCGGCCACGCGGTGAGGAGCGTTTGTATGGTCTGTGCAGAGAGGAGAGAACAGGGATAAACAGACACATAGTTGACAGGCTACAGAAGAGGCTACGCTAATGCAAAGGAGATTGGAATGACAAGTGGACTACACGTCTCGAATGTTCAGAAAGTTAAGCTACGTAGCAAGAATCTTATTGACTAAAATGATTAAAATGATACAGTACTGCTGAAGTAGGCCAGCTGGCAGTGGGTGCGTTGTTGACACTACACTAATCAAGTCGTTCCGTTGAGTGTAATAGTTTCTGCAGTGTTGCTATTCGGGGGCTAGCAGGCTAGCTAGCAGTGTTGTTTACGTTACGTTGCGTTAAAAGAACGACAATAGATGGCTAGCGAACCTAGAAAATCGCTCTAGACTACACAATTATCTTTGATACAAAGACGGCTATGTAGCTAGCTAAGTAGCTAGCTACGATCAAACAAATCAAACCGTTGTACTGTAATGAAATGAAGTGAAAATGTGATACTACCTGTGAGTGCGACCGGGTAGTTGAGTTCTATACAGAAGACGTTGGCTAGCGTTGGCTAGCTGTTGGCTAGCTAGCAGAGTCACCTACGTTAAGGACGACAAATAGCTGGCTAGCTAACCTCGGTAAATTAAGATAATCACTCTAAGACTACACACTCTAAACCTAAACAACACAATTATCTTGGATACGATGATACGAAGTTGGGTGAATTTTGGCCAATTCCTCCTGATAGAGCTGGTGTAACTGAGTCAGGTTTGTAGGACTCCTTGCTCGCACACGCTTTTTCAGTTCTGCCCACAAATTTTCTATGGGATTGAGGTCAGGGCGTTGTGATGGCCACTCCAATACCTTGACTTTGTTGTACTTAAAACCTCTTAGGGCTAGTCGTCCCGCCAGCGGGGACACCTGTCGACAACTTCCGGTGAAATTGGAGGGCGCGCAATTCAAATAGAAAATCATAAAGATTATGGATATTAAACATTTAGGTACTTACAAGTGTCTTATATCAGTTAAAAACTTACATTCTTGTTAACACCCTCTTAGAACCACCCATCCCGGTATATTTGTCATCAGCAACGCTGAATAGCATAGCGCAACAGTCAAATAATATTACTAGAACATATTCATGTTCATGAAATCACAAGTGAAATATAGCGAAACACATCTTAGCCTTTTGTTAATCACCCTGTCGTCTCAGATTTTGAAATTATGCTTTACAGCGAAAGCAACACAAGTGTTTGTGTAAGTTTATCGATAGCAAATCAAAACAATAAGTACACCTAGCATCAGGTAACTTGGTCACGAAAATCAGAAAAGCAATCAAATTAATCGTTTACCTTTGATGATCTTCGGATGTTTTCACTCACGAGACTCCAAGTTAGACAACAAATGTTCCTTTTGTTCCATAAAGATATTTTTTATGTCCAAATACCTCCGTTAGTTTGGTGCGTTATGCCCAGGAATCCACCAGAAAGAGCAGTCAAGACAACGCAGACAAAAATTCCAAATGATATCCATAATGTATACAGAAACATGTCAAACGTTTTTTATAATCAATCCTCAAGGTGTTTTTCAAATATCTATTCGATAATATATCAACCGGGACAGTTGGCTTTTCACTAGGACCGGGAGTAACAATGGCCGCGCACAAATCACTCTGAGAGCCCCCACCTGTCCACATACGCAATGTGGTCGTTCACGCTCATTCTTCAAAATAAAAGCCTGAAACTATGTCTAAAGGCTGTTGACACCTTAGGGAAGCCATGGAAAAAGGAATCTGGTTTATATCCCGTTCAATGGGAAATAGGGATGCATAGGAACACAGGGGTTTCAAAATAAGAGTCACTTCCTGATTGGATTTTTCTCAGGCTTTCGCCTGCAATATCAGTTCTGTTTAACTCACAGGCAATATCTTTACAGTTTTGGAAACTTTAGAGTGTTCTCTCTCTCAAGCTGTCAATTATATGCATATTCTAGCATCTGCTCCTGAGAAATAGGCCATTTACTTTGGGAACGTTATTTTTCCAAACATAAAAATAGTGCCCCCTAACTTCAAGAGGTTAATCTAACTGTGCTGTCCGATTTACAATAGGCTTCACAGCGAAAGCATGCCATGCGATTGTTTGAGGACGGCGCCCCACATCAACATATTTTTCCACCGGCACAGGCTTCATAAAATCACAAATAGCGATTAAATATTCATTTACTTTTTGAAAATATTCCTCTGATTTGCAATACAAAGGGTCCCAGCTACAACATGTAGTGTTGTTTTGTTATATAAAATCCTTCTCTATATACCAAAAAGTCTGTTTAAGTTGGCGCCATCGATTTGAGTAATCCACTTGTTCAACATGTAGAGAAAAGAATCCAAAAAGTTACCGCTAAACCTTGTTAAAGCAAGTCAAAATACACTTCTGTTTAATCCTCAGATACACTAAAATGTAATTAAACTGTAATATTTCATGTGGAAAGAAGTATGTTCAATAGAATTAGAATATTAGCAGGTGCGCGTCCTCTTCGTTGCGCTCGCACAGACTGATTTCCAACTCTGAGTCCCAGTACTAAAACTCATAATTATTCCTCATTTTGGAAGAAACAAGCCTGAAACCTTGAACAACGACTGTTGACATCTAGTGGAAGCCATAGGAATTGCAATCTGGGAGCTGGATTCTCATATGCCCCTATACTTTCTATTGTAAGAGCATGGGCTCTCAAAAAAAGATCCTACCATATCTATTGTGTTATAGTCTCATACATTATTTTAAAATTTCTACAAACTTCAAAGTGTTTTCTTTCCAATGCTACCAATTATATGCATATCCTGGCTTCTGGGCCTGAGTAACAGGCAGTTTACTTTGGGCACATCAGTCAGGCGGAAATTGGGAAAAAAGGCTGAAGCCTGAAGAAGTTTTAAGCCATTTTGCCACAACTTTGGAAGTATGCTTGGGGTCATTGTGCATTTGGAAGACTGATGTCTTGAGATGTTGCTTCAATATATCCACAGAATTTTCCTCCATCATGATGACATCTATTTTGTGATGTGACCAGTACCTCCTGCAGCGAAGCACACCCAGAACATGATGCTGCCACCCCCGTGCTTCACGGTTGGGATAGTGTTCTTCGGCTTGCAAGCCTCCCCCTTTTTCCTCCAAACAAAACGATGGTCATCACGGCCAAACAGTTCTATTTTTGTTTCATCAGACCAGATGAAACTAGGACATTTCTCCAAAAAGTACAATCTTTGTCCCCATGTGCAGTTGCAAACCGTAGTCTAGCTTTTCTATGGCAGTTTTCGAGCAGTGGCTTCTTCCTTGCTGAGCAGCCTTTTATGTTATGTTGATATAGGACTTGTTTTACTGTGGAAATAGATAATTTTGTACCTGTTTCCTCCAACATCTTCACAAGGTCCTTTGCTGTTGTCTGGGTTTGATACAGGTCTCCTTCCTGAGCGGTATGATGGCTCCGTGGTCACATTGTGTTTATTCTTGCGTACTATTGTTTGTACAGATGAATGTGGTACCTTCAGGCAATTGGAAATTGCTCCCAAGGATGAACCAGACTTGTGGAGGTCTACAGTTTTCTTCTGAGGTCTTGGATGATTTCTTTTGATTTTCCCTTGATGTCAAGCAAAGAGGCACTGAGTTTGAAGGTAGGCCTTGAAATACATCCACAGGTACATCTCCAATTGACTCAAATAATGTCAATTAGCCTATCAGAAGCTTCTAAAGCCTTGACATCCTATTCTGGAAAAATTACTTGTGTCATGCAGAAAGTAGATGTCCTCACCGACTTGCCAAAACTATAGTTTGTTAATTAGAGATTTGTGGAGTGGTTGAAAAACTAGTTTTAATGACTCCAACCTAAGTGTATGTAAACCTCCGACTTCAACTGTAAGTGTTATTGTGGTCCATGTTTCAAGAGGCTGACGCTTGGGGTCTGTTCGATCCTTCTGCTTGTTTCCCTGCTTTTTCAGATATAACCTGTGTGTGTGTGTGTGTGTGTGTGTGTGTGTGTGTGTGTGTGTGTGTGTGTGTGTGTGTGTGTGTGTGTGTGTGTGTGTGTGTGTGTGTGTGTGTGTGTGTGTGTGTGTGTGTGTGTGTGTGTGTGTGTGTGTGTGTGTGTGTGCGCGTGTGTGTGCGTGCCTGCATATGTGCATGTGTTTATGTGTGAGGTGCCCCATGCAGAAATCAAACCAAACCAAGCCAATGGAACAACCACAATTCTTCCCCATCCCCAACTTTCTCTCTCCTACAGGACCAGTTAAAGGTTTAGTATGGCTAAAGCCTTGGAACATTCTGACTTGGTTATATTCCACTGTAGATTTGATGCACACGTCCACTGACATTTAGAAGTTTGAATTCTTAGAGATCAATGGAACATATAGGTCAGGCTGGGAACAGCAGCGAATTCAACCCAGGACTCAAAAGGTCTCCTGAATGAGATTTGTATCGATATTGTTGTGCTGCATACTTTGTACCATAATGATAGTGAATTACTACAACCCTCTCTACTGTATGTTAGGTTATAGTGCAGGCAATCTCTCTGACATGACATTCATTGCTATATCACATATCTGCACTGTGTACGTGTAATTATAAGCTTTGGCAATATGTACACTGTTACGTCATAGAGAACACAAGCTATATAATTATAGAGTAAGTTCCTTTGTCTATAGGTCAGCTGTTTGTATGCAGTGCATTCGGAAAGTATTCAGACCCCTTTACTTTTTCCACATTTTGTTATGTTACAGCCTTAGTCTAAAATGGATTCAACTGTTGCCTTTTTCCTCATCAATCTTCAAACAATACCCCATAATGACAAAGCAAAAACAGGTCTTTAGAAATGTTCACAAATGTATTACAATTAAAAAACAAAAACAGGCTGCCACAACCCAGTCTGAGGTCTTGAGCACTCTGGAGCAGGTTTTCATCAAACATCCCCAAGCATAATGCTGTCACCACAATGTTTCACCGTAGGGATGGTGCCAAGTTTCCTTCAGACGTGACGCTTGGCATTCATACCAAATAGTTGTTTCTCATGGTCTGAGAGTCTTTAGGTGCCTTTTGGCAAACTCCAAGCGGGCTGTCATGTGCCTTTTACTGAGGAGTGGCTTCTATGTGGCCACTCTACCATAAAGGCCTGATTGGTGCAGTGCTGCAGAGATGGTTGTCCTTCTGGAAGTTTCTCCCATCTCCACAGATGAACTCTGGAGCTTTGTCAGAGTGACCATCGGGTTCTTGGTCACCTCCCTGACCAAGGCCCTTCTGCCCTGATTTCTCAGTTTGGTCAGGCGTCCAGCTCTAGGAAGAGTGTTGGTGGTTCCAAACTTCTTCCATTTAAGAATGATGGAGGCCGCTGTGTTGTTAGGGACCTTCAATGCTGCAGACCGTTTTTGGTACCCTTCCTCTATGCCTCTACCTATGCCTCAACACAATCATGTCTCTGAGCTTTACAGACAATTCCTTCAACCTCATGGCTTGGTTTTTGCTCTGACATGCACTGTCAACTCTGGGACCTTATATAGACAGGTGTGTGCCTTTCCAAATCATGTCCAATCAATTTAATTTACCACATGTGAACTCCAATCAAGTTGTAGAAACATCTCAACGACGATCAATGGAAACAGGATGCACTTCAGCTCAATTTCAAGTCTCATAGCAAAGGGTCAGAATATTTACAGTTGAAGTCGGAAGTTTACATAGACTTAGGTTGGAGTCATTGCAACTCGTTTTTCAACCACTCCACACATTTCTTGTTAACAAACTACAGTTTTGGCAAGTCGGTTAGGACATCTACTTTGTGCATGACACAAGTAATTTTTTGTTTACAGACAGATTATTTCACTTATAATTCACTGTGTCACAATTCCAGTGGGTCAGAAGTTTACATATGCTAAGTTGACTGTGCCTTTAAACAGCTTGGAAAATTCCAGAAAATTATATCATGGCTTTAGAAGCTTCTGATAGGCTAATTGACATCATTTGAGTCAATTGGAGGTGTACCTGTGGAAGTTGACTGTGTACCTGTGTACCTGTATTTCAAGGCCTACCTTCAAACTCAGTGCCTCTTTGCTTGACATCGTGGGAAAATCGTAGGAAATCAGCCAAGACCTCAGAAAAAAAATTGTAGACCTCCACAAGTCTGGTTCGTCCTTGGGAGCAATTTCCAAATACCTGAAGGTACCAGGTTCATCTGTACAAACAATAGTATGCAAGTATAAACCCCATGGGACCACGGAGATGTCATACCGCTCAGGAAGGAGATGCGTTCTGTCTCCTAGAGATGTATGTACTTTGGTGCGAAAAGCACAAATCAATCCCAGAACATCAGCAAAGGACCTTGTGAAGATGCTGGAGGAAACAGGTACAAAAGTATATATGTCCACAGTAAAACAAGTCCTATATCGACATAACCTGAAAGGCCACTCAGCAAGGAAGAAGCCACTGCTCCAAAACCGCCATAAAAACCCAGACTACGGTTTGCATCTGCACATAGGGACAAATATCGTACTTTTTGGAGAAATGTCCTCTGGACTGATGAAACAAAAATAGAACTGTTTGGCCTTATTGACCATCATTAAGTTTGGAGGGAAAAGGGGGAGGCTTGCAAATCGAAGAACACCATCCCAACCGTGAAGCACGGGGGGGGGGGGGGGGGCAGGGCAGCATCATGTTGTGGGGGTTCTTTGCTGCAGGAGACACTGATGCACTTTACAAAATAGATGGCATTATGAGGAAAGAAATGTATGTGGATATATTGAAGCAAGACATCATTCAGGAAGTTAAAGCTTGGTTGCAAATGGGTCTTCCAAATGGACAATGACTGCAAGTATACTTCCAAAGATAAGAGCGTCTGCTAAATGACTTAAATGTAATGTAAATGTAAAGCTTGTGGCTGCAAGTATACTTCCAAAGTTGTGGCAAAGTGGCTTAAGGACAACAAAGTCAAGGTATTGGAATTGCCATCACAAAGCCCTGACCTCAATCCTGTCTAAACATTTGTGGGCAGAACTGAAAAAGCATGTGTGTGCAAGGAGGCCTACAAACCTGACTCAGTTACACCAGCTCTGTCAGGAGGAATGGGCCAACATTCAACCAACTTATTGTGGGAAGCTTGTGGAAGGCTACCCAAAACGTTTGACCCAAGTTAAACAATTTAAAGGCAATGCTACCAAATACTAATTGAGTGTATGTAAACTTCTGACCCACTGGGAATGTGATGAAAGAAATAAAAGCTGACATAAATAATTATCTCTACTATTATTCTGACATTTCACATTCTTAAAGTAAAGTGGTTATTCTAACTGACCTAAGACAGGGAATTTTTACTCTGATTAAATGTCAAGAATTGTGAAAAACGGAGTTTAAATGTATTTGTCTAAGGTGTATTTAAACTCCCGACTTCAACTGTATGTAAATAAAGCATTTCTGTTTTTTATTTTTAATACATTTGCAGAAATGTCTATAAACCTGTTTTAACTTTGTCATTATGAAGTATTGTGTGTAGATTTAGGAAAAACATTCATAATATCAATTTCAGAATAAAGCTGTAACGTAACATAATGTGGAAAAAGTCAAGGACTCTGAATACTTTCTGAATGCACTGTGCTGTGTCTCTATACTATAGCTCTATTACTAATACATGTAAACATTGACAGATTGCTATTAGTAAGATTGTGGTGCAAGCAGAGAGGTGTGTGTGTGTGTGTGTGTGTGTGTGTGTGTGTGTGTGTGTGTGTGTGTGTGTGTGTGTGTGTGTGTGTGTGTGTGTGTGTGTGTGTGTGTGTGTGTGTGTGTGTGTGTGTGTGTGTGTGTGTGTGTGTGTGTGTGTGTGTGTGTGTGTGCCTCTCCATGCTGTCTTGAGGTTTAGGTGGCTGAATGTTATCAAATGGCAGGAATAGGAGTAGTAAGGAAGTTTACTCACATCCAGATGAGAGCCAAGAAAGCCTGAAATGTGTACTCGAATCAGACAAAGACTTGATATGATGGCATTAGGCACAAGATCATGATTGTTCACTGTTTAATATACATGTCAGTGTGTGTCTTTTGGATCATATATACTTTTTTGTAATAGCATATTCTGTATCTTGAAACTTTAAAGATCAATGTGGGAACATGAAATGGATTAAATAAAAATAAAAAATCAGGATACACTTCAAGATGTTTTCAAGGAAACCTGTGGGATGCATTACAGCATACCCAATAGAAGCAATATTAGGGCAAGAACAGAAGATAAATCAAGCGAAAGTAAATCAAAGCATCCATTAAATTAGCATACATTTGTTCAATATCATGAATAATGAGCTAAATAAAGGTCTTATAAGCATGTGTGACAAGAAACAGGTACACAAGTATAAATCAAAATAGATAAAAGCTTTTAGTGGATACAAAATATCTAGTTAAGATCAACATTGGAACAAGGAACATAGGCCTAGCTAGTGTACCCATTGGTTTCTGATCCTAGAACTAGAGAGAATGTTGATCTCTTGTTGATCCAGAACTAGTGACAGTGTACCTCTTTGCTGTTGATCCTAGAACTTGCTACAGTGTACCTGCTGTTGATCCTAGAACTAGCTACAGGGTACCTGCTGTTGGTCCTAGAACTAGTTACAGTGTACCTGCTGTTGATCCTAGAACTCGCTACAGTTTACCCGCTGTTGATCCTAGAACTAGTTACAGTGTACCTGCTGTTGATCCAAGAGCTAGTTACAGTGTACCTGCTGTTGATCCTAGAACTAGTTACAGTGTACCTGCTGTTGATCCTAGAACTAGTTACAGTGTACCTGCTGTTGATTCTATAACTAGCTGTAATGTAGTTGTCTGCTGTTGATCCTATGAAGCAGAAGCCAAAGACTGTTGATCCTATAACTAGCTACTATCCTAGAACTAGCTACAGGGTACCTGCGGTTGATTCTATAACTAGCTGTAATGTAGTTGTCTGCTGTTGATCCTATGAAGCAGAAGCCAAAGACTGTTGATCCTAGAACTAGCTACCTCTCTGCTGTTGATCCTATGGAGCAGAAGCCAAAGACTAAAGAGGCAAAGCTTGTGTCATTATGTGAGGAAAGATATGCATTTATCCCTCTCGGAATTAACTTGTTATACCCATAACCGAGACTGGGAGAGTCTTTGCTTCAACTAGACTTCCTCTCCATCTCATTTCATTTCTATTTCATGCACCCAATAAAAAATGTACCAAGTCGACTTGTAAAAGGGAGGTCGGGAAGGGGTTAAGGCTTTTGGAATGATCTCCTTAATTATTCAAGGCAAAGTTTGATTCAGAAAATGGAGGATGATGAATAAGTCATGGGGAAGTTTTTGAGGTTTCGGTGGCAGTTTGGGGGTAAGGGTAAGAGTTGGTACGACTAAGGTCAAGTCTCAATCAAATTTATGATAGATGGAATACTAACTTCAGATATGCTTTTGGAAGGGGCAGGGTGGAGACTGAAAGAAATGAAGAGTGCATTAAGAGAGAGGTAAAGAGAGTGAAGCAGAGTGATAGAGGCAGAGAGAGAGAAAGAGAGAAACAGAGAGAGAGGCAGAGGGACTCCCAAAGACAGATGTCCCCCTCCCTGCAAGTAGATGACTCCTGGCTCCGTTCCACGGCAGGCTCTGACCCCTCTGTCCTTTGCTGTAATTTATAGGTTGCGTTTTGCAAGATTTAAGCACTAATCTGTGGCAATCACTGCCCTGGAAGGAAAATGACCTTCCTGCAATGGGAGCAGAATTCAGCCTCGCTGCTTGAAGCCGCCCCTAGGGGTGAATAAGCAAGCGCTCACTGATGTAGGCAGCCATTTTTTACAACGTGTTAATGTTGTTGTTGTGCCTATAATAGTACCTGCTGTTTTTCTCTGCTACACTTCATGTAAACTGCTTTCAGTTGGTTATCTCCTAGATAAGTGGATATATGACCCACATAAGAAAACATATGTTTAGGCACAAGTGTCAATATATATTAGGGGTTATTAGGGTTAAGGTTAGGTTAGGTTGAGGAACAAGGGTGAGGTTAAAGTTAATGTTAGGTATAGTTCCATTGATTTTAAGGTAAGATTTAAGTTAAGGGAAAGGCATGAAGGTTAGCATACTGCCGTCCGCCTCCATTCATTTCCTGCCTCTTAAATATATACTGCCTTTTTAGAAATGTGGGTTTTAGTTGGCGAAAGCTATGCAATGAGTAAACAATTATTTACGCGGTGGAATGTTTATTTTGAAGATAATGTATGCTGTAGTTCAGAATATATACATGATATGTGTACATTAATTAATGCATCAATGCCACAAATGCTGCATGATATCAATATTACGATTTGTGGCCTCTGCCTCAATATAGATCTGTGTGTGTGTGTGTGTGTGTGTGTGTGTGTGTGTGTGTGTGTGTGTGTGTGTGTGTGTGTGTGTGTGTGTGTGTGTGTGTGTGTGTGTGTGTGTGTGTGTGTGTGTGTGTGTGTGTGTGTGTGTGTGTGTGTGTGTGTGTGTGTGTGTGTGTGTGTGTGTGTGTGTGTGTGTGTGTGTGTGTGTGTGTGTGTGTGTGTGTGTGTGTGTGTGTGTGTGTGTGTGTGTGTCTAATACAGTAGACTACTTGGCTCAGCGGCCAGTGGGCTCGACAGGATCTCTGCTTGGCCATTCAGCACATAACTCAACGAACAAGTCAGCCCAGGAATGAAAGAAACCCTTCAGCAAATTATTTCATGGCTTCTGAGATCTCTCGCTAGCACCACTTGTAGGTTTCTAGACTCTAAGAAATAATTTACATTAAAGGACACAATGGTCCCTCCGGACAGGGCATAGTCCTACTAATTCTGGACAGGGGTTGCCAGTTACCACCGTGTACTGGTCTGACTGAGACCTGCTGGCGATTCTTAGGATAAAAATGGCAAAATGGACCTCCATTTGCATCAAAGTGAAATAAGTTTCTAGATGTGATATTACGTTGCATGATACCATTACATTAAACGTGACCTATGGGCATGTCATGCTGTACATGTACGTTAATGTTCTATGGTGCAGCAAGGATCAGACACCTACTAGCCAGTGCTTTGATCATCTAACCAATCAATTTTGCAGAGTTCCATTCTTCCACCCACATTTCCCTCCAATGCGAAATGTAAAAACTCTGTGATTCCAATCTGCATTTCAATGTCCCAATTTGTCCAAGAGGGAGTTGCAGCCTTCTAAGTGAGCTGGATAAAAGCATCTGCCAAATGGCTAAATATTTATAATTATCTGCAGCTCAAGAGCCGATAAAAGGACTGAAAATCGACTGCCTGTGCCAGCGGCCTCATTAGTCAGACGACAACAAAATGTCTCTCCACCGAGGCAGGGAGGGAGGATAACCCAAGTATCTTTGGCTAGCAGACTTGGGCAGAACATTTTTGTATTTTGTAGTTTATTTGTAAATTCCAACTTTTCAAATCCTCGAGATATTCAAATATAGTTTATATAGTTTCAACAAAAAAGGCAACTATTTTCGTTGATATTCAAATACAGGTCTCAGAAGAACAAATAATATTTGAAAGCTGTCAAGGGAAACGGTGACTACTTTGAAGAATTTTAAATATAAATAAATTTAGATTTAACACTTTTTTTGGTTACTACATAATTCCATATGTGTTAGTTCATAGTTGAGATGTCTTCACTATTATTCTACAATGAAGAAAATAGTGAAAATAAAGAGAAATCCTGGAACAAGTAGGTGTCCAAACTTTTGACTGGTTCTGTATATCCACCTCACTCTCAGAGAAATAGTTAGTTCTGCTTGGTTTTACACAGTCAAAATGTGACAAATAGCCCCCCAAAAATGATGATACATTTGTGACATTAATATTTAAAAAATGTGGCCTCCCGGGTGGCGCAGTACTGCAGTGCCAGCTCTGCCATCAGAGACCCTGGGTTCGCGCCCAGGCTCTGTTGTAACCGGCCGTGACCGGGAGGTCCGTTGGGCAACGCACAATTGGCCTAGTGTTGTCCGGGTTAGGGAGGGCTTGGTCGGTAGGGAAGTCCTTGTCTCATCGCACACCAGCGACTCCTGTGGCGGGCCGGGCGCAGTGCGTGCTAACCAAGGTTGCCAGGCGCACAGTGTTTCCTCCGACACATTGGTGCGGCTGGCTTTCATGTTGGATGCGTGCTGTGTTAAGAAGCAGTGCGGCTAGGTTGGGTTGTGTATCGGAGGACGCATAACTTTCTACCCTCGTCTCTCCTGAGCCCATACGGGAGTTGTAGCGATGAGACAAGATAGTAGCTACTACAACAATTGGACACTATGAAATTGGGGAGAAAAAGGGGAAAAATAAAAAATATATATATATATTTAAAAAATGTAATCTAAAATTAATCAGTGCAGTAATATGAGATCTGTATGTAAAACATTTACATTTAATATTTTAGTAATTTAGCAGAATCTCTTATCCAGAGAGACAGTTAGTGCTTGAGACAACCACATGTCAAATTTACAGGACACAAAACTTCAGCTAAACAATGGATACATATCATTTTGCAACAACACCCACTTTAATACACTTTCAAAAATCAATGAATAAAATCTGACAACAGTAATATTTTACACACATACATGGTATCCATAAGCAATCAATTCAGATGAAAATACTCTAATCTGAAAAATGTATGTACAGTATATCACAAAAGTGAGTACACCCATCACATTTTTGCAAATATTTGAGTATATCTTTTCATGTGACAACACTGAAGAAATGACACTTTGCTACAATGTAAAGTAGTGAGTGTACAGCTTGTATATCAGTGTAAATTTGCTGTCCCCTCAAAATAACTCAACACACAGCCATTAATGTTTAAACCGCTGGCAACAAAAGTGAGTACACCCCTAAGTGAAAATGTCCAAATTGGGCCCAAAGTGTCAATATTTTGTGTGGCCACCATCATTTTCCAGCACTGCCTTAACCCTCTTGGGCATGGAGTTCACCAGAACTTCACACAGGTTGCCACTGGAGTCCTCGTCCACTCCTCCATGACGACATCACGGAGCTGGTAGATGTTAGAGACCTTGCACTCCTCCACCTTCCGTTTGAAGATGCCCCACAGATGCTCAATAGGTTTTAGGTTTGGAGACATGCTTGGCCAGTCCATCACCTTTATCCTCAGCTTCTTTAGCAAGGCAGTGGTCGTCTTGGAGGTGTGTTTGGGGTCGTTATCATGTTGGAATACTGCCCTGCCGCCCAGTCTCCGAAGGGAGGGAATCATCCTCTGCTTCAGTATGTCACAGTACATGTTGGCATTCATGGTTCCCTCAATGAACTGTAGCTCCCCAGTGCCGGCAGCACTCATGCAGCCCCAGACCATGACACTCCCACCACCATGCTTGACTGAGGCAAGACACACTTGTCTTTGTACTCCTCACCTGGTTGCCGCACACATGCTTGACACCATCCTGAACCAAATAAGTTTATCTCATCAGACCACAGGACATGGTTCCAGTAATCCTTGTCCTTAGTCTGCTTGTCTTCAGGAAACTGTTTGTGGGCTTTCTTGTGCATCATCTTTAGAAGAGGCTTCCTTCTGGGACGACAGCCATGCAGACCAATTTGATGCAGTGTACGGTCTATGGTCTGAGCACTGACAGGCTGACCCCCCCACCCCTTCAACCTCTGCAGCAATGCTGGCAGCACTCATATGTCTATTTCCCAAAGACAACCTCTGGATATGACGCTGAGCACGTGCACTCAACTTCTTTGGTCGACCATGGCGAGGCCTGTTCTGAGTGGAACCTGTCCAGTTAAACCGTTGTATGGTCTTGGCCACCGTGCTGCAGCTTAGTTTCAGGGTCTTGGCAATCTTCTTATAGCCCAGGCCATCTTTATGCAGAGCAACAATTATTTAAAGATCCTCAGAGAGTTCTTTGCCATGAGGTGCCATGTTGAACTTCCAGTGACCAATCAATATGAGGGAATGTGAGAGCGATGACACCAAATTTAACACACCTGCTCCCCATTCACACATGAAACCTTGTAACACTAACGAGTCACATGACACCGGGGAGGGAAAATGGCAAATTGGGCCCAATTTGGACATTTTCACTTAGGGGTGTACTCACTTTTGATGCCAGCGGTTTAGACATTAATGGCTGTGTGTTGAGTTATTTTGAGGGGACAGCTAATTTACACTGTTATACAAGCTGTACACTCACTACTTTACATTGTAGCAAAGTGTAATTTCTTCAGTGTTGTCACATGAAAAGATGTACTCAAATATTTACTAAAATGTGAGGGGTGTACTCACTTTAGTGATATACTGTATATAGCATTTTGGAATTAGACTAGATAGATTGGAATAGTATAGTAAGTGGTTTGTGCTGTTTTCATTCTATTTCTATTTTCAACTAGTAGTTCCAGATACAGCCCTGCCACTTGTTGAAGGCAAACAATAGTCTCAGAAAAGTAGTCACTTCCTGAGATCTGTATTCAAAAATAAGTGGTTTAATGAGTTGCTTTCTCAGATCTGTATTCTAATAGTATACAAAAAGAGTTACTTTCTGAGATCTGTATAAAAATAGTTTTGAAAAGTATTCACTTCCTGGTATCTGAATTCAAATATTTTTTAAATGTAGTCCTTTTTTGGGGATCTTTAAATAATTGTTGTTACCTCCAAAGTAACTATTTGTTCCCCTGAAAAAAATGTTATTTCCACAAAGCCTAGTTAAAACTCACTGCTCGGCAGTTAAAAAACAAGTTAGAAAGCCTTTTTCTCAAACCACAACGCTTTGTATTTAGAATGATAAAAGCTGCTTAATGTGCAAATGATAATATGCTAATGTGGGATGATATCGTATGATTATGTGTTTATGAAGGAATGGTGGAATGACTCAGTGCTGTGTTTGTTGATCTTATTCATTGACATAAGACAGAGGAGGGATAACTAACTGTTGTGTGTTTGCATGGTGCATATGTAAATATGAAAATCCCTGTGTGTCTTTCATGTGCCCTTCCTTTAATGATTGGTACTCCATGTTAGCCTTGCAAACATCTTAATTGTGTTAACTGGAGGAAAAAAAAGGGTCCAGATTAATTAAAAGCCATTAATGAAGGATTGTGTGGGGGAGGCTGCTATTCCCCGGATGGTGCTTTTGTTCACTTTGGCAAAGCGGGGGAGAGAGAGAACGGCTTCACCTTGAAACTGAAAGCACACCATGAAACAGGGTCATTGTGCCTCTTCCAAAAAAAAAAGCTTTTCTCTCTCTGTCTCTCGCTCTCTCTCTGGAAAGAATCACACACACACAAGCACACGCACCCACAAACACACTCCTCTGTGCTGCTGTCTCACTGCCACTCCCAATCCCTTTCTTTCTCAGTCTGCCCCCTTGTCTCCCTTTCTTTCTCAGTCTGCCCCCTTGTCTCCCTTTCTTTCTCAGTCTGCCCCCTTGTCTCCCTTTCTTTCTCAGTCTGCCCCCTTGTCTCCCTTTCTCTCTCAGTCTGCCCCCTTGTCTCCCTTTCTTTCTCAGTCTGCCCCCTTGTCTCCCTTTCTTTCTCAGTCTGCCCCCTTGTCTCCCTTTCTTTCTCAGTCTGCCCCCTTGTCTCCCTTTCTTTCTCAGTCTGCCCCCTTGTCTCCCTTTCTTTCTCAGTCTGCCCCCTTGTCTCCCTTTCTTTCTCAGTCTGCCCCCTTGTCTCCCTTTCTTTCTCAGTCTGCCCCCTTGTCTCCCTTTCTTTCTCAGTCTGCCCCCTTGTCTCCCTTTCTTTCTCAGTCTGCCCCCTTGTCTCCCTTTCTTTCTCAGTCTGCCCCCTTGTCTCCCTTTCTTTCTCAGTCTGCCCCCTTGTCCCCCTTTCTTTCTCAGTCTGCCCCCTTGTCTCCCTTTCTTTCTCAGTCTGCCCCCTTGTCCCCCTTTCTTTCTCAGTCTGCCCCCTTGTCTCCCTTTCTTTCTCAGTCTGCCCCCTTGTCTCCCTTTCTTTCTCAGTCTGCCCCCTTGTCTCCCTTTCTTTCTCAGTCTGCCCCCTTGTCTCCCTTTCTTTCTCAGTCTGCCCCCTTGTCTCCCTTTCTCTCACTCTTTCAATCTCTCACCTCACTGTATCGCTTGTTTTTCTGTCTTCCTCTCCCCCCCCCACTCTCTGTCTGAATGTCAGATAAGCTCACTGAGGGAGACATTAGAGGACTCTCCATCTGTGTATAAATAGTTTAGGATGAATTATTGAGGGACCTGGGGTTGCTAATAATCCCACAGGACCCATCTGACAATGACACGGAAGATGGAGGGAAAACAATTACGCAGGGTTTCTTTTTTGCAGGAATTGGATTGGAGTGGTGGAGGGAGGAAGGGGGAGTGCAGAGTAAGGTGGGGCCTCCGGTTGTAGAACGGGATCCCCTCGCAGGTCCAACATCTTCGCTAATAAAGCAAATTAACTCTCCAGAATCAATTGGCCCAGGAGTAGCGTCATTTTCTTCGCAACAGGAAGTGTAATGATCCATGTTCCCTCTCCCCCCCCCCCCCCCCGAGTCCTCCCCAAGACGCCCCTGTTTGGAATGTCCTCTCGTCTTGTCTCCCCTGTGGAAGACGGGATAGGACAAGACGTGCCGTCTCTCTGCCGAGGCGAAATAAGAGGGCAGGAAAGCAGGAACGACAGGAGAAAGGAGAGGAATATTAATGGTTGTGTTTAGGGTTGTAAGTGTTGTAATGGGAGGGCAGACCAACCCCTGTGTGTCAGACTCAGACCCCTGCTCCTGTTTTTGACAAATTACAATTTTTTTGTTGTTTTCTTCTCGATTGTTAATGTGAAAGAACTGTGAGATGGAAAGGATTACGCTACAAAATTAGGTTGAAATATTACTGAAATATTTATCTGCACAAAGCACAAGTCCAATTGCCTGGGGAGCAACAACCTGCAAATGTAGTAAACGAGGGGCCAATGAAGGGACAAGGTTAAATGGATTAACTTCGTTATTAATTAATGAACATTAATAAAATAATGTGTAATTAACTTAGCCTATGTCTTTGTGAAGGTAATTTACTGTTTTAGAATTAGTAGACTGCACTATTTAAAATAATCACACACGTATTTACGAAACAATGACAGTGGGGAATAGGTATGAATGAGAGAATAATATAAACTACTGACTAGTGACATTGAGAACTCATCAAAGTGTGCCTGTATGCATGTGTGTATGTATACAGTATACAGTATATGCTGGTATGTGTCTGTTTCTGCTTTAACTTGTGCATGTGTGTGTGGGAGTAGGAGAGTGTGTGTGTGTGTGTGCGCGCGCCAGCATGTGTGTGTACGTGTGTGTGTGTGTGTGTGTGTGTGTGTGTGTGTGTGTGTGTGTGTGTGTGTGTGTGTGTGTGTGTGTGTGTGTGTGTGTGTGTGTGTGTGTGTGTGTGTGTGTGTGTGTGTGTGTGTGTGTGTGTGTGTGTGTGTGTGTGTGTGTGTGTGGTCCACATCCCTCTCGGGAGCGAGGGGACGACGGCAACAACACTGTCCTAATGATGCATTTTCTACTCCATTGATTCAGTGGCTCTGCTCTCCAGTAAATCCTTCACATGCAACACATTAGAGCCAGCCCTTTTTCCTCCTTTGCCAATCGATTAACTAGAGCTTAGGCTGCACCCCAAATGGCATTCTATTCCCAAATAGTACACTACTTTTGACCAGTGCCGATATCGTCCTACGGCATAGGGTGCCATTTTGGATGCAGGCTTGGAGTTGGCCAACTCGGGAAGCAGCATGCAGTGAGAGATGTGGTGCACTTATTGACCTCCACTATCCACACACAGTGACATGCTGTTTCAATGTTCCTTTTTGTTAGTCTAAGCCTTTTATAGGGTTTGACCTGGCCAAGATCCAAACTGGGATCAAAATGTCATGAATGCATGCCGTCACTTTTAGAATGTAGGCATTCAAAATTATCATTCATTAGTCTCTGAAACAGCTTCTGAATTATTAAGGCTTATTTTACGGAACAAAAAAAACGGACATTTCTCTGCACAGTAATTGAAGATTTTATATTTGCGTACTCTGCTCCGAGCTCATATAGCATTTTTAACTGATCAAGGGTTTACTGCAACCAAATACATATTTTAAGATGATATGGGGGTGGACATTGACTGTGTCTTGATAGTATAAGATAACTCCCTTTTCTTATATTGTTTCCTCAAAGCAAAGATCTGAAAGTGTTATAAGGAAACTAAGGAAATAAGGAAATATCAAGTCCATTCACCTGCCAGTGTTATTGAAAGAAAGGGGACTATAGCAAGATGTTGAATAATATATGGACTCAGCCCTTGTACACACTGAGCCAAGGGATTGCTGATCTGCATTAAAGGGATACATGTCAAGAAATGATTTGGTTGGTTTGTTAGCCTTCCAACAAGTGACTGTGTTGCTATTGCATATGCATTATAGAATAACATGGTCCATTCATTCATTTGCAATGAAGTATTTTGCTATAAATATTGGTGTTGCAAAGGCTTTAGTAGTACACACAGAGAAGTGAGGCCTCATATAATAGTAATCTAGTCAGGTTTTTATGTCATAAAATAAATCTATAAACTGAAGTGAAGACGTATTTTGTGTATGGAGCAAAGGTTGTCCTTGGTCGTGCGTTTCAGGTCCAGATAGATGCTAACTGTCACGACTTCTGCCGAAGTCGGTTCCTTTCCTTGTTCGGGCGGTGTTCGGCGGTCGACGTTGCCGGTCTTCTAGCCATCATAGATCTATTTTTCATGTTCCATTTGTTTTGTCTGGATGTCGCACTCGCCTGGTTTCAATTCCCTAATTACATGTTGTATATGTTCCCTCTGTTTCCCCCATGTCCTTGTCGGGAATTGTTTATTGTAAGTATGTGTGCTTTATGGGTTACGGGTTACGGGTTTTGTGCCCAAGTGTTTTGTTATTTTTGTATACCGGTAATTATGTACATTAAACGGATCCGGCTATTTACCAAGTTCTGCTCTCCTGCGTTTGACTTCATGCCTCCAGTTACGCACCCTTTGACATGAACAAAACAGAGATGAGAGATCTGGAGATTTCTATTGACTGGCTGAATAAAGTTTCAAGGCAATGATTTTCTTTCAGAGTTCCTTATGTGCAAGGGTGTATAGAGTCATTTCATGCAATTGACTCTTAAGGCTCTATCTGAAATGGTCTAATAGTTTAAAGAGTATTGAAAAACACAAAGTGGAAAACAGCTACAACTTTTTATTTCCCATTTCGTGATTCTAGAATAAATGGACAAAAGATCATTTGGACGAAAACATTGGAATGAGAACTAATGGTAACACTTATTAGTAGATGGAGCCGTAATTGACAAAAGCATGAATGATAATAGCAAGTCTCATGATCTCACATCTTTTAAATCATAATTATGACTGGGTAAAAGTAGACTCTATGACAGAGGGACCGGCTTAATTGATGCCAGTAAATCTTCAGTTTGACATCTCTTGTGACAAAAGAGAAGAGAGTTTGGCCACTTTGCAGTAAACATTATTACCACGACAGCTGTTTCTCAAACAATCACTCGTAAGATGATGACAAAGCACGTAATTGGAAGAGTAGTGGTGTCTTTCCAACCTGTCTTTTGTACTTTTTAGACCTTGTGTCTTTCAATCCCTGTTTCCATTTTACTCCCTTCTGTCTTTCTCTTTTTCTTTCTTTCTCTCTCGGTGGGTGTGTCCCCCTTTAGGGTGTCTGCAGTGGTTGAGATAAGAGGCGAGTGTAGGACACAGGGGAATGGTGTTCACAGAAGCTAGGTGATCTTATCTTCGCTCCCTCGCTCTCTCTACCTTTATCTACCTCTCTCTCATCCCCCTCTTCATCTATAGTCTCTCTTTTGCTTAGCCTCTTTCCCTTCACCGCTTTCTTCTCCCTTCTCTACCCCTGCTTTCTCCTGTTCCTTTAAATGCCCTTATCTCTACCTCTCTCACTCTCTCTCTTCTTTTCTCTCTTATTCAACATCTCTGTCCTTCCCCTCTGCACTGTTGTTGATTTGAATTTGAGGCGTTGTGAAACAATGTAAGGCAACAAATTATGACTGCCTATCAATTTCTACTACCAGTATGTCATGTGCGGACAAGATACCCCCATGGCTATTCAACTCAATGGATTCCCCATTCACTGAGCAGAGAGGACATTGGATTCAGGAAAATCGAGAGGGGGAGGGATATGCCTCTCCATCAACAGCAAATGGTGTGCTGACTCTAGCAGAGTGGAAGTCTTGACCCATTGTTCAGCCGTCTTGGAATACCTGATGGTCAAATGCCGACCCTTCTACCTCCCAAGAGAGTTTTCAGCTGTTATCGTGACTGCTGTATATATTCTACCTCAGGACAAAAAAAACAGCAAGGTGGCACTTAACAAACTGTATTAGGCTATAAACACGCAGGAAATGATGCACCCGGAGACTGCTAATCTGCTTGTTGGGGATTTTAATTCCACGTCGTTAAGACACTTTATGCCCAACTTCCATCAACATGTCTCTTTTGGCACCAGGGCGAATTAATAACATTGTTACTCTATCCTTAAGCAAGCGTACAAGGCCCTCCGTCGTCCCCTTCAGCAAATCCGATCATGAGTCTATACTCCTGCTTCCTGTCTACAAGCAAAAGCTCAAACAGGAAGTACCCGTGATGCGCTCCTTAGAGAAATGGTCCTCCAAATCGGAGGCTGTGCTGCTTTGTTAGCGCTGATTGTAATATGTTCCGGGACTCCGGCGATAGCATCGACGAGCTAACCACCTCCGTCACCGGCTTCATTAGGAAATGCATCACCGTCATTCTCCCTACAGTGAAGGTTTGCCGCTTCCCCAATCAAACGCCCTGGATTAATACCGAGATTGGCACTAAATTAAAGGACAGGGCTACCGCACACAGGGCTATCGCAGCCCAAAAAGGGTCAATGCAGATTATCCTGATAGCTATTGGCTAACTATTTAACTAACTATTTAGCAGTCTTATACCTTTGGAGTACAAGCGTTCAGGGTCCTGTTGGTTCCATGCTTGGTGCATCGGTACAGCATGCCGTGTGGTAGCAGAGAGAACAGTCTATCACTTGGGTGGCTGGAGTTTTTTTTTTTTTCAAAGACTCCTGGCAGGTCATTTTCAACCTCTCCTTGTCCCAGCCTGTAATCCCCACGTCTCAATCTGACCACCATCATTCCTGTTCCCAAAAACTCTAAGGCTACCTGCAAAAATGACTAATGCCCTGTTCTGAAAGGCTGGTTATGGCACATATTAACTTCATCATCCAAGACACTCTAGATCTCCTCCATTTTGCATACCGCCCCAACAGATTCACAGACGACGCAATCTCAATTGCACTCCACACTTCCCTCAACCACCTAGATAAGAGGAATGCCTTTGTGAGAACGCTGTTCATTGACTACAGCTCAGCGTTCAACACCATTGTCCCCTCCAAGCTCGTCACCAAGCTTAGGACCCTGGGACTGATCACCTGTCTTTGTAACTGGATCCTGGATTTGCTGACACGACGGTGGTAGGCCTGATCACCGGCAAGGGATAAGACAGCCTATAGGGAGGAGGTCAGTGACCTGGCAGTGTGGTGCAACAGGACAACAACCTCTTCCTCAGCATCAGTAAGACCACGGAGCTGTACAAGGAGGGGGGGGGGCATGCCCATATCCACATCAACTGGGCTGTAGGGGAGTGGGTCGAGAGCTTCAAGTTCCTCGGTGTCCAAATCACTAAGGACTTAAAAGGGTCCACACACAAGCACATAGTCAACCTACTCAGGAGGTTGAAAAGATTTGGCATCTGTCTGTCTGTCTGTCTGTCTGTCTGTCTGTCTGTCTGTCTGTCTGTCTGTCTGTCTGTCTGTCTGTCTGTCTGTCTGTCTGTCTGTCTGTCTGTCTGTCTGTCTGTCTGTCTGTCTGTCTGTCTGTCTGTCTGTCTGTCTGTCTGTCTGTCTGTCTGTCTGTCTGTCTGTCTGTCTGTCTGTCTGTGTGTGTGTGTGTGTGTGTGTGTGTGTGTGTGTGTGTGTGTGTGTGTGTGTGTGTGTGTGTGTGTGTGTGTGTGTGTGTGTGTGTGTGTGTGTGTGTGTGTGTGTGTGTGTGTGTGTGTGTGTGTGTGTGTGTGTGTGTGTGATAAAAACTTGATAAATGGCCGTATCAACACAATTGGGTGTATGGAAATCGCGCAGATTTGTGCTTCTCATTTTGAGAGGCTGCTTGGGCTGCTGTGTAACCCTAACCCTAACCCTTTCAGACACTTGCTTGAAATAATGGGCCTGCAGCCTAATTCAAGATGGCACCGTGGGTTGGACATGCCTCCAACCATACCCATACAGCAGCCCTAAAGCATCAATCAGCATGTGGCTCCCCGCCCCTGTTTCGTTAATAAGCTGAGGAATGGCAGGTAGCCTAGTGGATAAGAGTGTTTAGCCAATAACTGAAAGGTCGCTGGTTTGAATCCCTGAGCCAACTAGCTGAAAAATCTGTCAATGTGCCTTTGAGAAAGGTACTTAAACCCAATTACTCCTGTAAGTTTCTCTGGATAAGGGTGGCTGCTAAATGTAAAAATGGATGGGGTTGGAGAAATGTAACCACTCTTAAATTCATAGACAGAGCTATTGATGCAAGGACTAACCATCTAATATTTAACGAAGGCCCATAGTAATGATGCTATTTGGGATGCAAGCTAGATTTTAGGGGTCTATGAGTAGGGATGTTACTTGAATGTTTGCATAAGGTTTTCAAATGTCCTCTGAACATGGTTCCATGGTTTCTTGTGTTATGTATATATTTGTACATAGAGGGTCTCCATAATAACATTTACAGTCAAAAGTTGGACCGTTCTAAATAAGATTCCCCTAAGTTGACATAGCTGATACTATGTCAGCCTTATGACTGCACTACATAGACTTTCTGTCAAGGGGGCCTGTGTGAGTGACATGTTTCCGAGGTATCTCCTCGTTTGCCTGAGTCCCTGGCATTCCTCTGGCAGCCCCCTCACGTCAGCCAGGTGCTAAGGAAACAAGGGATTGTGGGAACATATAGAGCGGAGAGAGAGGCTGTCAGGGAAATGTCTGCCTTGTCACAGCAAAGTGAGGACTGACACACACCGATGGACGACTGGATAACCACAGACTTAGACTGGCAGGGAGAGCGAGGGAGAGCCACATCAGATTTGACATGTTATGGAAGAAAGTAGCTACTGTAGCTAGATTAGCTTTCACATGTTTCCAAATCGCTGCTACATAAGAAGTGGCAATAGGGAAAGTAAATAGAGTAAGTAGTTTTCGTAAGCAAAACTAAACGGTTGTCTTTAAAGCAAGAACACACAGATCTGTGCACACAGAGATATAATTATTTAGCTGCAGGCTTGCTGTGTGTGTGTGTGTGTGTGTGTGTGTGTGTGTGTGTGTGTGTGTGTGTGTGTGTGTGTGTGTGTGTGTGTGTGTGTGTGTGTGTGTGTGTGTGTGTGTGTGTGTGTGTGTGTGTGTGTGTGTGTGTGTGTGTGTGTGTGTGTGTATTTGTTTGTTGTGCGTGCGTGCGTGCATACACAAGTTGCAAAGTGCTGGCAAATTTGTTTTGTTTTTGGCTTTTCTCTGTGATGGTTTTGAGTGGTCTCCTCCTCCAGTTGCTGTCTCAGTGTTTGTCCCAGTATGCTAACATTTCTTTACCATCTCTCTGCCCTCTCTGTCCTCTGTCTCAGGCTGTGCCTTCCTTACCTACTGTACCAGAGAGTCGGCCCTGAAAGCTCAGAATGCCCTCCACGAGCAGAAGACCCTGCCAGGGGTAAGATACCACCACAGTGTAATAGTCTTCGTACCCTATTCCCTATATAGTGTACTACTTCTGACCATAGCTAGTGCACTAAATTGGGAAGAGGGTGCCCATTTGCTCTATGTACTGTAAGTCCCCACCTTATCATACAGTCAGGAGAATATATGGTAAACTAATGGTAAAATAATTATGTTTATAGAGACAATATCATTCTCATCATCACTCAATGCCCAGGTTTATCTCCACTGTATTCACATCCTACCATACCTTTGTCTGTACATTATGCCTTGAATCTATTCTACCGTGCTCAGAAACCTGCTGCTTTTACTCTCTGTTCCGAACGTACTAGACGACCAGTTCTTATAGCCTTTAAACGTACCCTTATCCTACTCCTCCTCTGCTCCTCTGGTGATGTAGAGGTTAATCCAGGCCCTGCAGCGCCTAGCTCCACTCCCATTTCCCAGGCGCTCTCATTTGTTGACTTCTGTAACCATTGTTAACATTAGAAGCCTCCTCCCTAAGTTTGTTTTATTCACTGCTTTAGCACACTCCAACCCGGATGTCCGAACCGTGTCTGAATCCTGGTTTAGGAAGAACAAAAACCCTGAAATGTCCATCCGTAACTAGAACATTTTCAGACAAGATAGAATTCCCAAAGGGGGCGGAGTTGCAATCTACTGCAGAGATAGCCTGCAGATAACTGTCTTAATATCCAGGTCTGTACCCCAAAAATTTGAGCTTCTACTTTTAAAAATCCACCTCTCCAGAAACAAGTCTCTCCTCGTTCCTACTTGCTATAGACCACCTTCTGCCCCAGCTGTGCCCTGGACACCATATGTGAATTGATTGCCCCCCATTGTCTTCAGAGCTCATGTTGTTAGGTGACCTAAACTGGGACATGCTTAACACCCCGGCCATCCTACAATCTAAGCTTGATGCCCTCAATCTCATGCAAATGATCAATGAACCCACCAGGTACAATCTCACATCCGTAAACACGGGCACCCTCATAGATATCATGCTAACCAACCTGCCCTCCAAATACACCTCTGCTGTCTTCAACCAGGATCTCAGCGATCACTGCCTCATTGCCTGCGTCTGCAATGGGTCTACGGTCAAGCGACCACCCCTCATCACTGTCAAACGCTCCCTAAAACACTTCAGCGAGCAGGCCTTTCAAATCAACCTGGCGCGGGTATCCTGGTAGGATATTGACCTGATTCTGTCAGTAGAGGATGCCTGGTTATTCCTTAAAAGTGCTTCCCTTACCATCTTAAATAAGAATGCCCCATTAAAAATACACAGGCAGTTCAGAAAGCAAAGGATAGCTTTTTCAAAAAGAAATGTGCATCCTGTAGCACAAACTCCAAAATGTTTTGGGACACTGTAAAGACCATGGAAAAGAAGAGCACCTCCTCCCAGCTGCCCACTACACTGAGGCTAGGAAACACTGTCACCCCTGATTAATACACGATAATTGAGAATTTCAATAAGCATATTTCTACAGCTCTGCACCCCCCCGCAGCAACTTGCCCAAGCCTCCCCCATTTTTCCTTCACCCAAATCCAGATAGCTGATGTTCTGAAAGAGCTACAAAATCTGGACCCCTACAAATCAGCTGGGCTAGACAATCTGGACCCTCTCTTTCTAAAATTATCCGTAAAAATTGTTGCAACCCCTATTACAAGCCTGTTCAACGTCTCTTTCGTATCATCTGAGATCCCCAAAGATTGGAAAGCTGCCGCAGTCATCCCCCTCTTCAAAGGGGGAGATACTCTAGACCCAAACTGCTACAGACCTATTTCTATCCTACCCTTCCTTTCTAAGGTCTTCGAAAGCCAAGTTAACAAACAGATCATCGACCATTTTGAAACCCACCGTACCTTCTCCGTTATGCAATCTGGTTTCCCGAGCTGGTCATGAGTGCACCTCAGCCACGCTCAAGGTCGATATAATAAACGTCATCGATAAGAGACAATACTGTGCAGCTGTATTCATCGACCTGGCCAAGGCTTTCGACACTGTCAATCACCACATTCTTATCGGCAGACTCATCAGCCTTGGTGTCTCAAATGACTGCCTCGCCTGGTTCACCAACTACTTCTCTGACAGAGTTCAGTGTTTCAAATCAGAGGGCCTGTCTCTATGGGGGTGCTACAGGGTTCAATTCTCAGGCCAACTCTTTTCTCTGTATACATCATTGATGTTGCTCTTTCTGCTGGTGATTCTCTGATCCACCTCTACGCAAACGACACCATTCTGTATACTTCTGGCCCTTCTTTGGACACTGTGTTAACAACCCTCCAGATGAGCTTCAATGCCATACAACACTCCTTCCATGGCCTCCAACTGCTCTTAAATGCAAGTAAAAGTAAATGCATGCTCTTCAACCGATCGCTGCCCGCACCTACCCGCCCGTCCAGCATCACTACTCTGGACAGTTCTGACTTAATATATGTGGACAACTACAAATTCCTAGGTGTCTGGTTAGACTGTAAACTCTCCTTCCAGACTCACATTAAGCATCTCCAATCCAAAATGAAATCTAGAACTGGCTTCCTATTTCACAACAAAGCATCCTTCACTCAAGCTGCCAAACATACCCTCGTAAAACTGACTATACTACCGATCCTTGACTTCGGCATTGTCATTTACAAAATAGCCTCCAACACAGAATGCAGTCTATCACAATGCCATCCAATTTGTCAGCAAAGTCCCATATACTACCCACCACTGCGACCTGTATGCTCTCGTTGGCTGGCCCTCTCCTCAAATTCTTTGCCAAATAATAGTAGAGAGAATGATTTATTTCAGCTTTTATTTCTTTCATCACATTCCCAATGAGTCAGAAGTTTACATACTCAATTAGTATTTGGTAGCATTGCCTTTATATTGTTTAACTTGAGTCAAACATTTTGATAACTTTCCACAACCTTCCCACAATAATTTGGGTGCATTTTTGGTCCATTCCTCCTGACAAAGCTGGTGTAACTGAGTCAGGTTTGTAGGCCTCCTTGCTCGCACACGCCTTTTTAATTCTGCACACAAATGTTCTATAGGATTGAGGTCAGGGCTTTCTGATGGCCACTCCAATACATTGGCTTTGTTGTCCTTAAGCCATTTTGCCACAACTTTGGAAGTATGCTTGGGGTCATTGTCCATTTGGAAGATCCTTTTGCAACCAAGTTTTAACTTCCTGACTGATGTCTTGAGATGTTGCTTCAATATATTCACATAATGTTCCTGCCTCATGATTCCATCTATTTTGTGAAGTGCACCAGACCCTCCTGCAGCAAAGCACTCCCACAACATGATGCTGCCACCCCCATGCTTCACGGTTGGGATGGTGTTCTTCGGCTTGCAAGCCTCCCCCTTTTTCCTCCAAACATAACGATGGTCATTATGGCCAAACAGTTCTATTTTTGTTTCATCAGACCAGAGGACATTTTCCAAAAAGTATAATCTTTGTCCCCATGTGCAGTTGCAAATCGTAGTTTGGCTTTTTTTATGGCGGTTTTGGAGCTGTGGCTTCTTCCTTGCTGTGTGGCCTTTCAGATTATGTCGCTATAGGACTCGTTTTTCTGTATATATATATACCTTTGTATCTGTTTCCTCCAGCATCTTCACAAAGTCCTTTGCTGTTGTCTGGGAGTGATTTGCTCTTTTCGCACCAAAGTACGTTCATCTCTAGGAGACAGAACGCGTCTCCTTCCTGAGCGGTATGACGGCTGCATGGTCCCATGATGTTTATACTTGCCTACTATTGTTTGTACAGATGAATGTGGTACCTTCAGGCATTGGACATTGCGCCCAAGGATGAACCAGACTTGTGGAGGTCTACAATTTTTTTTCTGAGGTCTTGGCTGATTTCCTACGATTTTCCCACGATGTCAAGCAAAGAGGCACTGAGTTTGAAGGTAGGCCTTGAAATACATCCACAGGTACACCTCCAATTAACTCAAATTATGTCAATTAGCCTATCAGAAGCTTCTAAAGCCATGACATCATTTTCTGGAATTTCCAAACTGTTTAAAGGCACAGTAAACTTAGTGTATGTAAACTTCTGATCCACTTGAATTGTGCTACAGGGAATTATAAGTGAAATAATCTGTCTGTAAACAATTGTTGGAAAAATAACTTGTGTCATGCACAAAGTAGATGTCCTAACTGACTTGCCAAAACTATAGTTTGTTAACAAGACATTTGTGGAGTTTTAATGACTCCAACCAAAGTGTATGTAAACTTCCGACTTCAACTGTATATTTCACTGGTCACCCCCAAAGCCAATTCTTCCTTTGGCCCCCTTTCCTTCCAGTTCTCTGCTGCCAATGACTGAAACCAACTGCAAAAAATCACGGAAGCTGTAGACTCATATCTCCCTCAATAACCTTAAGCACCAGCTCGCAGAGCAGCTCACAGATCACTGCACATGTACGTAGCCCATCTGTAAATAGCCCATCCAACTGCCTCATCCCCATACTGTTATTTATTTATTTTGCTCCTTTGCACCCCAGTATCTCTACTTGCACATTCATCTTCTGCACATCTATCACTCCAGTGTTTAATTGCTATATTGTAATTATCCCTCCACTATGGCCTATTTATTGCCTTACCTCCCTTATCCTACCTCATTTGCTCACACTGTATATAGACTTTTTCTATTGCTCCGTTCAAAAAATGCAGAACTAAGAACAGATACAGCCCTTGGTTCACTCCAGACCTGACTGCCCTCGACCAGCACAAAAACATCCTGTGGCGGACTGCAATAGCATCGAATAGTCCCCGCGATATGCAACTGTTCAGGGAAGTCAGGAACCAATACACGCAGTCAGTCAGGAAAGCTAAGGCCAGCTTCTCCAGGCAGAAGTTTGCATCCTGTAGCTCCAACTCCAAAAAGTTCTGGGACACTGTGAAGTCCATGGAGAACAAGAGCACCTCCTCCCAGCTGCCCACTGCACTGAGGCTAGGTAACACGGTCACCACCGATAAATCCATGATTATCGAAAACTTCAACAAGCATTTCTCAACGGCTGGCCATGCCTTCCGCCTGGCTACTCCAACCTCGGCCAACAGCTACGCCCCCCCCCCCCAGCAGCTCCTTGCCCAAGCCTCTCCAGGTTCTCCTTTACCCAAATCCAGATAGCAGATGTTCTGAAAGAGCTGCAAAACCTGGACCCGTATAAATCAACTGGGCATGACAATCAGGACCCTCTATTTCTGAAACTATCCGCCGCCATTGTCGCAACCCCTATTACCAGCCTGTTCAACCTCTCTTTCATATCGTCTAAGATCCCCAAGGATTGGAAAGCTGCCGCAGTCATCCCCCTCTTCAAAGGGGGAGACACCCTGGACCCAAACTGTTACAGACATATATCCATCCTGCCCTGCCTATCTAAGGTCTTCGAAAGCCAAGTCAACAAACAGGTCACTGACCATCTCGAATCCCACCGTACCTTCTCCGCTGTGCAATCTGGTTTCCGAGCCGGTCACGGGTGCACCTCAGCCACACTCAAGGTACTAAACGATATCATAACCGCCATCGATAAAAGACAGTACTGTGCAGCCGTCTTCATCGACCTTGCCAAGGCTTTCGACTATGTCAATCACCATATTCTTATCGGCAGACTCAGTAGCCTCAGATTTTCGGGTGACTGCCTTGCCTGGTTCACCAATTACTTTGCAGACAGAGTTCAGTGTGTCAAATCGGAGGGCATGCTGTCCGGTCCTCTGGCAGTCTCTATGGGGGTGCCACAGGGTTCAATTCTCGGGCCGACTCTTTTCTCTGTATATATCAATGATGTTGCTCTTGCTGCGGGCGATTCTCTGATCCACCTCTACGCAGACGACACCATTCTATATACTTTCGGCCCGTCATTGGACACTGTGCTATCTAACCTCCAAACGAGCTTCAATGCCATACAACACTCCTTCCGTGGCCTCCAACTGCTCTTGAACGCTAGTAAAACCAAATGCATGCTTTTCAACCGATCGCTGCCTGCACCCGCATGCCCGACGAGCATCACCACCCTGGATGGTTCCGACCTTGAATATGTGGACATCTGTAAGTACCTAGGTGTCTGGCTAGACTCCAAACTCTCCTTCCAGACTCATATCAAACATCTTCAATCGAAAATCAAATCAAGAGTCGGCTTTCTATTCCGCAACAAAGCCTCCTTCACTCACGCCGCCAAGCTTACCCTAGTAAAACTGACTATCCTACCGATCCTCGACTTCGGCGATGTCATCTACAAAATTGCTTCCAACACTCTACTCAGCAAACTGGATGCAGTTTATCACAGTGCCATCTGTTTTGTCACTAAAGCACCTTATACCACCCACCACTGCGACTTGTATGCTCTAGTCGGCTGGCCCTCGCTACATATTCGTCGCCAGACCCACTGGTTCCAGGTCATCTACAAGTCCATGCTAGGTAAAGCTCCGCCTTATCTCAGTTCACTGGTCACGATGGCAACACCCATCCGTAGCACGCGCTCCAGCAGGTGTATCTCACTGATCATCCCTAAAGCCAACACCTCATTTTCGTTCCAGTACTCTGCTGCCTGTGACTGGAACGAATTGCAAAAATCGCTGAAGTTGGAGACTTTTATCTCCCTCACCAACTTCAAACATCAGCTATCTGAGCAGCTAACCGATCGCTGCAGCTGTACATAGTCTATTGGTAAATAGCCCACCCATTTTCACCTACCTCATCCCCACACTGTTTTTATTTATTTACTTTTCTGCTCTTTTGCACACCAATATCTCTACCTGTACATGACCATCTGATCATTTATCACTCCAGTGTTAATCTGCAAAATTGTAATTATTTGCCTACCTCCTCATGCCTTTTGCACACATTGTATATAGACTCCCCTTTTTTTCTACTGTGTTATTGACTTTGTGTTGTCTGTTCACACTGCTATGCTTTATCTTGGCAAGGTCGCAGTTGCAAATGAGAACTTGTTCTCAACTAGCCTACCTGGTTAAATAAAGGTGAAATAAAAAAATAATAATAATTATTGACTCTATTTATTTTATTCCATGTGTAACTCTGTTGTTGTTGTTGTTGTTTGTGTCGCACTGCTTTGCTTTATCTTGGCCAGGTCGCAGTTGTAAATGAGAACTTGTTGTCAACTAGCCTACCGGGTTAAATAAAGGTGAAATAAAATGTAAAAACAATTAAAACAATATCAAATGACAAACCAATTCGACACCCATGCAGCTCGCCACCACTCGTTTAATTCTCAAATGTACGACACATTTGTATTTATTTCCTAACTTTCTGTTGGCATACAGTATACACTACCACACATGCCCACACATGTCCTTTTTCACGTTTGTTCGCTTTCTTTCTCTCCATGCCTCAATCTCCTTCTTTCTCCCCCTCACCTCCCCTTTTCATTCTCCCTCTGACAGTCACACTAACCCACAAGAAGAAACCACACAGCATCACATCAGAGCCGGCCTATTTATAGCTGATGTGTGTGTGTGCATGCATGCATGTGCACGCGCGTGTCTGCGTGTCTGCGTGCATGCGTGCGTACGTGTGTGTTGATTTGCCGGAGTTTTGATGCGTCTCTGTCAGGGCTCGCTCAGTTGGGTCTGTTCGTTTTTTAATGACGCCTCCAGGGAGGTTGACAGTCGCCGTGTTGAGCAGAAAGCCTTTGATGTGAATGATTATGACATCATAGACGTGCAGTGGGGAAGAGAGGAGGCGTGTGCTGCCTCTGCCGCTGTGGATCCCTCACTCTTTCTCTTATTTCATCCGCCCTTCCCGTCTTCCCACAGAGCAGGAATGGCATAGTCACACACAAAAAAATAAAAGAGATTAAATATTTGTCTTGAACGAGAAGGGGATTTTACATTCACATGGAATGTGTTTGCGTTGGAAGTTTTTGTCTTACTGAGTGTTGTACGTGGTACGGCATCTATGTTAGCAATAAAGGGCCCTTTTTCATGTAGCGATCCATTTTGAAAGCTTTAGCGACTAGACGAGACCAGCCCCCGTAGCGTTTGTCAAATAAATGTAACTGAAGTCACTACCCATCACCATCATTTAATAAGAAATGCTAATTAGTCAATCCCTGATCGGATCCGCCGATGATTGCTCAGATTTGTCGACTCATTGTGCATGTTAAGTAAACAGTTATAATTGTCTGGGACAGTCCTAGTATGAGCAGCCAATCTTAAAGAAGCAGACGAGTCTGGGAGATGCATTCTATGAAGCCTTGACGGCGAAACGCATCAAATTAGTTCATTAGGGAAAGAACAGGGACTTGGCAGAGAGATGAGAAAGGCAGTGGGACATTTTATATGCTGTGTAATCTGCATTTGCTTATTCTCTTTCTACCCAACTATCCCTCTCATCAATCTACACACAATAACCCATAATAACAAGGCAAAAACAGTGATTATATATTTTTTTGCAAATGTATAAAAAAATACATATAAAAATCCCTTTTACATAAGTTTTCAGACCCTCTACTGAATACTTTCTTGAAGCACCCTTGGCAGCAATTACAGCCTCAAGTCTTCTTGGGTATGACGCTACAAACCTGGCACACCTGTATTTGGGGAGTTTCTCACATTATTCTCTGCAGATTCTCTCAAGCTCTGTCAGGTTGGATAGGGAGTGTCGCTGCACAGCTATTTTCATGTCTCTCCAAAGATGTTTGATTGGGTTCATGTTTGGGCTCTGGTTGGGCCACTCAAGGACATTCAGAGACTTGTCCCGAAGCCACTCCTGCGTTGTCTTGGCTGTGTACTTAGGGTCGTTGTCCTGTTGGAATGTGAACTGTCGCCCCCCAGTCTGAGGTCCTGAGCACTCTGGAGCAGGTTTTAATCAAAGATCTCTCTGTACTTGCTCCGTTCATCTTTCCCTCCATCTTGACTAGTTTCCCAGTCCATGCAGCTGAAAAACATCCCCACAGCATGATGCTGTCAGCACCATGCTTCACCGTAGCGATGGTGCGAGGTTTCCTCCAGACGTGATGCTTGGCATTCAGGCCAAAGAGTTCTTGGTTTCATCAGACCAGATAATCTTGTTTCTCATGGTCTAAAGAGTCCTTTAGTTGCCTTTTGGAAAACTCCAAGGGTTGTCATGTGCCTTTTACTGAGGAGTGGCTTCCGTCTGGCCACTCAACCATAAACACTTGATTGGTGGAGTGCTGCAGAGATGGTTTTCCTTCTGGAAGGTTCTCCCATCTCCACAGAGGAACTCTGGAGCTTTGTCAGAGTGACCATCGGGTTCTTGGTCACCTCCCTGACCAAGGAACTTCTCCCCCGATTGCTCAGTTTGGCCGGGCCACCAGCTCTTGGAAGAGTCTTGGTGGTTCAAAACGTCTTCCATTTAAGAATGATGAAGGCCACTGTGTTTTTGGGAACATTCAATGCTACAGAAATGTTTGGGTCCCTTCCCCAGATCTGTGCCTCGACACAATCCTGTCTCTGAGCTCTATGAACAATTCCTTCGACCTCATGGCTTGGTTTTCGTGCTTACATGCACGGTCAACTATGGGACCTTATAAGGTGTGTTTCTCTCCAAATCATGTGAAATCAATTGAATTTACCACCGATGGACTCCAATCAAGTTGTAGAAACCTCTCAAGGATGATCAGTGGAAACAGGATGCACCTGAGCTCTGAATACCTCTGTAAATAAGGTATTTCTGTTTTGTATTTTTTTTTAAATGTGCAAAAATGTCTATAAACCTGTTTTCAGTTTTTCATTATGGGGTATTTTGTATAGATTGATTACAGAAAAAATATATAATTATTTAGAATAAGGCTGTATCCTTGTGTTTCCCTGCTCCGCGCCGCAACCTTCTCCCTCTGGCTTTGAGCTGAGCCCATGCAGCTGGGAGGGATTCGCGTAACAAACTGTGGAAAAAGTCAAGGGGTCTGAATACTTTCCAAATACAGGGATACTCAAATCTGGAGCTTGAGTCCATTTCCACTTCATTCTCGCCCTTTAGTCAGGGTTTGATTTAGACCCAGTGCACCAGGTGAATGCAGTTACCTACCAGGCAACAACAAAAAGTGAAACTGTGCTTGATTTGAGTATCCCTGACCTATTATTACAAGTGATAGTTCAACTTTTGGAAGTTTGACCTTATTTTCGACTTCCTAGCATGTTGATGTTTAGCTGGATATCTAGCAATGTCCAGAATTTCCTGGCTAGCTTTTTTTGGAGAATGTAGCAATGCTAGTGTTAATGGATTGTATCAGTTAGAGGTGCATTCAACATTTTATTTGTTATTTATTAACCCTTATTTTACCAGATACGTTGACTGAGAACACATTCCAACAACCTGTGGAATAGTTACAAGGGAGAGGAAGGGGATGAATGAGCCAATTGTATGTTAGGGATGATAAGGTGGCCATGATGGTATGAGGGCCAGATAGATAATTTGGTAATATAGTCCTTTGTGTGGAGTCAGCTAAACTACTAGTATGTATTTTCGTAGGATAAGATACTTCTTTGTTTTTATGTATCATAATCATAGTTGAAGTGACTGATTACTGATTAGACTGTGTACTTGTGTATCACCACAGGTTTTCACAGCTGCTGGCACATTATCAGGTTCCCACCTTTTACAAAGAAGAACTTATGCGGAGGTCAAACCAATGTCAGACATAAACTAAACATAAGAAATGTTGCATTAGATTATGTATTCAAAGTGTGCGTCTATGAAATAATTCACGGGGAAGTTTAAGAGAGTGTAAATGACCTGTATAAAACGGGACCTGTCCCAATGTGTGCCTCTGGACGACACATTTATGATCCCCTCTCACGTTTCAGACTCATACAACAGCATGATGCATCAGAAAGCCTTTATTGATTTTGGCACAGGGCCTCCCTAGCAGGGAGGGCTATCTAGAGGATTTCAGTTATTCGGTTTTGAGCATTAATAAACTCTGTTTCTGTTTCGTTTGGGTCCTCCTTCACCTGCATAACATGGATGAGAATTCCTCAGTTTCAGACTCATACACAATGATGCGAGATCCAAGGAGCCTCCTCGATTTTGCGCACAGGGCGCTCGCCATGCCAGTGGAGGTTTCCGAGGGGGGCATGATCAGCCTGTACCTTGTTTGTAAACACCCACACACAAATACTCTCTCACACTCATAAACACACATACACAAATACACACGTGTAAAGCCTTGAGCATTCAAACACGCAGACAGACAGACAGACAGACAGACAGACAGACAGACAGACAGACAGACAGACAGACAGACAGACAGACAGACAGACAGACAGACAGACAGACAGACAGACAGACAGACAGACAGACAGACAGACAGACAGACAGACAGACAGACAGACAGACACACACACACACACACACACACACACACACACACACACACACACACACAGACACACAGACACACACAAAAATCCGGTACCGATTGACTCATACTGTAATAGTTCAAACAGGGAGCCAGATGAAAATATTTAGAAGCTCGTGAATCAATGTGTCATTTCAGAGCCTGTTCAAATACACACACACCCTTCTGCCATCCCTCTTTCCCTCTCTCCCTTACACCGGTTCAACACAGGGACAAAAAGAACTGAGGGAAAGGAAAGGAAAGGAAAGGAAAGGAAAGGAAAGGAAAGGAAAGGAAAGGAAAGGAAAGGAAAGGAAAGGAAAGGAAAGGAAAGGAAAGGAAAGGAAAGATGGGTGATGGAGAGAGAGAGAGGCGTCTCAGTACCACTGATTTTGTGTCTGTTTCTTTTTTCCCGAGGAGAGATAATGCCGGGTCCAGAAATCTATAGCATTGATTGGCTGCTCGACCCAGTTTCATGGCAGCTTTCTCAATAAGTCGCCTCATTGGTCAATAACTGCCTGGCTCTCTGGGTGAGGCAGGGGTTCGGTTCTGTGAGTGTGGGTGTTGGGAGAGAAGGGGGGTTAAGAGGGCGGGCCCGTCTGCACAAAGACCATGGATGCATCGCAAATATCACCCTATTCCATATAATGTATAGTGCACTACTTTTAGTCAGAATCCATAGGTATAGCTTCAATAGAGGACATACACACACATCTCTGGAATATGTAACACCTTTAATTCCAATAATCCCAATGTAGACATTTTGCCCATAGCCATAATATGTTTTATCTGGGGGAGCAGAATGACAACATGGGGAGTGGAGGTGGAACAGTATCAGCCATGCCGTGGCTCGGGCAGCTTTTAATAATTGATAGTGTACGAGGCCCCGGATTGAGGAGTAATTGCATTACAGGTCACTTCTCAATAGCAATTTGTGAAAGTTGTGGTGATGTGTTCCGGGTGGCGATCAATAGGGGCTGTCCAGGGATGTAGACACACCAGCGCTCTCTCTCTCGCTCTCTTTCTCTCCAGACAGACCGTACTGTGCTATACTGTACAGTAATCTACTGTACTGTACTTTACTGTACTGTGCTTTACTATACTGTACTTTAACCTACTCTATTGTACTCTACTGTGCACTACACTGTACTTTACTGTACTGTGCTCTGTACTGTACTCGAGTTTACTCTACTTGAGTTTCTTACAATTGAAGAAATGGCCCATGGACTCTTGTTCTAGTGGTCTTGGTCTTGAGACCACTCAAGACCACATAAATTATGTCTTGAACTTGTCATGGTCTCAAATCACTGTGTCTGGGTCTGGATCTTGGAACCAGTGTCCTGGTATAAATATTGGTCTTGGCTCTTGGATATTAGTCTTTGGTTTGCAAACCATCATGGGTGGAAAGAGTACTGCATTTTCCTACTCAAGTAGAAGTACTGTTACTTTAATGACATTTTACTCAAGTCGAAGTAAAACTACTGGTGTAAACAATTACTCAAGTAAAAGTAAAACTACTGGTGTAAACAATTACTCAAGTAAAAGTAAAACTACTGGTGTAAACAATTACTCAAGTAAAAGTAAAACTACTGGTGTAAACAATTACTCAAGTAAAAGTAAAACTACTGGTGTAAACAATTACTCAAGTAAAAGTAAAACTACTGGTGTAAACAATTACTCAAGTCAAAGTAAAACTACTGGTGTAAACAATTACTCAAGTCGAAGTAAAACTACTGGTGTAAACAATTACTCAAGTCGAAGTAAAACTACTGGTGTAAACAATTACTCAAGTAAAAGTAAAACTACTGGTGTAAACAATTACTCAAGTAAAAGTAAAACTACTGGTGTAAACAATTACTCAAGTCGAAGTAAAACTACTGGTGTAAACAATTACTCAAGTAAAAGTAAAACTACTGGTGTAAACAATTACTCAAGTAAAAGTAAAACTACTGGTGTAAACAATTACTCAAGTAAAAGTAAAACTACTGGTGTAAACAATTACTCAAGTAAAAGTAAAACTACTGGTGTAAACAATTACTCAAGTCGAAGTAAAACTACTGGTGTAAACAATTACTCAAGTCGAAGTAAAACTACTGGTGTAAACAATTACTCAAGTCGAAGTAAAACTACTGGTGTAAACAATTACTCAAGTAAAAGTAAAACTACTGGTGTAAACAATTACTCAAGTCGAAGTAAAACTACTGGTGTAAACAATTACTCAAGTCGAAGTAAAACTACTGGTGTAAACAATTACTCAAGTAAAAGTAAAACTACTGGTGTAAACAATTACTCAAGTCGAAGTAAAACTACTGGTGTAAACAATTACTCAAGTCGAAGTAAAACTACTGGTGTAAACAATTACTCAAGTCGAAGTAAAACTACTGGTGTAAACAATTACTCAAGTCGAAGTAAAACTACTGGTGTAAACAATTACTCAAGTCGAAGTAAAACTACTGGTGTAAACAATTACTCAAGTCAAAGTAAAACTACTGGTGTAAACAATTACTCAAGTCGAAGTAAAACTACTGGTGTAAACAATTACTCAAGTCGAAGTAAAACTACTGGTGTAAACAATTACTCAAGTCGAAGTAAAACTACTGGTGTAAACAATTACTCAAGTCAAAGTAAAACTACTGGTGTAAACAATTACTCAAGTAAAAGTAAAACTACTGGTGTAAACAATTACTCAAGTAAAAGTAAAACTACTGGTGTAAACAATTACTCAAGTCGAAGTAAAACTACTGGTGTAAACAATTACTCAAGTAAAAGTAAAAAGTTGCAGACTAAAAGTAACTTAGTTCCTTTTAAAATTAAAACAATGACCTTATAGCTAAGGGCCATTTGACCAAGAAGGAGAGTGATGTGAGTGCTGCATCAGATGACCTGGCCTGCACATTCAACTGACCTCAACCCAATTGAGATGGATTGGGTTGAGTTGGACTGCAGAGTGAAGGAAAAGCAGCCAACACGTTCTCAGCATATGTGGGAACTCCTTCAAGACTGTTGGAAAATCATTACTCATGAAGCTGGTTGAGAGAATTCCAAGAGTGTGCAAAGCTGTCATCAAGGCAAAGGGTGGATACTTTGAAGAATCTAAAAATAAAATATATACTTTCTTGTTTAGTACATGATTCCATATTAGTTATTTCATAGTTGCGATGTCTTCACTATTATTCAACAATGTGGAAAATAGTAAAAATAAAGAAACTTTTCACTGGTACTGTATATAAAAAACTATGGATTTGTCAATCCTATTAATATTTTATAATAAATTTAATGTTAATAGCAATTAAAATGTTTTGATGAATTATAGGCAATACAAAATAAAGTACATAAGCAACAAATCACCCATTCAAGGTGATTTTCCTCACTCAATCCATCTTTCAATCCATCACAAACTCCCTATTTCCCTTAATTACTTACTCAATCACCCATACAAGGCCAAATGGTGGGTGCCGGGGCACACTGAATATTCTAAAGGATTTGGTGTCAAATTACCTCTGGAGGCAACAACAGAACATCATGGAAATAAAGATGTATGAGCAAACCCCCCTGAAAAAGAGAAAGTGCTCCAGATGTTGCATTAGAATGACAAACTATATATTGGCTACAAATACAGAGTAAATGTTTATAAAAATATATATAATAATCAACGACATTAACCAACCGTTCCTAGTTAGGATTCAATTGGAGCTGCCATCTTAGAGCAACTGTCACACCCTGGGGTTCTCTATGGTGTTGTAGGTCAGGGCGTGACTAGGTCAGGGCGTGTTCTAGTTTTCCTATTTCTATGTTTGTTTTGTTGTATGGTTCCCTTTGATGAAAGATACCGGAGAGAGGTGGTAGCGAAGAGAATGCTGCAGCGCAGGCGTGCTGAAGAGCATGACACCAGACTGGGGCCATCAGCACCGGTTTCACGCATCTGGCCTCCAGTGCGCCTCCCCAGTCCGGTACGTCCTGTGCCGGTTCCTCGCACTCGCCCTGAAGAGCGGGCCATCAGTCCAGTGCCATCTGTGCCAGCTCCCCGCACTCGCCCAGAAGAGCCAGAGACCGTCAGGGAGGCGATGGAGAAGTTGGGAGGGAGAGAGAGAGAGGAGAGAGATGTTGGTCAGGTGTGTTCTGCACAACATTCGACCTGAAGAGTCAGCAGTCTGGTGAAACCTGTGCCAGCTCCAATCATCTGGCCTCCATTGCTCCTCCCCAGTCCGGTACGTCCTGTGCCAGCTCCCCGCACCCGCCCTGAAGTGTGTGTCACCAGTCCGGTGCCACCTGTGCCAGCTCCACGCTCCAGGCCTCCACAACGACTAAACAACGATAACTTCTCGCAAACCTTCTGTGCCCTCATGATCTTCTATAGACAATTTTCTGTGTTTACAAACTTTGCCGCAAGAGGGCGATGCGCGCAAGATGGTGGCAGAACCAGGAGGAGTTCTTATAGAACGGCATCAAAAAATGAGTGCATTTCACACAACTTTTGCATTGAAATTGGATTTTAAGGATCGTATGAATGTCCTGCTTAATATAATGTTGGTGTTGTCATTGCAAATCAACTGCATTATACTTAAAAACACTTCAACTTCAATCAGTAAAATGTCTCTCTGGCTAGCTTTTGCTAGAGCCTACAGTGGCAAGAAAATGTATGCGGTCATAAAATTTGATCGAATCTTCATCTAGGTCACAACAATAGGCAAACAGTCTGCTTAAACTAATAACACACAAACAATTATACTCATTCATGTCTTCATTTAACACACCGTGTAAACATTAACATTGCAGGGTAGAAAAAGTATGTGAACCCATGGATTTAATAACTGGTTGACCCTCCTTTGGCAGCAATAACCTCAACCAAACATTTTCTGTAGTTGAGGATTAGACCTGCACAACGGTCAGGATGAATTCTGGACCATTCCTCTTTACAAAACTGTTTCAGTTCAGCAATATTCTTGGGACTGCTCTCTTGAGGTCATGCCACAGCATTTCAATTGGGTTGAGGTCCTATTTTTCTTTTGTTGAAGCCATTATTTTTGGGTCGGTGTCCTGTTACATCATCCAACTTCTGTTGAGCTTCAACTGGCGGACAGACAGCCTTACATTCTCCTGAAAAATGTCTTGATAAACTTGGGAATGAATTTTTTGGTTGTTGATAGCAAGCTGTCCAGGCCCTGAGGCAGCAAGGCAGCCGCAAACCATGATGCTCCCTCCACCATACTTTAAAGTTAGGATGAGGTTTTGATGTTGCTGTGCTATGCCTTTTTCTCCACACATAGTGTTGTGTGTTCCTTCCAAACAACTCAACTGTAGTTTCATCTGTCCACAGAATATTTTGCCAGTAGCGCTGGGGAACATCCAGATGCACTTTTGCAAACTTCAGACATGCAGCAATGTTTTGTGTTGTTGACAGCAGTGGCTTCGTCTGTGGTGTCCTCCCATGAACACCATTATTGTTTAGTGTTTTACATATCGTAGACTTGTTAACAGAGATGTTAGCATGTTCCAGAGATTTCTGTAAGTCTTTACCTGACACTCTAGGATTCTTAACCTTTTTTTCACCTTTATTTAACCAGGTAGGCAAGTTGAGAACAAGTTCTCATTTACAATTGCGACCTGGCCAAGATAAAGCAAAGCAGTTCGACAGATACAACGACACAGAGTTACACATGGAGTAAAACAAACAAACAGTCAATAATACAGTATAAACAAGTCTATATACAATGTGAGCAAATCAGGTGAGAAGGGAGGTAAAGGCAAAAAAGGCCATGGTGGCAAAGTAAATACAATATGGCAAGTAAAACACTGGAATGGTAGTTTTGCAATGGAAGAATGTGCAAAGTAGAAATAAAAATAATGGGGTGCAAAGGAGCAAAATAAATAAATAATTTAAATACAGTTGGGAAAGAGGTAGTTGTTTGGGCTAAATTATAGGTGGGCTATGTACAGGTGCAGTAATCTGTAAGATGCTCTGACAGTTGGTACTTAAAGCTAGTGAGGGAGATAAGTGTTTCCAGTTTCAGAGATTTTTGTAGTTCGTTCCAGTCATTGGCAGCAGAGAACTGGAAGGAGAGGCGGCCAAAGAAAGAATTGGTTTTGGGGGTGACTAGAGAGATATACCTGCTGGAGCATGTGCTACAGGTGGGAGATGCTATGGTGACCAGCGAGCTGAGATAAGGGGGGACTTTACCTAGCAGGGTCTTGTAGATGACATGGAGCCAGTGGGTTTGGCGACGAGTATGAAGCGAGGGCCAGCCAACGAGAGCGTACAGGTCGCAATGGTGGGTAGTATATGGGGCTTTGGTGACAAAACGGATTGCACTGTGATAGACTGCATCCAATTTGTTGAGTAGGGTATTGGAGGCTATTTTGTAAATGACATCGCCAAAGTCGAGGATTGGTAGGATGGTCAGTTTTACAAGGGTATGTTTGGCAGCATGAGTGAAGGATGCTTTGTTGCGAAATAGGAAGCCAATTCTAGATTTAACTTTGGATTGGAGATGTTTGATATGGGTCTGGAAGGAGAGTTTACAGTCTAACCAGACACCTAAGTATTTGTAGTTGTCCACGTATTCTAATTCAACCTCATTGAGCATTCTGCGCTGTGCTCTTGCAGTCATCTTTGCAGGATGGCCACTCCTAGGGAGAGTAGCAACAGTGCTTTCTCCATTTTATAGACAATTTGTCTTACTGTGGACTGATAAACATCAAGGCTTTTAGAGATACTTTTGTTGCCCTTTCCAGCTTTATGCAAGTCCACAATTCTTCATCTTAGATCTTCTGAGATCTCTTTTGTTTGTGGCATGTTTCACATCGGGCAATGCTTCTTGTGAATATCAAACTCCAATTTTGTGTGTGGTTTTTTTTATAGGGCAAGGCAGCTCTAACCAACATCTCCAATCTCGTCTCATTGATTGGACTCCAGGTTAGCTGACTCCTGACTCTAATTAGCTTTTGGAGAAATCACAAGCCTAGGAGTTCACATACTTTTTCCAACCTACACTGTGAATGTTTAAATGATGTATTCAATATAGACATGAGAAATACAATACTTTGTGTGTTATTATTTTAAGCACACTGTTTGTCTATTGTTGTTACTTAGATGAAGATCAAATTTGATGACCAATTTGTGCAAAAATCCAGGTAATTCTAAAGGGTTCACATACTTTTTCTTGCCACTGTAATATCAATGAGCGTTAGCATTCTAGCAAACAACTGCTGCATCCAAAATAGTTATTTTGCAAAGATCACAACCAAATATAATCTTAGTGGCTGTTCAAGCAAGAATCAAAACATCATTGTAAATGTATGAGAACCCCCTCCCCTAAAGTTATTTTGTTTAGAAGTAATAAAAACGTAAATCTAGGCTATGCTGAATGGGCGCAGATGACGATGGCTATCTTACTGCTGCCAAGAATCGCATGCATTTGTGTCCGTGACCTCAGTGTTTCGTGTCCTGGAAAAGGGTCTATTATGGATCAGACCAGAGAGAGCCTACAAATTTGTATTCTGTAATGGATGGTTTTAAAAAGGGAGCGAAGTAAAATACCTAATTCAAAACATACTTGGAGTAAAATCAAAATTACTGAATTACGAACAAAGCTAATCAATTACAGTAACAAGAATATTTGTAATTCATTTCTTCCACCCCTGCAAACCATAGGCAACCCAATGTGATCATTGGCTGATCACTCCCAACACATATGAATCCCCACCCAGTTGACTACTTTTAAATGGTGGAAGCCCTGAATGACAATGTCTATACAAAAACAAAATATTTCCATTTAGAGTCCTCTATTTATCTCCTATTGTCACTTGACACAAGATGGGTAAAGTGATAATTCACCATTGAACAATTTACAGAGAACAATAGAGATTATGTCTCTAAATGTATTATTATTATTATTATTATTTTAATATGGTGAAATCATGTTTTTACAATTTTGTTCATTTGTTATGCAAATACAATTTCTAAAATATATCTGTAATAGACGGGGAGTCAAAAGGATCACTTCTGTGCATTGTTCTCCCCTTATTGCAACCATTTTCACTGTTTCAGTAGTCAGAAATTTAAAATAAAATATAATTTCTTTCACATGCTTCTTAAACAAGAGGTGTGTATAGCAGTGAAATGCTTCATTACGGCCAACGATACAGATAGAAGAATGGTATATAAAAAAGAATAACACAAGGAATAAATACACAATAAGTAAGGATAACTTGGTTATATACTGGGGGTATACTTACCGGGTCGACGTGGTCGATTTGAAGTATATTTGTACAAAGCACAGTAGGCCAGTTTCACCTTAATTGGGGAGCATGGGCTCAGAGTAATGGCTGGAATGGATGAAATGGAATGGTATCAAGCACATCTGGACCTCTGGCAGTCTATGGTGGTGCCACGGGGTTCAATCCTCGGACCGACTCTCTTCTCTGAATACATCACTGATGTCGCTCTTGCTGCTGGTGAGTCTCTGATCCACCTCTATGCAGACACCATTCTGTGTACATCTGGCCCTCTTTGTTAACTAACCTCCAGATGAGCTTCAATGCCATACAACTCTCCTTCCGTGGCCTCCAACTGTTCTTAAATGCAAATAAAACTAAATGCATGCTCTTCAACCGATTGCTGCCCACACCTACTCACCCGTCCAGTATCACTACTCTGGACGGTTCTGACTTAGAATATGTGGACAACTACAAATACCTAGGTGTCTGGTTAAACTGTAAACTCTCCTTCCAGACTCACATTAAGCATCTCCAATCCAAAATTAAATCTAGAATCGGCTTCCTATTTTGCAACAAAGCATCCTTCACTCATGCTGCCAAACATACCCTAGTAAAACTGAAGAATACCTACCGATCCTTGACTTCGGCGATGTCATTTACAAAATAGCCTCCAACACTCTACTCAGCAAATTGGATATAGTCTATCACAGTGCCATCTGTTTTGTCACCAAAGCTCCATATACTACCCACCACTGCGACCTGTTTGCTCTCGTTGGCTGGCCCTGCTTGATATCGCCAAACCCACTGGCCCCAGGTCATCTATAGGTCATTGCTAGGTAAAGCCCCACCTTATCTCAGTTCACTGGTCACCATAGCAGCACCCACTCGTAGCACGTGCTCCAGGAGGTATATTTCACTGGTCACCCCCAAAGCTAAATCCTCCTTCGGCTGCCTTTCCTTCCAGTTCTTTGCTGCCAATAACTGGAATGAACTGCAAAAATCACTGAAGCTGGAGACTCATATCTCCCTCACTGGCTTTAAGCACCAGCTGTCAGAGCAGCTCACAGATCACTGCACCTGTACATAGCCAATCTGTAAATAGCCCATCCAACTACCTCATCACCATATTGTTATTTAATTGATTTATTTTGCTCCTTTGCACCCCAGTACCGCTACTTGCACACTCATCTTCTGCACATCTATCACCCCAGTGTTTAATTTGCCGTACTGTAATAATTTCACCACTATGGCCTATTTAATGCCTCAGCCCCATTATCCTACCTCATTTGCACACACTGTATATATACTTTCTCTATTGTGTTATTGACTGTATGTTTGTGATAGAGGAATTCTAAATTCCTTTGTTTTAATTGCCAAAACCAATTTCGCACTCGTTTCTAATTCATTAATGATGTGTAAGTTCATTAATTATGCATGAAGTAGATCGAGACCAGTCTTAAAAGCCAGGTAAGAGCGTTTAATTCCAGAGAGTACTGACCCAAAAAAACAAAGAACATTACATTTTAAAGAAAGAGAACATAAAATGACGTCATCAGTTTCACACCCTCTCCCATCCTTACAATAGCGTAGTATTCAGTCCTAGAGATAGTTTTACTCCCCTCATAAAACTACATTCCAACCTGTCTAAAAGATATACTTCTCTCCACTAATGGAATCCAACCAAAACATTCTTATCTGTATGAAAAGCTATCTCATCCCTCCCCCTTAAACTTCCCAAGAGGCAAAGACAATTAATTCATTCTGCTTACATTTTCAGTAATAGCTTAACCAAAAACTCATACTTTTCATATCATAATATAATAGTATTAGAATAAATGGTTCTAATCAATAATGTATACATAATTAATCATTTCAACTATAATTTCCTCTAACAGTTTGTTTATTCCATGTGTAGCTCTGTGTTTGTCACACTGCTTTGCTTTATCTTGGCCAGGTCGCAGTTGTAAATGAGAACTTGTTCTCAACTAGCCTACCTGGTTAAATAAAGGTGAAATAAATAAAATAAAATTTTAAAAAACAAGTCATGGCAAAATGGGTAGAATTGCAAGGAATTATATTTTCTCTCTGCCCTATGGCAAAATAATTAGAAATGCAGGAAATCAACTTTAGAACGTAACTGTTTCTCTCCACCGTCAAGAGGCGGGAAGTGTGCACTAAAATATTTTGCTAGTGAGGTGGGAGGGGCCCTCAACCAAACCTTGCTTGGGGCCCCCAAAAGGCTAGAGCTGGCCCTGGACTGAGGGGTGTGACTACTAATGTATATTAGATACAGTATTTCTGAATTTCATTTCAATAAATGTGCTACAAATTCTAAAAACATGTTTTCACTTTGTCATTATGAGGTATTGTGTGTAGATGAGTGAGAAATATATTTATTACATTTTTAATTCAGGCTGGAAACTATTCAGACTCCTTGACTTGTTTTCTTGTTACGTTACAGCCTTATTCTAAAATTGATTCAATTGTTTTTTCCCTTCATAAAGCGACAAGCAAAAATGAGGGTTTTTTCCAAATTTATAAAAAATAAAAACAGAAATATCACATTTACATAAGTATTTAGACCCTTTATTGTTGAAACACCTTTGGCAGCGATTACAGCCTTGAGTCTTCTTGGGTATGATGCTACAAGATTTTGTACCCTTCTTCTCTGCAGATCATCTCAAGATCTGTCAGGTTGGATGAAGAGCATTGCTGAAAGTTATTTCCAGGTCTCTCCAGAGATATTTGATTGGGTTCAAGTCCAGGCTCTGGCTAGGCCACTCAAGGACATTCATAGATTTGTCCCGAAGCCACTCCTGCGTTGTCTTGGCTGTGTGCTTAGGGACATTGTCCTGTTGGAAGGTGAACCTTCGCCCCAGTCTGAGATCTTGAGTGCTCTGTAGTGGGTTTTCATCAAGGACCTTTCTGTACTTTGCTCCGTTCATCTTTGCCTTAATCCTGACTACATAGTCAGTCCCTGCCGTTGAAAAACATCCCCACAGCATAATGCTGCCACTACCGTGCTTCACCATATGGATGGTGCCAGGTCTCCTCCTGACGTGACTCTTGGTTTCATCAGACCAGAGAATCTTGTTTCTCATGGTCTGAGAGTCTTTAGGTGCCTTTTGTTAAACTCCAAGTGGGATGTCATGTGCCTTTTACTGAGGAGAGGCTTCTGTCTGGCCACTATACCATATAGGCCTGTTTTTGGAAGTGCTGTCTTTCTGGAAGGTTCTCCCATCTCCACAGAGGAACTCTGGAGCTCTGGCAGAGTGACCATCGGGTTCTTGGTCACCTCCCTGACCAAGGCCCTTCTCCCTGATTGCTCAGTTTTGCTTGGCGGCCAGCTGTAGGAAGGGTCTTGGTGATTGATGAAGACTTCCATTTAAGAATGATGGAGGCCACTGTGTTCTTGGACCTTGAATGCTGCAGAATTGTACCATTCCCTAGATCTGTTTGTCAACACAATCCTATCCTCGAGCTTTACGGACAATTCCTTCGACCTCATGGCTTGCTTTTTGCTCTGACATGCACTGTTAACTGTGGGGCCTGATATAGACAGGTGTGTGTGCCTTTCCAAATAATTTCCAATCAATTTTATTTACCACAGGTGGACTCCAATCAAGTTGTAGAAACCTCTCATGGATGATCAATGGAAACAGAATGCACATGACCTAAATTTCGAGTCTCATAGCAAAGTGTTTAAATACTTACAGTATGTAAATAAGGTATTTGTTTTGTTTTTTTAAACATTGGCAAACATTTCTAATAACCTGTTTTCACGTTGTCGTTATGGGGTATTGTGTGTAGATTTCTGAGAAAAAAATGTTTTAGGGGGCCGAATACTTTCGCAAGGCACTGTATTCCTCTAGGATTTTGCCTGTGCTTAGCTCCATTTATTTTTATCTTTAAAAAACTCCCTAGTTCTTGGCAATGACGAGCATACCCAGAACATGATGCAGCCACCATCATGCTTGAAAATTTGAAGAGTGGTACTTAATGATGTGTTGTGTTAATTTGCCCCCAATATAACGCTTTGTATTCAGGATGTAAAATTAATTTATTTTACATATTTTTAGCAGTATTACTTACCTGCCTTATTACAAACAGGATGCATGTTTTGAACTGTTTTAAAATCACCTTTGGCTTCCAAACTCAGTTTCCTTCCTCTCTGACACCTGTATCTTTGTAGTGACTGGGTGTATTGATACACCATCCAAAGCCTAATTAATAACTTTTACACATCTACCAATCTGTGCCCTTCTTTGAAAGGCATTGTGGTTGAATCTGTGCTTGAAAATCACTACTAGATTGAGGGACCTTACAGAAGATTGTATATGTGGGGTAGAGAGATGGGGTAGTCATAAAAAAAAATTTTTAACCAATATTATTGAACACAGAATGAGTCCATGCAACTTATTATGTGATTTGTTAAGCTCATTTCTACCCCTGAATGTATTTAGTCTTGCCAAAAAATAGGAGTTAAATACTTATTGACTCAAGACACTTCAGATTTTCATTTTTTATTAATAAAAAATGTTCTACAAACAATTCCATTTTGACATAATGGAGTATTGTGTGTAGATCCGTTATACAAAATCAAAATGTAATACATTTTAAAACCAGGCAGTAACACAACAAAATGTGAAAAAAGTAATGGTCTGTGAATACTTTCTGAAGGCACTGTGCTGGCCCAGGTGCTGGTCATACGTAGTGCAGTATAGGAAATAATGTGCCACTTGAGGCACACTCAATGTGGTGCAAGTTCAACACAACTGGCCATTCATTTAAATATTGTTTCGTTTTTTCACAAAACACAACTGATAATACGATGAAGTTCTTTAACTTAGGACAGTGGGATATCTACTATACTATACTACACTAGTTACTGTTCTATAGTTTATGCACGCATGCCAGTATGTTGCTTTCGATGAAAGTGTCTGTTAAATGGGATATATTTAAGCAATAAGGCCCGGGGAGGTGTGGTATATTACATTTACATTTAAGTCATTTAGCAGACGCTCTTATCCAGAGCGACTTACAAATTGGTGCATTCACCTTATGACATCCAGTGGAACAGTCACTTTACAATAGTGCATCTAAATCTTAAAGGAGGGGGGGGGTGAGAAGGATTACTTATCCTATCCTAGGTATTCCAACGCGAAGTGCCTGGACACAGCCCTTAGTCGTGGTATATTGGCCATATATCACAAACCCCCGAGGAGCCTTATTGCTATTATAAACTGGGTACCAGTGTAATTAGAGCAGTAAAACTAAATGTTTTGTCATAGCCATGGTATACATTATGATATACCACAGCTTTCAGCCAATCAGAATTCAGGGCTCAAACCACCCAGTTTATAATATATTATCATATTACTATACTACTGATCTCTCAATGTGTTGCTCTGATACTCTCGAGGCCTGTTATGTCATGGGAATTACAAGGTAACTCAGGTTCTCATTCTGCCCTCTCTGAGTGCCCCAATTTCACATCTCCCATGGGTGAAGGTAAACTGTAATAGATGGTTTACTTTGCCCTCTCTCTGGTGAAAAGAAAAAGTAAATGCATTTTTTTTCTCTAGGTGCACTTACTACATTCTCTTTCTCTCTCTCTCTTTGGCTCTTCTGTGTCACACCATACAATTGCTTTTTTTGGACTCTCTTTTTCATTGCCTTAGCGAAAGCGATTGATGTCGCCCCTCTCTCTTGCCCTATTGCTCTTTCTTTTTCTGTCTCTCTCTACAGTAGCTCTCTTTTGTCCTCCCCCTATTTATCACACACTATCACTGTTCCATCATTGTTCTCTTTCTCTCCTGCTGCATCTGTCTCTCTCTCTCCCTCTCCCTCAATCTCTCAATTTCAATTTAAGGAGCTTTATTGGCATGGGAAACATATGTTTACATTGCCAAAGCAAGTGAAATTGATAATAAACGAAAGTGAAATAAACAATAACATTTTTACAATACACAATACACTTACAACAGTTCCAAAAGAATAAAGACACTATACATATTATGTATATAGTGTTGTAACAATGTGCAAAAAAGTTAAAGTACAAAAGGGAAAATAAATAAACATTAATATGGGTTGTATTTACATGCAGTCTCAATTTAGTGTTTGTCCCATTTTGTGAATTTTTAGTTGGTGTGCGGACCCCAGACCTTACAATCATAAAGGGAAAAGGGTTCTATAACTGATTCAAGTATTTTTAGCCAGATCCTAATTGGTATGTCAAATTTTATGTTCCTTTTGATGGCATAGATGGCCCTTCTTGCCTGGTCTATCAGATCATTCACAGCTTTGTGGAAGTTACTTGTGGCTATGATGTTTAGGCTGAGGTATGTGCTCTAGGTCAATGGTGTCTAGATGGAATTTGTATTTGTGGACCAGGCAACTGGACCTTTTTTGGAAGGTCACGTGCAGAATATCTAGGTGCCGCTGTAGGCCCTCCTTGGTTGGGGACAGAAGCACCAGATCAGAAAGCAGTAGACATCAGATTCTAGTAGGGTGAGGACGGGTGCTGCAGAATGTAATTAGTGCCCTCGCCAATTCACTGATATATATGTTGAAGAGGGTGGGGCTTAAGCTGCATCCCTGTCTCATCTCACAGCCATGTGGAAAGAAATGTGTGATTTTGTGCCAATTTTTGTCAGGATTTGGCCAGGGTTGTTCCGGTTTTTGGTCACTAGATGCCCCCATTGTGCCTTTTGACCTTTTGTTTTCCCTTGATCCCCATTATTATTTGCACCTGTGCCTCGTTTCCCCTGATTGTATTTAAACCCTTTGTTTTACTCAGTTCTTTGCTCTGTGTTTGTATGTTAGCACCCAGCCCTAGTACTCTGTGAACTCTTGTTGATCCCGGTGGACTCTCTTGTGAAATTCTGTTTTTTGTTCTTGTTTGTTTGTGAATATCTTTTGAGGCTTTTTGTGCTATACCTTCCACCTTGTGGATTTACCTTTTTGTCTTGGAGGATTACCTTTGTTCTTGTGGAATTCCTTTTGAGGTTGTGGAGTTACATGTTTTCCTGAAGAACTTCACGTTTTACTTCATTAAATACACCGTCTCAAGTACTGCTGTGTCTGCCTCATCTTCTGGGTTCTGCTGACTATTCGTGGCTCAGTTGGTTTAGTGATTGTTTCTCACTCCGGAGACCCGGGTTCGTAACCGGGTCCTGACAGAAACACAGAGCCAGAAATGAACCCAGAGGCAGCCAATTCCCAGGACCTTGTTGTCATGCTGTCCAACCACCAGGAGACTGTCCAACGCCACAAAGCCGCCCTGGTTCAGCAAGAGGCCTTAATGGCTAGACATTCTCATCTTCTGTCGGAGATGCTGACTTCCATAAAGCAGATATCTGATCGACTTACCCCGGCAACCATTCCCGTCCCAGTACCTCAGATTCACGTACCCATGGCAGTTAACCCTCTGGCTGAACCTCGTCTTCCACCTCCCCAACGGTTCTCAGGTGATCCAAGTGCTTGTAAAGGGTTTCTCACCCAATGTTCTCTCTCCTTTGAGCTGCAACCCTCGTCGTTCCCCACCGACCGGTCTAAGATCGCATATATCATCACCCTGCTGGTCCGGCTCAAAGCAGCCCAGGGTAGTGGCCGATGGGCGTAGAATGTATGCACACATGACTGTGTGCTTTGGATGCCCATAAAAAGCCCTTGGGCTACTGCTGTGTGGGATGCCCATAGTTCCTGCTGTGCCATCTACTCTGCCTTTGCTGAGGAATTCAAACAAGTGTTTCAAGGCCCAAGCAGTGGTCCTGACTCAGCCAAACAGCTCCTGACTCTCCACCAAGGTCGGTGCAACGTGACGGACTATGCCATCCAGTTCCGCACGGTGGCAGCAGCGAGTGGCTGGAACAACGAGGCGCTCACGGTGTGCTTTCTGAAAGGCCTTTCCGACACTATCCAAGATGAACTGGCCACTTGGGAACCACCGGACAATCTCGAGTCCCTGATCAAGTTGGCCTCACGCATTGACCAGCGTCTGAGAGAGAGAGAACTCAACCGTAGACCTCTAGCCCCTATCAGTCCCAGCTCCGAGTCCCCACCTTTATCCTCGCTGGCTCCACCGGAACTCATGCAGATTGGACGCATCTCCCAGGCTGAGAGAGACCGCCGGATGAGGGAGCGACGCTGTCTATATTGTGGAGGAGGAACTGAGAGGAACTACGACGTGGGGGATCGTGAACTCCTAGCGGTTAAGATGGCATTGAAGGAATGGAGACACTGGCTCGAGGGGGCTTCTCACCCGTTTCAAGTGCTTACGGACCACAAAAATCTGGAGTATATCCAGCAGGCGAAGCGGTTGAACTCTAGACAAGCTAGATGGTCTCTTTTCTTCAATCGATTCCAGTTTATCCTCACCTTTCGGCCCGGGTCGAAGAATCTCAAACCGGATGCCCTGTCCCGAGTCTACGCTCCTGCCATTCGAGATGACACGGGCATGCCTGTCCTTCCTGCTGCTAAGATCGTGGCTCCGATCTCGTGGCAAGTTGAGGATACCGTGAGACGAGCTCAAGCTATTGAACCGGACCCGAAAGGAGGTCCTGCCAATCGGTTGTTTGTCCCCAAGGCAGTGAGGACTAAGGTCCTTCTGTGGGGGCACTCCTCTCGCCTCACCTGTCACCCGGGTGTAGGTCGCACCTTGGAGTTCATCCAGCGTAAGTTCTGTTGGCCTACCATAAGAGAAGACGTTGCCACTTTCGTCAATGCTTGCCCCGTGTGCTGCCAGGGCAAATCTTCTCACCTCCGCCCGCAAGGACTCCTTCACCCTTTACCTGTTCCCCACAGACCCTGGTCCCATATCTCGTTGGACTTTATTACTGTCCTTCCTCCATCCCATGGCAATACTACTATCCTAGTCACAATCGACAGGTTTTCAAAGGCGGCCAGGTTCGTCCCTCTGACTAAGTTACCTTCTGCCAAGGAAACGGCTGAGTTGGTAATTAATCATGTGTTCCGAGTCTTCGGCATTCCTCAAGATATGGTTTCTGACAGAGGTCCCCAGTTCGCCTCTAGGTTTTGGAAGGCCTTCTGCCAACTCACGGGGGCTTCTGCCAGTCTATCTTCAGGGTACCATCCGGAGTCCAACGGCCAAACAGAGAGGATGAATCAAGAGCTGGAAACCACCCTCCGATGTATGACTCGTAACAACCCGCCCACATGGTCATCCTTCATTGTTTGGGCCGAATACGCGCACAACACCTTGCGCTCCTCCTCCACTGGTATGTCCCCGCACGAGTGTCAGTTTGGCTATGCCCCTCCATTGTTCCCGGACCAGGAGGCAGAAGTCAGAGTGCCTTCAGCCTTGAAGTTCGTCAGACGCTGTCGGCTTATGTGGAGGAAGACCCGTCTTAATCTTATGCGTTCCTCACAGAGGTACCAACAACAAGCCAACAGACATCGCCGTTCCGGGCCTACCCTGCGCCCCGGCCAGAGTCTGGCTCTCCACAAGAGACTTACCACTACGGGTGGAGTCTCGCAAGCTGTCCCAAAAATACATCGGTCCCTTTAAGGTTGCCAGAAGAGTTAACCCTGTTTCTTATCGCACCTGACAAATTTTAACCAAACACTTGTTTGTGTACATGGATTTTATAACATTGTATGTTTTTCCCCAACACCACTTTCCATCAATTTGTATATCAGACACTCATGCCAAATTGAGAAGACTTTTCCTTTGTTTTGGTTTGTGTGTTTGTCAATTAGGGTGTGCACGGTGACTATGTGGTCTGTCGAATTGTAATTTTTGACATTTGCTCAGTACATTGTTTTCACTGAGGAAATGTACAAGTCTGCTGTTAATGACAATGCAGAGGATTTTCCAAAGGTTGCTGTTGACGCATATTCCATTGTAGTTATTGGAGTCAAATTTGTCTACAATTCTGTGGATTGGGGTGATCAGTCCTTGGTTCCAAATATTAGGGAAGATGCCAGAGATAAGGAGGATGATAGAGTTAAAGTATAGCCAGTTGCAATTTGTTGTCTGTATATTTGATCATTTCATTGAGGATACCATCAACACCGCAGGCCTTTTTGGATTGGTCCGTTTGTATTTTGTCTTGTAGTTTATTCAATGTAATTGGATAATCCAGTGGGTTCTGGTAGTCTTTAATAGTTTATTCTAAGATTTTTATTTGATCATGTATATGTTTTTGCTGTTCTTTGTTATAAGGCCAAAAAAGATTGGAGAAGTGGTTTATCCATACATATCTGTTTTTGATAGACAACTCTTTGTATTTGTTTAGTGTTTTCCAATTTTCCCAGAAGTGGTTAGATTCTATGGATTCTTCAATTACATTTAGCTGATTTCTGACCTGCTGTTCCTTCTTTTTCCATAGTGTATTTCTGTATTGTTTTAGTGATTCACCATAATGTAGGCTCAGGTTTTATGGGTCTCTGTTTTTGGTTGGATATGTTTCTCAATTTCTTTCTTAGGTTTGTCACATTCTGACCTTAGTTCCTTTGTTTTGTCTTTGTTTTAGTATGGTCGGGCGTGAGTTGGGGTGGGAAGTCTGTGTTTCTATGTTGGTTTTTGAGTTTGGCCTGGTATGGTTCTCAATCAGAGTCAGGTGTCATTAGTTGTCTCTGATTGAGAATCATACGTAGGTAGTCTTTTTCCACCTGTGTGGTGGGTGTTTATTTTCTGTTTTGTGGTATTCACTAGACAGGACTGTTTCGTTTGTTCGTTCTTCGTAGTTGTCGTTTTGTTTAGTGTTCAGTTTTGATTATATTAAAAATCATGAACACTTACCACGCTGCACCTTGGTCCTCACCTTATTCCACCGACGACGGCCGTTACAAGGTTTTTGCATTCTTTATCAAACCATTTGTCATTGTTGTTAATTTTCTTAGGTTGTCTACTTGACATTTTTAGATTTGATAAGGAAGCTGAGAGGTCAAATATACGGTTTAGGTTTTCTACTGCCAAGTTTACACCTTCACTATTAAATTGAAAGACTTTGTCCAGGAAGTTGTCTAAAAGGGATTGAGTTTGTTGCCTAATAGTTTTTTGATAGGTTTCCACACTACTTTCCTTCCATCTATACTATAGCATTTCTTAAAATTATTAAGTTCCTTTGGCTTTGATGCCTCGTGATTGATTATTGCTCTGTTCAAGTAGACTGTGATTTGATAGGGGTGTCAGTGGGCTGACTGTGCACGCTCTGAGAGACTCTGGGTTGAGGTCAGTGATAAAGTAGTCTACAGTACTACTGCCAAAAGATGAGCTACAGGTGTACCTACCATAGGAGTCTCCTCAAGGCCTACCATTGACTATGTACATACCCAGCATGCAACAGAGCTGCAGGAGCTGTGACCCGTTTTTGTTGGTTATGTTGTCGTAGTTGTGCCTAGGGGGACATATGGGGGGGAGATGCTGTCACCTCCAAGTAGGTGTTTGTCCCCCTGTGCGCTGAGGGTGTCAGGTTCTTGTCCAGTTCTGGAATTTAGGTTGCCACAGACTAGTACATATCCCTGAGCCTGGAAAATAATGATTTCCCCCTCTAGGATGGAGAAGCTGTCTTCCTTTAAAGTATGGGGATTCTGGTGGGGGGATATAGGCAGCACACAGGTGGACATTTTTCTCTGTTGAGATAATTTATTATTGAATTTCTATCCAAATATAAATGTTCCTGTTTTGATTAATTTAATAGAGTGAATTAGGTCTGCTCTATATCAAATTAGCATACCCCCTGAGTCCCTTCCCTGTTTCACACATGGTAGTTTGGTGGGCGGGACTACCATCTCTCTGTAACCTCGAGGGCAACCAGTCCATCTCCTCGAAAACATGTTTCTTGTAGGATGACAATGTCTGTATTTCTGATTTCGTTGGTGAAGTCCAGGTTCCTGCTCTTTAGGCCAAAGGCAGATGACCTCAGGCCTTGGATATTTCAGAGATGGTGAAGGTTTTGTGTTCCATAAAGTGTCCAATGTTAGTCATGTGGTTTGGCCTCAGACCAGAAAGTGTGAGCAGAGCCTCTCTCTTTCTCTCTCTCTCTCGCTCCCGATCATCCTCTTTTTAAATTCAATTCAAAGGGCTTTATTGGCATGGGAAACATATGTTAACATTGTCAAGGCAAGTGAAGTAGATAATATACAAAAGTGAAATAAACAAGTTCCATAAGAATAAAGACATTACAAATGTCATATTATGTATATATACAGTGTTGTAACGATGTGCAAATGGTTAAAGTACAAAAGGGAAAAGAAATAAACACACATGGGTTGTATTTACAATGGTGTTTGTTCTTCACTGGTTTCCCTTGTGGCAACAGGTCACACATCTTACTGCTGTGATGGCACTCTGTGGTATTTCATCCAGTAGATATGGGAGTTTATCAAAATTGGGTTTGTTTTCAAATTCTTTGTGGATCTGTGTAATCTGAAAGAAATGTGTCTCTATGGTCATACATTTGGCAGGAGGTTAGGAAGTGAGCTCAGTTTCCACCTCAGGCTATGTGCACACTGCCCACAAAATATTTTCTCTTGAGATCCAGGTCTGCCTAATGCGGCCTTTCTCAATAGCAAGGCTATGTTCACTGAGTCTGTACATAGTCAACGCTTTCCTTAAGTTTGGGTCAGTCACAGTGGTCAGTTATTCTGCCACTGTGTACTCTCTGTTTAGGGTCAAATAGCATTCTAGTTTGGCAGGGGAGGTCTGTCTAGTATTTCTCTCTCTAGCTCTCAATCGTTCCCTCTCTGTGTTGGCAGAGGAGGATAAGAGAGTGGAGGAGACAGTGGATTTTTCATACTCTAGATCAGAGGTCGACAAATATATATTGTTTTTGTATTTTGCTAATTATTATAGTTCTGTTCCTGTCCTCTGACCATCCACTCTGACACGGCTGAATCTAGTTGTCTACCCCTGCTCGAGATACAGCTACTATGTGTGGGATGGTGACTTTTCCTGTCGCACTTGGGCCTCATTTTGTCTGCATTTCCTTTCTATTGAGCTCTCTGTCTTTTTCACTTTGTCTGTACTGTCTGCTGAAACCACTTGCAGGTGCTTTGTGGGGTGTGACATTGTTGAAAAGTCACTAAAGAGTTAAATGATGATGTGCCATCCATCACTGTTTATGGACTCTCTCTATGGCGCTGTGGAGAGTCTCTCTCTACTCTGCTGTAACACAAGACTCTGTCCCTCCCTATACCCTGGCTGGTGTGTGTGTGTGTGTGTGTGTGTGTGTGTGTGTGTGTGTGTGTGTGTGTGTGTGTGTGTGTGTGTGTGTGTGTGTGTGTGTGTGTGTGTGTGTGTGTGTGTGTGTGTGTGTGTGTGTGTGTGTGTGTGTGTGTGTGTGTGTGCATACACCTGCATTTGTGTGTGTGTGTGTCCAGACTGTGTTCAATGAGCCTTCAGTATACTATGCCCTGATACTGTATTCCACTTCAGTAATATTTCACATTTTTGCTGTAACATTATTTACTCTATCATATTCCTTTCAGCTAGCTTCCTTACATCAACAATCTTTGTACCTCATTTATTCTGTCTCTAGATTTCTCTCACACACCCCTCCCACTGGAAGACCCGCTCACATTTCTCTTTGTGTCACCTTTCCACATGGAAGAACAATCGCTCTGACTATGTTCTCTATCCTCGCCTCTCCTCTGTTCTCTGAAACACTCTCAGATCCTAAAGGAATCTCGCTGCCTGAGCCAAATGCACCGCAAACATGTCAGACTGTGTTTGCGTTTTTCCTCTTGTCTGTCCGTCTGTCTGTCTGGACATCTTCTAGGTCAACGTATCAACAGAATCCGAGTTGCAGTCGTATGTAGTAAAGGCAAAATTGGGATGCAAAATAATCAGTTTTTGGCTAATAGTGGGGCCTCAAGGAAGGAAATGAGCCGGTGTGATAGAAATCCCCGAGACGATTTCTGGTCTCAGTCCACCCCTGGGGAGTGAAAGATACATTTTCCTTGACGTTTGCAGAGAGCGGATTAGGCTGTCTAGAACTGAGCCGGATTGACAGGTAGCCGGATTGACAAGACAGCCTTACATCAGGTATGTAAGGCTGTCTTTTCCACAGTCAGAAGATCAGATACCCTGTGTCTTTAGGTCAGGAAGGGTTCACAGGGGTCATATCACCCTGACTTTGGAACTGACCTTTAACTCACAACGCATGTTCTCTCCATGTTCTTCAAACAGCTTGCTTTCTTCCCTGCTTAAGTCATTTAGTTGATCTCTGATCTGAGAAGGCTGTATAGATGAAAGCCCTGAGAATGAAAGAACAAAATCAAAAAATGTTTAAGGAAGAAGGGGAAGGAAGAAAGCAGAGTGAGAGTCTTGGAACAGGGCTACGTGGGAAGAGAAAAGCAGAGGAGACACCCACACCCATCAGCTGTAGGCACACTTCTAAGACGCACTTCTAGCTTCCCAAACCTTGGCAGGAAGTGGCACCAGCCCAGCCACAGCATCCTTTATGAATGTCACACCCTCTGAGAGGAAAATGAGTACGTTGCAAAGGAGACAGGGGGTTGGAACAGGAGGGGGGAGAAGAAAAATCACTTTGATGGATTACGCTCCTCGTCGGACAACCTTGTAACGTTTTTGGACGGCCACCCAACTCTTCCAGATCCTCGATTTTTGTGATGATTCCCTCCTTTTTTTCTTTCCTTTTGTCATCTCCTACATGCCTTGGCTGGGAAGACTGTGACTGTGCTGATGTCTAATGATACAGCTCATAGAAATGAATTACTACAAGTGATTAAGAAGGGAGACTTGTTCCTACCACAAATGGTGTCTTTGGGGGCTACCTAATTGTCTTTGGGGGCTACCTAATTGTCTTTGGGGGCTACCTAATTGTCTTTGGGGGCTACCTAATTGTCTTTGGGGGCTACCTAATTGTCTTTGCCAAATAAATGATGGTCAAAGATGCATGAACCAGCGATTGTTAATGTAATCTCAGGCTGCATCCCAGAAGGAACCCCATTCCATATATTGCACACTACCTTTGACCAGAACCCTATGGGCCCTGGTCAAAAGTAGTGCACTATATAGGGATTAGGGTGCAATTTGTGATGCTGCCTTAGCGTTGCTGTGGTATAGAGGGATGATTCCATGGTGACTGGCGCACCAGCACACACAGATGGTGCCGCTTGTTCACGGCGAGCCGCCAATTGTTGATTGGCGTGATTGGAGTTTTTGAACGATTGCTTAGTTGTGTTAGCCTGTGTTACCGGCAGTTTTCACGTTGAAGGATAATTTGGAGTTAAAGGCTTAGACATTTGTGACTGACCGCCTTGATTCATAGCAGCAAAATTAGAAACTGTGTTTTTGACATTGGATAAAAGTAGAGACTCGGAGCTAGAAAATGGTATATCATACACTGCATTTGAGGAACAATAGTAAAGTAATTCTGCTTTGAAAATGGATAAACTTGTAACCCCACTTTTGAGAAAGTGGCCCTTAAATGTTTTGGTACACCTACTTGAGAGCTCTTTGTTAACACCCATTCATCATCGTTCACACCCTCTTATGCCTTGGCTCCACCCATCTCATTAAGGATTCACATGTGAGGCCATGTGGTAAACACGCTATGTCAAATAACATTTAAGTTTCTTTGTCATGTGCACAGGATACAGAAGGTGTAAACGGTACAGTGAAGAGGTTACTTGCATAGTATTGTCGTGTCTTTGGCTGTGCCGGATTAATTGATAAAACATGCTATTCTATAAAATACATTCTCCGTAATTAATATCACCTGATTGAGCTAATCATGTAAATGTAATTAACTAGAGAGTCGGGTACCACAAAATCATATTTATAGAGCTGTTATCTTCTGAATAAACTCTTAAAGACCTAGTAATATTTTACATCAATAGCAGTCAACATTAATCTTCATCTTACTTCAGTCTCATAATCTGAAAGTTGTAAATTCTTGGTTATCTGCAAGAACCCTGGCTAACAATTTGAATCAGCAATACAACATTGGGTTTAATTATTTATTTACTAAATACCTAACTAATCACACAGAATTCACAAAGAGCGTCTGCTAAATGACTTAAATGTAATGTAAATGTAATCATAACTTGATTACAAATTACGTCATAAATTAAAACGTCCCTAGCGGGCGGAACAGATATGACAGCTTGTTACACAAAGCAAAAGGGGCTGGGTTGAGTGAAAGAGCGGGAGACTGAGGAACAAAGCGAAAAAGCTGTGCTATCGTAAATACAGTATCTTATGCATTCTAAATTACCGCCCATTTGGAAAAGGAAACTGCAAAAATATTTTCTCTGAGCTGCGATTCAGTAGGTTGGTGGTAGATGGAAGACTGTGTTGCCAAACCGAGTCCTTTGTCCTTTGAAGAATGTCTCTGGTGGTCAATTGGATACGTTGTAGTAACGTCGTTGTGGGGTAGATGGGATACTCTGTCTTTTCCTTCCTAACCTGCGTTTGCAGCTGCGGTCGCTAACTCAACGGCTAGGAGGTATCACTTCTGTAGTGAATAAGAGTTCAAAAGTTCATACCATTCACAACCAAAGCTCGTGCTGATGTTGGCTTCGTTCTGTAGTTATTATCTGAACCATTCTGACATAGGACCGTCATCCTACCTCATCTGAACAGGAAGTTCTATTGTCGTCAAGGCTTTATATAGGAAGGGAGAAGAGGGCGTGTTTGAAAAGTGTTATAACCCATGTCCCTTCACAGAGGTGGGCCACTGAGTGAGCAGTCCTAACTTATGAAAACCCACATCTCACATTTTAGAAGCTAAAATCACATTTCATCCCGTCACAAATCATTTCATATTCAAACATTTAAATTGAACAACAATTCCATGTGAATCCGATAACTCTGATGTGTAGACTTTTCACTGTGGAGTTTGTCATCTTATCATTCATGAGAATGTCTCAGATGACAACCGAACTGACATCATATTCATTAAGTACCACCGCATCTGTTCAATTGTTCGGATTACCAGAATATAGTTAATTTCCCCCCACCTACTGATGTTGCCAGAATCTCTGTTAACCAAGGGTTTTTCAAATGTAACCTCAGTAGTGTAGAGAGAAGAAAAAACTGGGGAAGAGGTATTTATGACTGCCATAAACCTATCCCCCAGGCCAATGTCATGACAGTATCAATATCAAAAACAGAAAGTGTATTTTATCATTATTAGATGAGACACACTTTTCTAAATTGATGAGTCATGTGAAAATGGGTCATGTGAAAATGCTATAACCACCTCCCAGCCACATCTAGTTAAGGTTCCTGTCTCTTTCTGTGCGACATACGCCTAGTTTCCTGAAACTGTGCTATTTTTTATGAAAGGTAGACAGCAATGTGACCACTGTTTACTGTGTTGCTACTGTTTTAAATATCACTAACCTCAGTCAAAAAAGCAGTTGGGGTGTTTTAGGCCAAAGTAGATTTCAAGTATAAAGCACATTTCTAGAAACTAGATGCTTTTACATTCCAGGAGGGTACCTCACCTCATTCACCACCATTGTTATCACACACACATCTGCCATTCTGTGTTGACCAACTCGCTGCATAAAACGTTGGAGCACTAAGGCCATGTTATCTCACCCTTGGGAAAGGTACTTAACTTCATATTACTCACACAAGTTCCAAAAGAATCGAGACATTTCAACTCTCTCTCGCTCATCTTTCTCTTACTCTCTTACTCTTACTCTTACACTCTACATCTCTCTCTCTTTCTATCAATCTCTCTCTCAGGGAGTTCTCTATTTTAGTTTTATTTCTCTTGATCTTGGTACATCATGACTTTACATTAAAGTTTGATTAATTTAACAAGCACCACCATACTCTGCTATCCTCTTTCTATCTTACTTCTCCCTCTTTCTCTTACTCTCCCTCTCTTTCGCTCTCTTCCCATCTCTCTCTTACCCTCTCTCTCCCTTTTACTCTCAGTTTCTCGCTCTTCATCTCTCTGTCTTCCTATCTGTTTCTCGCTCTCTTTATTTCCATTTCTCTCTCTTTTCTCGCTGTTTCACGCCGAGGTCCTGGAACTATGCTTTTCATTCATTTGTTCTGCCTGTCTCACACATGGGGCGGACCATTGAGACTATCTGGCAGCTCTCTGAACAGCATGCAAGCTGTCAGGTTTCAAAGGAGCCCAGATGTTGAGAATCGCAGTTGACTTCTATGAAGATGTTCACATTCCTTAATTAAACCTTTGATTTTTTTTGTTAATCTTTAACTATATTGATTGATATTTTAACAGTTTTTATGGGTCAGTGTATTCAGTTTGGCTGTTTTTCCCCCTCTTTCCTTTAGTGTAATAACTCAATTTTGTCCAACAGTCATATTTTTGTCCTCAACTGGCTAAATGTCTCGTCAACTCAAATAGCCTTTGGTCGTTAGAGTTGCATACTGTACATACTGTTGCCCTTGGATTGAGTCGCTGGCTATGTCCTGTATACGTCTACAAAGGATGAAATGGGTGTGCCACTTTAATGCTTCTCTCTGGAACCTTTCTCTGCCTTTTACATTTAGGAATCTTTTACAATACATTTCATTACCATTTTGGTTATGACATGAATGTTCCCGAAACGTTGTGTGAACATTTTTCTGGAAGGCAAAACTGCAATTATACCAAAACAACAGCATTTAGTCCATCTCAGAACTCATGGCTAATGGTCTGTTCTGGAAATGAAAGCAGCATTAACAGCATTTTGGAGACCAGAACCAATTAATTTCCGAGAGTATTCGGCTTGAATTTTAACATTTGTTCTTGGAACATTCTTAGCCCCCCAAATAACATATTTAATTATATATTTGCTGGCAGCCCAATTATATTGCATCAGCCATCACCATTTGGGTGCCGGACAGAACTAGCCATCTCCTTCAGCCTCTCTTTTTCATGGCTGGATGTCATCCTCACTCAGCAATTGGGCTGAGATGTGGCCATGTTGAATTATTGATGCTGGTGATAAGTATTGTGCTCTAATTGCATGTCATTACCACAGTGGCACTGTGTCTTCATGTCCCCATAATGATATTAAAGATTCATAATTGTGTAGTTATTAGCTTAGCTTTATTATGCACAACACTAAATCCTTCTAATTAGCCACACATGGCTAGCACTGTTCTCCGATTGGGCTGCTGTTGATTCATTATTTTTCTTCATTGAATAGAGAGACAGGAAAGTTGGAAGAGAGTTTGTGTTAGACAGGCGTGGGCCAGATTTGAACCCATGCCGAAGTGGTTTATGTGCTTTGAAGGCGGCAGGGTAGCCTAGTGGTTAGAGCGTTTGACTCGTAACCGGAAGGTTGCAAGTTCAAACCCCCGAGCCGACAAGGCTCTGTCGTTCTGCCCCTGAACAGGCAGTTAACCCACTGTTCCTAGGCCGTTATTGAAAATAAGAATTTGTTCTTAACTGACTTGCCTGGTTAAATAAAGGAAAAATAAATGAAGACAGTGACCCTAACCACTAGACCACCCCCAGACCAACGTTATGAGATTGCTGTTGGGGAGAAGCACTCTGACGACGAAGGTTTTCATTCTGAAAATCGGACTATTTCTGGTAATAAGGAAGCACATTTTATTTAGCTTTTTTTTCTGAATGTTTCATGCACATTATGTTTTAGCATCTGTTATCGGTAGTGTCAATTTATGACAACAATAACTTGGGTAAGGGAAGACGAGTGGGTTTTAGACTCAGGTACTAAGGTACTAAGAATAGATATTGAGTCATGAGTCACAGTTACCAGAGTGTGTTCTTGAGAGTGGCCAGTTGCTAAGTCTGTAAATAGTTATTGTACAGCCGTAGACATTTTTTATCACAGTGTGGTGAAGTGAGGGAGTAGATATTGCTGATCACATCCAGCCTTTGCTATTTTATTGGTTTCTCAGTGTGAATACTGCAGTCTCGTGGGCACTGTTTTGCTGGTCATTTTTACATGTGGTACTATAGTAACCCTATGCCACCCCCCCCCCTTCTCTTACTCTAGAATTGGCTATTGTCTCTCGCTATTTCCGACTTCCTGTTTTCGTCTCTCTCTCTCAATATCTTCCTCATGTCTTCCCATCCTCTCTATCTCCTCATTTACTCCTCGTTCTTTCTCATTCCCTTTCCTCCTTCTCTCCTTTCTACTTTGACTCTACCTCCCTCCCCCTTCTCCATCTACCTCTCAATATCTATCCTCTTATCTCCTCTCCTTCCCCCACTCTCTCCCTCTATCTCTCACTGTACCTCTCTCACCCTCCCTCTCTCCTTCACTCCCCCTTCCTCTCCTGCTTGTTCTTTCTCCCATCCCTCAGCAACATTTGTCTCTGTTGAAAGAGGAATGAGAAGAGAGAAGTAAGGAGAGAGAGGCCCAGGTGATCAGCCCTCCTCCCCCCGGCCAGAACCAGAGAGCCAGGGCCAAGTCCAAGGCCAGCCATTAATTACCCCTACTTATTAGCAGGAGGGGAAAACTAGCCTTTAGAGAGGGGAAAGACCAGGGAGAGAGAGAGTGTGAGTGTGTGTGTGTGGCGACCCTTTGGGGTGGGGCGGGGCAGGTCAAAATCTCCTTGAATGGCCCCCAGAGAGTGAAGCAGGGCCAGGGAGGAGCCGTTCTTAGGAAGGGGAAATAGAGTGAAAAGGGTAGAGGGCACAGCCAAGTCCTTCTCTAGCTGCCTTGAATAGTGAAGTGGGATAGATAATCTACCGATCAGCTAGTGAGAAAAGGGATGTAGGGTAGAAGAGTGCATGTGCTCTCATACCTATCATAGCTTCCTGCCTGTAGTCCTGTATACATTATGGTCAGCATCAAGGACAGTTCAGTCTCTCTGCTCTCATATTTGTTGGCACATAGACCTCACATGCTTACACTCTGTCCAGGCAGGCTTCCAAGAGAACCCGTTGAACTCATCTAGATGAAATTTTACGAGAGCTGTTAGTCAGCTTAGTCTCCATTGTAGCCATTGTATGCATCCCAAATGGCACCATATTCCCTATAATGGCACCCTATTCCCTATATAGTGCACTACTTTTGACCAGTCTGGTCATAGGATGCCATTTGGGAAGCAGGCACTAGCTTTGCCCCTCAGGTCGAAAAAAATATAGCCAAGGCTGTTGGAATATAAGGATCTCATTCCATATGACACACTTATATAGGCCTCTTTTTAATTTTGAAGCTCATAGGACTGTAAAATAAAACATGTCATTCATTAAACAAGCACCGTTTTGTATTGTTTGGCTCCAGGTAGCTATAAATGAACTATTAAAGTAAGTGCCAGGAAGTACCTGTTTCCCTATCTGTTACCTGGGCAATAGGGACTTAAAATCAAACATAAGCATTCTATCATATGGCTGCTTATTAAGCCATATGAAAGAGTATTGTTACCAAGTTTTAGAGCTTGTGACAGTGTTTATCCTTTATCTCAAAAAATGAAAACCATTCCAAAAAAATGTGCTCTCTTCATTTCCCTCTCTTTCTCCATTATTAAGATGCATATCATCTGGTGTCATTCTGTTCTGTCTGTGAACTGCGCTCTCTGTTCTCTCTTCTATTTGCTATCTCTCCTCTGAGTTCCTCCTATGTGCCCTAGTCAAAAGTAGTGCACTATAAAGGGAATATCGTGCCACTTGAAATGCAAATATTCCACCAGAATCTTAATTACAATTCCTCCATTAAGTTTACTTCAGAATGCCAGTTAAAATAATATAATTCAACACCTGTCCTTTCTCAGATCAGGGAACTCTGTAAAATAGCAACATAGTTCAGTTCACTATGTTATTCCATTATCCAGCTAAAGGTTTCATTCTCTCACAAGCTAACAAGACAAAAGTGTGCTGTGTGGTAGCTAGCTGATTTTTTTTATCTCTCATAAGCTTTAGTTCACTTGAACCCTTTGTCATAAAAACTGTTTGAAGTTGACACAACCTAGCTCCAGTTGTCATAAGCAGACATTTTAAAGGATGTCTATCTATGTCAACATATCTGACACATTCATGACAGATGCAGCACTACAGCTGGCTAACAAGCTAGGCAGAGCTAGCCTGCTTTCCACTTGCATGCAACATAATAGTGTTAGGTATATCGTTTGATATACACTACATGGCCAAAGGTATGTGGACACCCCTTGGCTATTCCAGCCAAACCCCTTAACAGGTGTATAAAATCGAGCACACAGCCAAGCAATCTCCATTGACAAACAATGGCAATAGAATGGCCTTACAGTTACTTTCAATGTGTCACAGTCATAGAATGCCACCTTTCCAAGTCAGTTCGTCAAATTTCTGCCCTGCTAGAGCTGCCTCGGGCAACTGTAACGGCTGTTATTGTAAAGTGGAAATAGAATATTTTTTTAGAATATATTCTAGAATATTCTGTGCTTCCAACTTTGTGTCAACAGCTTGGGGAAGGCCCTTTGTTTTGTTTTTAAAAAATTTACCCCGTTTTCTCCCCAATTACGTGGTATCCAATTGTTTTAGTAGCTACTATATTGTCTCATCGCTACAACTCCCGTATGGGCTCGGGAAAGACTAAGGTTAAGTCATGCGTCCTCCGATACACAACCCAACCAAGCCGCACTGCTCCTTAACACAGCGCGCATCCAACCCGGAAGCCAGCCGCACCAATGTGTCGGAGGAAACACCGTGCACCTGGCAACCTTGATTAGCGCGCACTGCGCCCGGCCCGCAACAGGGGTCGCTGGTGCGCGATGAGACAAGGATATCCCTACCGGCCAACCCCTCCCTAACCCGGACGACGCTAGGCCAATTGTGCGTCGCCCCCCGGACCTCCCGGTCGCGGCCGGTTACGACAGAGCCTGGAGAAGGCCCTTTTTTCTGTTTCAGCATGACAATACCCCCATGTACAAAGCGAGGTCCCGACAGAAATGGTTTGTCCAGATCAGTGTGGAAGAATTTGACTGCCTTGCAAAGAGCCTTGACCTCAACCACACCGAACACTTTTGGGATGAATTGGAATGCTGACTGTGAGCCAGGCCTAATCGCCCAACATCAGTGCTAACTAATTCTCTTGTGGCTGAATGGAAGCAAGTCCCTGCAGCAATGTTCCAACATCTAGTGGAAAGCCTTCCCAGAAGAGTTGAGGCTGTTATAGCAGCAAAAGGTGACCAACTCCATATTGATGCCCATGATTTTGGAATGAGATGTTTGACGAGCAGGTGTCCACACTTTTGGTTATGTAGTGTACCAACGTCAGCGATTGTGACAGTCAATTACATATCTTATGTCATGAGTGGGTTCAAGCAAGGTACCTAGATAAATGGCATATACTATTATATTGTATATGTATTATCAGAAGCTTTCATACCAAGCGACTTGACAGTCATGCATGCATACATTTTACGTAGATCCATGACTACATGGAACTGTATTCCACGTCAAGTAACTCAAGCAAGCATTCAAATCCAATTTAAAAACAGAAACTACACCTTATGGAACAGCGCAGCCTGTAAAGAGATGCAAACACAGGCACACGCACATTGTAATGTTGTAATATTGGCAGCAGCTAATGGGTATCCTCAATAAATACAAATGCCAGGATAGTGGGAATCGAACACACTATCCTGGCAAGCACCATGATCTGCCAACTGAGCTACAGAGAAACAGATAGGATAATTTAGTTAAGTTTTGAGTTGTATAGTTCTACCATAGTAATAATGTTGCATTAGCTACTTTTACACTCTTGTCTTTTCAGGAGATTTGAAGTGGGTGTCCTCGAGTGGATCTTGCTAGTGTTGCAGCATTTTAAAGCATTGTGATTTGAATCAGTGAAATTTGGCTGGTGTTAACGTAATCAGAGGTCCTCTAATTTGTAAGAGAGTTGGCTGGTGTTAGCGTCGCACCATGCCATGACCCAATCAGACGGTCTCCTTAACCCCCAGAGGAGATGAAAAGACTAAAGTCAGTTGCTTAGCTTAAACACCTCCACTATATTGTGACCAAACTGATCTGGAGTCAGTCATTCAGCACGCTGAACATCTCCATTACACTGGAACACCTTTACTCCACTGATTTCGTTATAAATGGCAGCCTATTCCCTATATAGTGCACTACGTCTTACCAGAGCCCCATTGGACGCCCCTGAAGTCAGTTGCTTAGACTGGTTAACCTTTTACAACTGCACTTCTTTCTGCTCATTGTTGAACTGCATTTGAATGTTAAACGCATGACATGTGTGATGTGAAATAGACAACTATAACCTTTCTCATTACCATTGTTGGTGTTAGCATTCTCCCACCTCCCTTGACCCCTTCCCCAGGATTAGGGGTCCTTCAGTGCCCCATGAGGGGTAAATAGAGCTCAGTTCCTGGGTGTGCTGTTGCAGGTGACTGGCAGGCTTCCGACAGGCCCCCTGCTTTATTTGATTAGGCCTGGCTCACCCTGGGTCTGTAATTTCATTTGCCTGTTGCTGTGTGTTTAAGAATAGCCTTCAGTCCCCACTGCCCTCCCCTCCTGATTCCACTGCCTCTGGGAGAGTGCGCGGGATAACAAGTCGTCATGACAACCAGGGTTGCATGGAAGGCCCACTCCACCTCTCACTGACTTTGCAGTTTCTGTCCTGGTGGATTTCTCTTTTCGCTCAGTGATTATTTCTGTCTGCGATTCAATATTGTTTTGTTTCTCGTACATGTGCACCTCCCCCTCTAAAAGGGACAAAGCTGTACCAAATGTTACATGTGTTGAGTCACCGTGGGAGGGCGAGATGAAGTGCTTTCAAATGGGACTCGTATTTCACTCCCTTTATAATTTATGGAGGCACTGGGTTGAGGATAGTGTGGTAACATGGGATATACTGGTATGAATCATAATCAACCTTGGGGACAAATCAATGACATGTTTTGGTTGTGTCGAGAGCAGATTCTCATTGTGGGTTTGATGTTGTCACAGTATCTTAAGGATCACAGATGAACACATCTCAGGTCTTGTTGGAGGTCATTTACACTTCGTTCTAATGTTCAAGGCCTTGTCAATGCTTCCGTGTGGTGTGTTAGGTCTGCATTTCCATTTTGTCTTAGACAGTGCCTTAATTGCTGTGGGTTTGTTGAGAACGTTTCTAACGTACGATCCGAAAAGGTGCTACCTCTTTGAGTTTGTATTGCACTGCAGTATACTCGGTCTTATGAGACATCAATTTGTATTGTAGGATATGATGATATAGTTTTGATCTTGCAATTGGAGCCGCCTTGGAGTAACCTGTCTGCTAATCACAAAGTACAGCTGCCCCCACCCCTGCCATCAATGGCAGGACAGGAGGTTTGGCACCCTACGCAACCTCCTTTTAAGACGCTTATAAATCTCACCTTGCAGATAGGTCAAGATTTTGGCCAAGTTCATAAATCTAGGGGCCTTGGTTAAAAGGCTTGTGAGTCATCTTCCAACGCCTTCACATCCCCCGGCTTCCCTTCCCCAGCGTTCCTTTGCTTTGCCTTGCCTTCCCTTCCCCAGTGTTGCCTTGCCTTGCCTTGCCTTCCCAATCCCAATCCCCACTACAGTCTCAAGTCCCATGAGCCTGTACAGCGGGCACGGCTAGAGAGCAAGATAGAGAGAGGCTTGTTGGTGAAACAGGCAATCGATAAATCAATATGTTTTGCGCCACTAAGCCAGGGTGAACTCACACTCTCTCCCACATACACTTAACACAGTCCCACACACCCACCACCCACACACTGTGGCCCGGGACAGTGTGGCCCCTGTCAAAATACATGTTGTTGTTTTAGGGCTTCTCTTTTCATTCTATTACCCATTTTAGATCATTAAGCCATTGATTTTTGTTTCACTGGGTAAGTCATGTGCGGGACTCCCAGGGAGAGAGCTGGAAAAACCCATCTGAGAAGCAGCCCCAGCAGGACATTCTCTGAGTCTGACAGGCCAGTCCCATGGGCCATCAAAGGCTTCTTCTCTACCAGGATGAAGAGACTGGGAATATGTCCATAATGGCACCATATTCCCTATGTAGTGCACTACTTCTGACCAACGTCCTATGAAAAAGAGAAATCCAGAGAAAATGTTCCGTTGGCCTTAAGCCAGATACATGGTTAGGTTAGATACTGTATATAGCGACAAAGATGGATGCACATAATTTAAAGAACCTGACTTGTAACCTTGTGTAACCTACACTCACACTGATTACTTACAGCTATGTAAGTAATCCTCACACTGGGCATCAGCTATGTAAGTAATCCTCACACTGGGCATCAGCTATGTAAGTAATCCTCACACTGGGCATCAGCTATGTAAGTAATCCTCACACTGGGCATCAGCTATGTAAGTAATCATCACACTGGGCATCAGCTATGTAAGTAATCCTCACACTGGGTATCAGCTATGTAAGTAATCCTCACACTGGGCATCAGCTATGTAAGTAATCCTCACACTGGGCATCAGCTATGTAAGTAATCATCACACTGGGCATCAGCTATGTAAGTAATCCTCACACTGGGTATCAGCTATGTAAGTAATCCTCACACTGGGCATCGGCTATGTAAGTAATCCTCACACTGGGCATCGGCTATGTAAGTAATCCTCACACTGGGTATCGGCTATGTAAGTAATCCTCACACTGGGTATCGGCTATGTAAGTAATCCTCACACTGGGTATCGGCTATGTAAGTAATCCTCACACTGGGTATCGGCTATGTAAGTAATCCTCACACTGGGTATCGGCTATGTAAGTAATCCTCACACTGGGTATCGGCTATGTAAGTAATCCTCACACTGGGTATCGGCTATGTAAGTAATCCTCACACTGGGCATCGGCTATGTAAGTAATCCTCACACTGGGCATCGGCTATGTAAGTAATCCTCACACTGGGCATCGGCTATGTAAGTAATCCTCACACTGGGCATCAGCTATGTAAGTAATCCTCACACTGGGCACCAGCTATGTACAGTTGAAGTTGGAAGTTTACATACACCTTAGCCAAATACATTTAAACTCAGTTTTTCACAATTCCTGACATTTAATCCTAGTAAAAATTCCCTGTTTTAGGTCAGTTAGGATCACCACTTTCTTTTAAGAATGTGAAATGTCAGAATAATAGTTGAGAGAATGATTTATTTCAAATGTTATTTCTTTCATCACATTCAAATCAAATCAAAGTCTATTTGTCACGTGCGCTGAATACAACCTTACAGTGAAATGCTTACTTACAGGCTCTAACCAATAGTGCAAAAAAGGTATTAGGTGAATAATAGATAGGAAAAGAAATAAAACAACAGTAAAAAGACAGGCTATATACAATAGCGAGGCTATAAAAGTAGCGAGGCTACATACAGACACCGGTTAGTCAGGCTGATTGAGGTAGTATGTACATGTAGATATGGTTAAAGTGACAATGCATATATGATGAACAGAGAGTGGCAGTAGCGTAAAAGAGGGGTTGGCGGGTGGTGGGTGGGACACGATGCAGATAGCCCGGTAAGTCAATGTGCGGGAGCACTGGTTGGTCGGCCCAATTGATGTGGTATGTACATGAATGTATAGTTAATGTGACTATGCATATATGATAAACAGAGTAGCAGCAGCGTAAAAGAGGGTTTGGAAGGGGGCACACAATGCGGGGGGGGGGGGGGGCACAAATCCCAGTGGGTCAGAAGTTTACATACACTCAATTAGTATTTGGTAGCATTGCCTTTAAATTGTTTAACTTCAAACGTTTCAAGTAGCCTTCCACAAGCTTCCCACAATAAGTTGGGAGAAATCTGGCCCATTCCTCCTGGCAGAGCTGGTGTAACTGAGTCAGGTTTGTAGGCCTCCTTGCTTGCGCATGCTTTTTCAGTTCTGCCCACAAATTTTCTATAGGATTGAGGTGAGTGCTTTGTGATGGCCACTCCAATACCTTGACTTTGTTGTCCTTAAGCCATTTTGCCACAACTTTGGAATTATGCTTGGGGTCATTGTCCATTTGGAAGACCCATTTCCAACCAAGCTTTAACTTTCTGACTGATGTTTTGAGATGTTGCTTCAATATATCCACATCATTTTTATTCCTCATGACGCCATCTATTTTTTGAAGAGCCCCAGTCCCTCCTGCAGCAAATCACACCCCCACAACATGATGCTGCTACCCTCGTGCTTCACGGTTGGGATGGTGTTCTTCGGCTTGCAAGCCTACCCCTTTTTCCTCCAAACATTACACTGGTCACTATGGCCAAACAGTTCTATTTTTGTTTCATCAGACCAGAGGGAATTTCTCCAAAAAGTACGATATTTGTCCCCATGTGCAGTTGCAAAACATAGTCTGGCTTTTTATGCTGATTTTGGAGCAGTGGCTTCTTCCTTGCTGAGGGGCCTTTTAGGTTATGTCGATAAAGGGCTTGTTTTACTGTGGATATAGAGACATTTGTACCTGTTTCCTCCAGCATCCTCACAAGGTCCTTTGCTGTTCTTCTGAGATTGAGGAAAGTACGTTCATCTCTAGGCGACAGAACGCGTCTCCTTCCTGAGCGGTATGACGGCTGCGTGGTCTCATGGTGTTTATACTTTTACTACTAGTGTTTGTACAGATGAACGTGGTACGTTCAGGCATTTGGAAATGGCTCCCAAGGATGAACCAGACTTGTGGAGGTCTACCATTGTTTTTGTCCTGAGCTCTTTCTTCTTTCTTTTCTTTTGATTCATTCATGATGTCAAGCAAAGAGGCACTGAGTTTGAAGGTCGGCCTTGAAATGCATCCCCAGGTACACCTCCAATTGATTACAATGATGTCAATTGGCGTATCAGAAGCTTCTAAAGCTGTTTTAAGGCACAGTCAACTTAGTGTATGTAAACTTCTGACCCACTGGGATTGTGATATAGTGAATTGTAAGTGAAATAATCTGTCTGAACAATTGTTGGAAAGATGACTTGTGTCATGCACAAAGTAGATGTCCTAACTGACTCTCCAAAACTATAGTTTGTTAACAAGAAACGTGTGGAGTGGTTGACAAACAAGTTTTAATGTCTCCAACCTAAGTGTATGTAAACTTCTGACTTCAAATGTAAGTCATTCTCACAAGGGGTACCAAGTCTTACAGTATAACCACCTTTAGTAGAAAATTATGTTAATCTGACTTTTCTATGTATTTGTTAGCATTTACAATGGAAGTAAGTCAGTAGTTCAGTTAAGGGAATGCAAGAATGTCTAACACATTGGAATTAGTAGTATACTTCAGAATGAGAGAAGGTTTGACCCCTGACTTTTCCCAGGGTTCATAATAAATGCACCGGACCGGACCAACCCTGGAGCTTTGCGTTCTGATAACGTTCCCTCCCTCTGTAGACATGCTAGACGTTGTAGAGATATTGACGGATGCAATTTAAGGGTCCTATGAGCCTTGGTATTCTATATAGAGAATAGGGTGCTATTTTGGACACACATTAAGATCATTTTCTCCCTTTCCTTTCCTTTCTTTGGCTGGCCTCGCCATGTCCTCCGAAGGTGTCCACAAACGAAGTCCAAGTCAATTTAGTAAATTAAGATGCAGGGAGGGAAGTGGTGGTGGGCCTGCTAACGTTACATCCTACCTCGGGGGGGACAGACATATTTCAGCTTTGTTCAAAGGGCAAATTAGGAGCCGCCGGTTTAATTTCAGCGGTGCCAGCGTCCTCCTCTGTCTCTTTTCTTTCTCATTCTCTGTCTCAGGTATTGCATTTGGAATGATTGAAGTTTTAAAATGATTCTAATCATTCTTCTGTGGGACTGAGAAGACAGTGGTGTGCTGCTCATTAAGGAGCCCTGTTGTTAGAGGGGTGAACAGCTGAAGCGGTGGAATTGAATAAAGGCAGGAATGTGGGAAGTGGAAAAAGAGCAGATGAGAGATAGAATTGACAGATGCACTTGTCTGTCCTTGACACTTTACAAGGGTGGAGGACCTTTTCTAAGGGACCAACAAAGTTCCACACTCTTAAAGAGAGTCTCTGTGAGTTGCTTTCAACACATACTAAATTACAGGTGATTCAATTGCAAAAGTATTATGGTAATAAGAGTGTTTGATGTGTGGGAGAGGGAAATTTCTCACCTATAGTTATCCTCTGAAGTTTGAGCGGATGGTGATGGCTTACTGAAAGAATCACTGTTGTTTCTTAGTCAAAGCATTACAGGCAGATTTGTCAGAATGACACTCCCCTCCTCCTCCATGTTCTGTATTAAATTAGCTAGGGAGAGAGAAGGGTGAGAACAGTCATGAGTCTGTGTCTGGGATGTCTGTGTGCAGGTGCTTGTGTATGTCTCAGGATGCTGGGTTTTAGTGAGGAGTTTGAGAAGTGTATTATCATGTGTGTCTGATCTCTTTGTTGCATACTGTTGCGTGTGTGCACGCACTTAATCATGGCTGTGTTCATGTGTGTATCCATGCATAATTGTGTTTACTCCAGCCAGAGAGAAGGAAGTTCCCTGCTATAGAGATTACTTACAGCCGTAAATTGTCCCTACGGTCCTAGGCCTCAGATCGGCCCTCCCTTTCTGAAAGTAACACTTCAGCATTCTGTCTAAAGGACTGGAGGAAGGGGGGGGGGAGAGAGAAGGAGACGGAAAGGGAGAAAGAAAAAGAGCGAGAGAGAGCAAAGAGCAGAGGGAGAGTAAGATAAGTCATTCTAAATTATAGAACTATGCATCCCCCCACTCTCCCGAGGTGCCGATGGTCCAGGGTCAGGGTGTTAAGAGAGAGATGGAGGTTGAACATTACATAACTCTTGCAGGCGTTACTCTGTCATTCTTGACGACCCTGCCTCACACAGGAAGCGGCGCAGGTCCTAATCCAGGCACTTGTCATCTCCCGTCTGGATTACTGCAACTCGCTGTTGGCTGGGCTCCCTGCCTGTGCCATTAACCCCCTACAACTCATCCAGAACGCCGCAGCCCGTCTGGTGTTCAACCTTCCCAAGTTCTCTCACGTCACCCCGCTCCTCCGCTCTCTCCACTGGATTCCAGTTGAAGCTCGCATCCACTACAAGACCATGGTGCTTGCCTACGGAGCTGTGAGGGGAACGGCACCTCAGTACCTCCAGGCTCTGATCAGGCCCTACACCCAAACAAGGGCACGGCGTTCATCCACCTCTGGCCTGCTCGCCTCCCTACCACTGAGGAAGTACAGTTCCCGCTCAGCTCAGTCAAAACTGTTCGCTGCTCTGGCCCCCCAATGGTGGAACAAACTCCCTCACGACGCCAGGACAGCGGAGTCAATCACCACCTTCCGGAGACACCTGAAACCCCACCTCTTTAAGGAATACCTAGGATAGGATAAAGTAATCCTTCTCACCCCCCCCCCTTAAAATATTTAGTTGCACTATTGTAAAGTGGCTGTTCCACTGGATGTCATAAGGTGAATGCACCAATTTGTAAGTCGCTCTGGATAAGAGCGTCTGCTAAATGACTTAAATGTAAATGTATGTAAATGTTGACATGGATGGCACCTTATTGGTAGATTAAGTTTATAAATTGCCTGTGGGACAGTGGATGCGTATTGATAATTCAAATGGAACTGTTAACAGGCATTACCCAGGTATTGTGGTGAATAACTCGGCATCCAGGATTCCAAAAACCTGTTAAAATACCTGTTTTGCTATTACATATCTTTAAATGTTGATCATTTAGCAGACTCACTTATCCAGAGTGACTTACAGGAACAATTAGGGTTAAGTGCCTTGCTCAAGGGCACATAAACCGATTTTTCACCTATTCGGCTTTGAACCACTGACCTTTCGGTTACTGGCCCAACGCTCTAAACCTCTAGGTTTCCTGCCGCCCACACATACAACCCCGACACACAGTTGTCTCTCTCTCTGTCTCTGGATGTTAGAGTGAGCAAATGGAGGGTGTGGTACTGGACTGTCAGTCACCATGCCCTTGTACTGCTCCTCACACTACCACAGAGAGGAGACAGGAGAGAAAGAGAGAGGATGTGTGTGTGCTTGTGTGTGTGTGAGAGAGAGCGAGAGACTTAGAAAATGTGAAGTGTGTGTGTGTGTGTGTGTGTGTGTGTGTGTGTGTGTGTGTGTGTGTGTGTGTGTGTGTGTGTGTGTGTGTGTGTGTGTGTGTGTGTGTGTGTGTGTGTGTGTGTGTGTGTGTGTGTGTGTGTGTGTGTGTGTGTGTGTGTGTGTGTGTGTGTGTGTGTAGGAAATGCTTTGGATGACAACACAATACAGAAATACCCAAATTAACTAAAGCCCACTCTCTCTACCTCAGTGACCACTAGACAGAGGAAAAAGAGAGGGAGGGAGGAAGAGAGATCTTGCCAAGTTCCAAATCTGACAGCTTTTGAACTTGTTTTTCATTTCTTATTCATTAGATAAGTAAAAGCAAATCCAGTGATGGCACGCTGCTGCTGTAGCTTGATTTATGTCCACTTCTGGGGAAAGAAAGGAGAATTTATGGCTTTCTCGTGTCACCTAATCTACGCCGCAAAGCCTATGCATTCTGTTGCAGTGGGTTTAGAAAGATGCTCTGGAAATACTCAACTCCCTCTCCCTCTCTTTCTCTCTCTCTCACACACAGGCACACGTGCACATAAACACCTCTTTTTGCCCTTAACCTTTTGCCCACCAATTTCCCTTCTATCTTATTCTCTGTCTGCTCTCCTTCTCCCTCCTTCTTCTCCCCCTCCCTGTCCTCCTCCCTCTCCTCCCTCTCCTCCTCCTCCCTCTCCTCCTCCACTCCCTCCTCCCTTTCTTCCTCCCTCTCCTCCTACTTCTCTCTTCTTACTCCCTCTCATTCTTCTCCTCCCACTTCCTCTCCTCCCTGTCCTCCTTCCTCTCCTCCTACCTCTCCCTCTCATCCTCCCTCTCCTTCTCCTCTCTCGCCTTCTCTCCCTCTCCTTCCTCACCTTCTCTTCCTCCCTCTCCTTATCCTCCCGATGCCTCTCCTCCTCCCTCTCCCTCACCCTCTCTTTCTCCTCCTTACCCCCTCATCTCCCTGTCCTCTCTCTCTCTCCTCCTCCCTTCCTTCCCCATCTCCCCTTCCTTCCTTCTCCTCCTCCCTCTCCCTCTCCTCCTCCCTCTCCCTCTCCTCCTTCTCCTCCTCCCTTCCTTCATTCTCCTCCTCCCTCTCCTACCTTCTCCTCCTCCCTCTCCTCCTTCTCCTCGCCTCCTCCCCCTCATCCTACCTCTCCTCCTCCCTCTCCTCCTCCCTTCCTTCCTTTCCTCCTTCTTCTCCTCGCCTCCTCCCTGTCCTTCTTCTCCTCGCCTCCTCCCTGTCCTTCTTCTCCTCGCCTCCTCCCTGTCCTTCTCCTCGCCTCCTCCCTCTCCTCCTTCTCCTCGCCTCCTCCCCCTCATCCTACCTCTCCTTCTCCCTCTTCTTCTTCTCCCTCTCCTTCCTTCTCCTCCTCCCTCTCCTCCTTCTCCTCGCCTCCTCCCTCTCCTCCTTCTCCTCGCCTCCTCCCCCTCATCCTACCTCTCCTTCTCCCTCTTCTTCTTCTCCCTCTCCCCCTTTTCCTCCCTCCTCCTCCTCATCCTCCCCTCCTCCTTCTCCCTCTTCTTCCCCCTTCCTCCCTCTCCTTCCTTCTCCTCCTCCCTCTCCTCCTTCTTCTCGCCTCTTCCCCCTCATCCTACCTCTCCTTCTCCCTCTTCTTCTTCTCCCTCTCCTCCTTCTCCTCGCCTACTCCCCCTCATCCTACCTCTCCTTCTCCCTCTTCTTCTTCTCCCTCTCCTTCCTTCTTCTTCTCCCTCTCCTCCTTCTCCTCGCCTCCTCCCCCTCATCCTACCTCTCCTTCTCCCTCTTCTTCTTCTCCCTCTCCACCACCTTCTGCCTTTCTTATATAGACCCTCTCCTCCTCCCTCTCCTCCTTCTCCTCGCCTCCTCCCCCTCATCCTACCTCTCCTTCTCCCTCTTCTCCTTCTCCCTCTTCTCCTTCTCCCTCTTCTTCTTCTCCCTCTCCTCCTCTTCCCCCTCATCCTACCTCTCCTTCTCCCTCTTCTTCTTCTCCCTCTCCTTCCTCCTCCTCCTCCCTCTCCTCCTTCTCCTCTCCTCCTACCTCTCCTTCTCCCTCTTCTTCTTCTCCCTCTCCTTCCTTCTCCTCCTCCCTCTCCTCCTTCTCCTCTCCTCCTCCCTCTCCTCCTACCTCTTCTTTTCTCCCTCTCCTCCTCCCTCTCCTTCTCCCTCTTCTTCTTCTCCCTCTTCTTCTTCTCCCTCTCCTCCTCTTCCCCCTCATCCTACCTCTCCTTCTCCCTCTTCTTCTTCTCCCTCTCCTTCCTCCTCCTCCTCCCTCTCCTCCTTCTCCTCTCCTCCTACCTCTCCTTCTCCCTCTTCTTCTTCTCCCTCTCCTTCCTTCTCCTCCTCCCTCCTCCCTCCCTTCTCCCTCTCCTTCTCCTCCCTCTCCTCCTCCCTCTCCTCCTCCCTCTTCTTCTTCTCCCTCTTCTTCTTCTCCCTCTCCTTCCTCCTCCTTCTCCTCGCCTCCTCCCCCTCATCCTACCTCTCCTTCTCCCTCTTCTTCTTCTCCCTCTTCTTCTTCTCCCTCTCCTTCTCCCTCTTCTTCTTCTCCCTCTTCTTCTTCTCCCTCCTCTCCTTCTCCCTCCTCTCCTTCTCCCTCTTCTTCTTCTCCCTCTTCTTCTCCCCTCCTCCTTCTCCCTCTTCTCCTCCTCCCTGTCCTTCTTCTCCTCTCCTTCTCCCTCTCCTTCTCCCTCTTCTTCTCCCTCTCCTTCTCCCTGTTCTTCTTCTCCCTGTTCTTCTTCTCCCTCTTCTTCTTCTCCCTCTTCTTCTTCTCCCTCTTCTTCTTCTTCTCCCTCTTCTTCTTCTCCCTCTTCTTCTTCTCCCTCTTCTTCTTCTCCCTCTTCTTCTCCCTCTTCTTCTTCTCCCTCTTCTTCTTCTCCCTCTTCTTCTTCTCCCTCTCCTCCTCTTCCCCCTCATCCTACCTCTCCTTCTCCCTCTTCTTCTTCTCCCTCTCCTTCCTCCTCCTCCTCCCTCTCCTCCTTCTCCTCTCCTCCTACCTCTCCTTCTCCCTCTTCTTCTTCTCCCTCTCCTTCCTTCTCCTCCTCCCTCTCCTCCTTCTCCTCTCCTCCTCCCTCTCCTCCTACCTCTTCTTCTTCTCCCTCTCCTCCTCCCTCTCCTCCTCCCTCTTCTTCTTCTCCCTCTTCTTCTTCTCCCTCTCCTTCCTCCTCCTTCTCCTCGCCTCCTCCCCCTCATCCTACCTCTCCTTCTCCCTCTTCTTCTTCTCCCTCTTCTTCTTCTCCCTCTCCTTCTCCCTCTTCTTCTTCTCCCTCTTCTTCTTCTCCCTCCTCTCCTTCTCCCTCCACTCCTTCTCCCTCTTCTTCTTCTCCCTCTTCTTCTCCCCTCCTCCTTCTCCCTCTTCTCCTCCTCCCTGTCCTTCTTCTCCTCTCCTTCTCCCTCTCCTTCTCCCTCTCCTTCTCCCTCTTCTTCTCCCTCTCCTTCTCCCTGTTCTTCTTCTCCCTGTTCTTCTTCTCCCTGTTCTTCTTCTCCCTCTTCTTCTTCTCCCTCTTCTTCTTCTCCCTCTTCTTCTTCTCCCTCTTCTTCTTCTCCCTCTTCTTCTTCTCCCTCCTCTCCTTCTCCCTCTTCTTCTTCTCCCTCTTCTTCTTCTCCCTCTTCTTCTTCTCCCTCTTCTCCTTCTCCCTCTCCTTCTCCCTCTTCTTCTTCTCCCTCTTCTTCTTCCCCCTCTTCTCCTTCTCCCTCCTCTCCTTCTCCCTCTTCTTCTTCTCCCTCTTCTTCTTCTCCCTCTTCTTCTTCTCCCTCTTCTTCTTCTCCCTCTTCTCCTCTCCCTCTTCTCCTTCTCCCTCTTCTCCTTCTCCCTCTTCTTCTTCCCCCTCTTCTTCTTCCCCTCTTCTTCTTCTCCCTCTTCTTCTTCTCCCTCCTCTCCCTCTTCTTCTTCTCCCTCTTCTTCTTCTCCCTCCTCTCCTTCTCCCTCTTCCTCTTCTCCCTCTTCTTCTTCTCCCTCTTATTCTTCTCCCTCTTCTTCTTCTCCCTCTTCTTCTTCTCCCTCTTCTTCTTCTCCCTCTTCTTCTTCTCCCTCCTCTCCTTCTCCCTCTTCTTCTTCTCCCTCTTCTTCTTCTCCCTCTTCTTCTTCTCCCTCTCCTTCCTTCTTCTTCTCCCTCTCCTCCTTCTTCTCACCTCCTCCCCCTCATCCTACCTCTCCTTCTCCCTCTTCTTCTTCTCCCTCTCCACCACCTTCTGCCTTTCTTATATAGACCCTCTCCTCCTCCCTCTCCTCCTTCTCCTCGCCTCCTCCCCTCATCCTACCTCTCCTTCTCCCTCTTCTCCTTCTCCCTCTTCTCCTTCTCCCTCTTCTTCTTCTCCCTCTCCTCCTCCTCCCCCTCATCCTACCTCTCCTTCTCCCTCTTCTTCTTCTCCCTCTCCTTCCTCCTCCTCCTCCCTCTCCTCCTTCTCCTCTCCTCCTACCTCTCCTTCTCCCTCTTCTTCTTCTCCCTCTCCTTCCTTCTCCTCCTCCCTCTCCTCCTTCTCCTCTCCTCCTCCCCCTCATCCTACCTCTCCTTCTCCCTCTTCTCCTTCTCCCTCTTCTCCTTCTCCCTCTTCTTCTTCTCCCTCTCCTCCTCCTCCCCCTCATCCTACCTCTCCTTCTCCTTCTCCCTCTTCTTCTTCTCCCTCTCCTTCCTCCTCCTCCTCCCTCTCCTCCTTCTCCTCTCCTCCTACCTCTCCTTCTCCCTCTTCTTCTTCTTCTCCCTCTCCTTCCTTCTCCTCCTCCCTCTCCTCCTTCTCCTCTCCTCCTCCCTCTCCTCCTACCTCTTCTTCTTCTCCCTCTCCTCCTCCCTCTCCTCCTCCCTCTTCTTCTTCTCCCTCTTCTTCTTCTCCCTCTCCTTCCTCCTCCTTCTCCTCGCCTCCTCCCCCTCATCCTACCTCTCCTTCTCCCTCTTCTTCTTCTCCCTCTTCTTCTTCTCCCTCCTCTCCTTCTCCCTCCTCTCCTTCTCCCTCTTCTTCTTCTCCCTCTTCTTCTTCTCCCCTCCTCCTTCTCCCTCTTCTCCTCCTCCCTGTCCTTCTTCTCCTCTCCTTCTCCCTCTCCTTCTCCCTCTTCTTCTTCTCCCTCCTCTCCTTCTCCCTCTTCTTCTTCTCCCTCTTCTTTTTCTCCCTCTTCTTCTTCTCCTCTCCTTCTCCCTCTTCTTCTTCTCCCTCTTCCTCTTCTCCCTCTTCTTCTTCTCCCTCTTCTTCTTCTCCTCCTCCTTCTCCCTCTTCTCCTCCTCCCTGTCCTTCTTCTCCTCTCCTTCTCCCTCTCCTTCTCCCTCTTCTTCTTCTCCCTCCTCTCCTTCTCCCTCTTCTTCTTCTCCCTCTTCTCCTTCTCCCTCTTCTCCTTCTCCCTCTTCTCCTTCTCCCTCTTCTCCTTCTCCTCTTCTTCTTCTCCCTCTTCTTCTCCCCCTCTTCTTCTTCTCCCTCTTCTTCTTCTCCCTCCTCTCCCTCTTCTTCTTCTCCCTCTTCTTCTTCTCCCTCTTCTTCTTCTCCCTCTTCTTCTTCTCCCTCTTCTTCTTCTTCTTCTTCTCCCTCTTCTTCTTCTCCCTCTTCTCCTTCTCCCTCCTCTCCTTCTCCCTCTTCTTCTTCTCCCTCTTCTTCTTCTCCCTCTTCTTCTTCTCCCTCTTCTTCTTCTCCCTCTTCTTCTTCTCCCTCTTCTTCTTCTCCCTCTTCTTCTTCTCCCTCTTCTTCTTCTCCCTCTCCACCACCTTCTGCCTTTCTTATATAGACCCTCTCCTTTTATAGTGTCTCCTATAATCACCATGTAAACATAAGAGGCTGTTGATTGCCTGTATACTGTATGTCTAATTATATAGCGATCAGTGTGTGTGTTCATGTGCGTGTGTTTCACCAGATCATGTATTACATACGAGATATCAACAGCTTGCATAAGAGCAATCCATGGGTGTTGCAGAGTTATTCTCAACAAACACATCTGTACGTTCTATTATTATCTAACTGTAATATGATACTGGTTGCATTTCAAATGTCTTTGAAGGCTAAATGAACTGCTGTTGTCACAAACTCTGATGCATTTTTTTTGTCAGACAGACAAAATTAAAGGCAAATGTACTGTATATTTTAAAAAATGTATATTTTGTATGTATATTTATTTGGATGGTCCCCTGTAAATGTTCTCTAGTTGCTTTAACTATCGACAAACTGTAACTTGAAAATAAAGTGAGAAGACATAAACAGGACAAGAGACAGTTGAAAAAAAGGATGTGGGAAGAGGAGTGAAGACTAGTCTGTAGCCTGCTGAACACATAGCTGATGGAGACAAAGACTGAACACATAGCTGATGGAGACAAAGACTGAACACATAGCTGATGGAGACAAAGACTGAACACATAGCTGATGGAGACAAAGACTGAACACATAGCTGATGGAGACAAAGACTGAACACATAGCTGATGGAGACAAAGACTGAACACATAGCTGATGGAGACAAAGACTGAACACATAGCTGATGGAGACAAAGACTGAACACATAGCTGATGGAGACAAAGACTGAACACATAGCTGATGGAGACAAAGACTGAACACATAGCTGATGGAGACAAAGACTGAACACATAGCTGATGGAGACAAAGACTGAACACATAGCTGATGGACACAAAGACTGAACACATAGCTGATGGAGACAAAGACTGAACACATAGCTGATGGAGACAAAGACTGAACACATAGCTGATGGAGACAAAGACTGAACACATAGCTGATGGAGACAAAGACTGAACACATAGCTGATGGAGACAAAGACTGAACACATAGCTGATGGAGACAAAGAGAAATCAGACACAGAAGACATGATTGCTTGAGATTTTCCCAAAGTCTTTTTTTCTGCCTAGCATTTGAAACTGCTTGTGCCTTGACACCCAGTATTATTTCATGTGAGTCCTTTTAAGATGACTGTATTCTAGAAAGAGGGAAGGACTGTCAAGGAAATGAATTGTGAAGGATTTTTTTATTTTACCTTTATTTAACTAGGCAAGTCAGTTAAGAACAAATTCTTATTTTCAATGACGGCCTATGAACAGTGGGCAGAACGGCAGATTTGTACCTTGTCAGCTCGGGGGTTTGAACTTGCAACCTTCCGGTTACAAGTCCAACTCGCTAAACACTAGGCTACCCTGCCGCAGGCTGTGAACTCTAAATAATTTAAACATACAATGCAGATGTTTTTATCTCAATACCAAATAATTTATTGATAACAATTAAGTAACTTACTGTGATTGTTTTCAATTAAAATAGTCAAAAAGAAACTAAATAGCTTCTTAGCAAAGATAATAATTTAGCTAGGACTGTCTGAGGAAAACTGTAAACTAGCTGTTATTGGCAGAGAGGTTTTGAAACTCTTTCTTGTTGGTCTGTTAACAAATTTACCACCTGGTGATGTCAACAGGCAGGTCAAAACTCCATCCCACCATAACAGCCTGGAATCTTAGGTGGTCTTTCCAAACAGCTCTTTCACTGAAAGGGCATTATCATCATTTGCACAATTTCACAGTATTATTCCAACCTGTGGAAATATATATAAAACACAGGAAATAAGGTTTTGACAGGACTGGGCCTTTAAGAAGAAGAAAATGACCATGGGTCTTTTTTTAAATTGATCAGGCGGAAAACCGAATGCTAAAAATCTTAATTATAAAGTGTGTGTGTGTGTGTGTGTGTGTGTGTGTGTGTGTGTGTGTGTGTGTGTGTGTGTGTGTGTGTGTGTGTGTGTGTGTGTGTGTGTGTGTGTGTGTGTGTGTGTGTGTGTGTGTGTGTGTGTGTGTGTGTGTGTGTGTGTGTGTGTGTGTGTGTGTGTGTGTGTGTACCCTGAACAGCACGGCTTCTTATCAGTGATGCAGCGTCTGACCATATCACAGTTAGAGTAGCCGACTGGCTGCAGGAGTCGCCAAGAGAAGCACAGATTGTGCCAATTCATAATTCATCTTGATGGTTTTTTATTTAGCATTTGTTTTGCTTCCTCCCATGTGACTGACTTGCTACTCAATACATGGCCAAACAACTAGGTCTTGAAGAATTGTTCTCTCCTCTCCCATATGTATGAGATGTGAAAGAAAAGGACTTGTCCTGTCTGACTATAGTGAGGAGGGGTGTGAGAGGAAGGGAGAATTGTTAACACTTTACTTTACAATCCTGGCACAGATAGTAGTTAGAAAACAACAGTAACAATTGATACGTTCTGTCTGTTTTTATTTATTTCTTAGTCAATTCAATTGGTAAATTGCCACCACAGTGTGTGTGGTATCTGTGAGGTTTGGAATTAAACAGAGCAAAAATGCACATTTGTTTTGATGGCCAATACAATTGTATGTTATGTTAAAGCATCAAATGGTAGTTATTAGTAATAGTAATGTCATAACATTATGCAATTTCTAAGTAAACACCAGTTAAATTGAAGACTGTAACAAAAGACTACCGCTAATATCTGAGGAAGGAATATGAACGTAAAGCAAGTCTCATTCTCACTAAGAATTTCAAGCAGTGCTCTCTCATTTTGTTTAGGAAATTACCTCTCCTCCAGTGCTAGACTTTCTCCTCAATGTGATTCACTTTTATCTTATTGCTATGATTAAAACACAGTTGTCTGTGTGTCAGTGGAGGGTCCTCAGAAAAGGAAGGGGAGGACCATCCTACTCAGTGAATAAATTTTTTTTTTAAAGTTAAATATTTAAAAAGTTAACATTTTTAGATAAAACTATACTAAATACCTGATTAAAAAACACTGTTTTGCAATGTATTCTGATCATCGATGCTGATCGTGAAACAGCAGAGGGAGCATGCCCCTATCCACATCGACGGGACCGCAGTGGATAACGTGTTCATCGGCGTAAACATCACTGACAATCTGAAATGATCCAACCATACAGACAGTGTGGCGAAGATGGCGCAACAGCACCTCTTCAACCTCAGGAGGCTGAAGACATTTGGCTTGGCCCCTAAGACCCTCACAAACCTTTACAGATGCACAATTGAGAGCTTCCTGTCGGGCTGTATCACCGCCTGGTACGGCAACTGCACCGCCTGCAACCGCAGGGCTCTCCAAAGGTTGGTGCGGTCTGCCCAACACATCACCGGGAGCACACTGCCTGCCCTGTAGGACACCTACAGCACCCGATGTCACAGGAAGGCCAAAAATATCAACAAGTACATCGACCACCTGAGCCACAGCCTGTTCAACAGTCAATCTGACTGTTAAATAGCCATCACTAACAGGCTACCCCCCGGTTACTCAACCCTACACCTTATAGACTGCTGCCCTATGTACATAGACATGGAATCACTGGCCACTTCAATAATGGAACACTAGTCACTTTAGTAATGTTTACATACTGCTTTACTCATATGTATTTACTATTCTATTCTACCTTATTGTGGTCAATGCCACTCTGACATTGCTCGTCCTAATATTTATATATTTCTTAATACCATTATTTTACTTTTAGATTTGTGTATTGTTGTGAATTGTTAGATACTACTGCACTGTTGGAGCAAGGAACACAAGCATTTCGTTACACCTGAAATAACATCTGCCAAATATGTGTGTGTATGTGACCAATAACATTTTATTTTATTTTAATGTCTACTGTAGCTTCAACAGCCCCCTCTAGGCTAGCACCATGGTGTAGCCAGAGGACAGCTATTTTCCGTCCTCCTCTGGAACATTGACTTCAGTACAAAACCTAGGAGGCTCATGGTTCTCACCCCCTTCCAAAGACTTACAAAGTTATTATGATGACTTCCGGAGGACGTCCTCCAACCTATCAGAGCTCTTGCATTGTGAACTAACATATTGTCCATCCAATCAAAGTGTCAGTGAATGAATCTATTACTGAAAGCACAAGCTACAGCTAGCTTACACTGTAGTGCATAAAGTATGCTGAGTAGTTGACTCAAAGAGCGAGAAAAACAATAGTTGAAATATTTTGAACAAATTATTTTCTTCAAAACATTAAGGACAAGCAGCTGAGAGAGCTAGCTGTATTTCTTTTTTTTTCTTAGTTTACCTTTCACTTACTTTAAGCTAATGCAGCTAATTTAGCCTACTCAACAGCCTGACTAAATCAGAGAGGAATGCTTTTTATGTTAGCTGACTAAGGCTATCCAACACGGCAACTTTTCCAAGTCAAGGTAAGTTTTCGGTTTTATTAATGTATTGCCATCGGGGCCCTCCAGTGAGACTGCTAAAACTGCTTTCTGTACACTGTACTGCGTGATTGTACACATGGATTGCATTATGGGTACTAACGTGTTAGTTCTAGTTTGTTGACTAACTTTTAATATGGTCACAGGGCTGTAGGTTGTGTACTGGTTTGGCTTTTTGCACCTGGTCATAGACAGCAAAAGGGAAAAAGTGAGAGGAGAGCGCAAATATACGAGAAGCAAAGTAATGATGCAGTATGTGCCTGTGTGTGTGCGGTGATCACGGATGTATTCATTCCACCGATTCTGTTGCAAAACATTTCTTCAACGGAAGCAAATGGAACAAGGAGGGACCACTCTGAATTTATCCAATAGAAACTTTTGTTTTAGACTAATGTTTACACCCGAGATCAGCTAGATGCAGGTAAGAGTGTACAAGGCGGTATTGAATGTGTCTGTCACCTTGATTACTCCTATTTGTCTTTCAACCTGTGTGCCTTATAAACTTTCATTTCTTGGTTAGGTTGTAGCAAAATCCGAGTATCATGTAGCCTTAACCTATCGATGTTACATTGAATGTGTGTGTGTTTCTGTGAGAGGAGAGGGAGACTGGGGAGAGCTGGAATGATGTGCCACATAGGGGAAAGAGGGAGATAAGTGTCTCTGTGTGTGTGCGTGCGCAACACCAGCAGACTGATTGTATCTCATGTGTTCTGCAAGGCCAAACTAACAGAGCTGCTGCAGCACTGGGGCAACAATGGGCTGAGCTCTGTGTGTGTAGCAGGGGGAGGAGCATGTTCCCGGGCAAGGTGTGTGTGTGTGTGTGTGTGTGTGTGTGTGTGTGTGTGTGTGTGTGTGTGTGTGTGTGTGTGTGTGTGTGTGTGTGTGTGTGTGTGTGTGTGTGTGTGTGTGTGTGTGTGTGTGTGTGTGTGTGTGTGTGTGTGTGTGTGTGTGTGTGTGTGTGTGTGTGTGTGTGTGTGTGTGTGTGTGTGATGACTGAAGCATAGAATTCTCATCTCACAAGAAAACAGTAAGAAGTCTGTTTCTCACTAAGACACTTTGGGTGAATGTGCAAATGTGTATGAGTGCCTGAGTGTATGTTTGTACATGCGTGTGAATGTGGGTGCGTTTAATGGTGCTCCTTTGTGTGAATTTGAGGTGGAGATAGTATTTTCTGTCTCAGGGAAGTGTATAATGAGGAGGTAGAGAGTTGTAGGCTGTTGTGCGTGATGCATAATGTTGCTCAATGCTACCATCTAGCTGTGACTTCTGTTAGTCCAACTTATTTCTCTGTCACTCCTAGCCCCTTTTCTCTCTTTGCTCTCTCTCTCTCGCTATCTTTCAGTCTCTCCACCACCCTTTCCCAATAGCCCTCTCTCCACACCTCCCTCTCTCTTTCACTCTCTATCTCTCTCAATATCAGCAGCCAGAGTGATATAAATAATGCATCAAAACACATTAAAAACATTTACTGGTGATGAATGAGGAGGGAGAACGGGGGACTGGGCCTTAAAAGAAGGAGTGTTATAGTGCATTGGGAGATTTAGCAGACCTGGACCTTTTACACTGAGGAAGAGATGGTAAAAAGACAGTAATATACCAAAGTGTTCCCCTAATATTGTCAGCCTCTAGTAGTTTACTGGTCGTTTACTTTAGAGCAAAACATGGCTTTATTGAGCTCCATCTCATCCAGAGTGCTGCCTAGTCCACTAACCACTGATTTCATTCATTAAGGTGTAGCACTCAGCAGTGTTTTGGTTAGTCTGTACATTGTAAATGCAACAAAGTGGAAGAATTGCAGAACCATGAAGCATACATCCTTTCATACACTACCTGATAACACACACACACACACACACACACACACACACACACACACACACACACACACACACACACACACACACACACACACACACACACACACACACACACACACACACACACACACACACACACACACACACACACACACACACACACACACACACACACACATTTACATTACATTTAAGTCATTTAGCAGACGCTCTTATCCAGAGCGACTTACAAATCGGTGCATTCACCTTATGACATCCAGTGGAACAGTCACTTTATAATAGTGCATCTAAATCTTAAAGGGGGGGGTGAGAAGGATTACTTTATCCTATCCTAGGTATTCCTTAAAGAGGTGGGGTTTCAGGTGTCTCCGGAAGGTGGTGATTGACTCCGCTGTCCTGGCGTGGTGAGGGAGTTTGTTCCACCATTGGGGGGCCAGAGCAGCGAACAGTTTTGACTGGGCTGAGCGGGAACTGTACTTCCTCAGTGGTAGGGAGGTGAGCAGGCCAGAGGTGGATGAACGCAGTGCCCTTGTTTGGGTGTAGGGCCTGATCAGAGCCTGGAGGTACTGAGGTGCCGTTCCCCTCACAGCTCCGTAGGCAAGCACCATGGTCTTGTAGTGGTCTTGTAGCTTCAACTGGAAGCCAGTGGAGAGAGCGGAGGAGTGGGGTGACGTGAGAGAACTTGGGAAGGTTGAACACCAGACGGGCTGCGGCGTTCTGGATGAGTTGTAGGGGTTTAATGGCACAGGCAGGGAGCCCAGCCAACAGCGAGTTGCAGTAATCCAGACGGGAGATGACAAGTGCCTGGATTAGGACCTGCGCCGCTTCCTGTGTGAGGCAGGGTCGTACTCTGCGGATGTTGTAGAGCATGAACCTACAGGAATGGGCCACCACCTTGATGTTAGTTGAGAACGACAGGGTGTTGTCCAGGATCACGCCAAGGTTCTTAGCGCTCTGGGAGGAGGACACAATGGAGTTGTCAACCGTGATGGCGAGATCATGGAACGGGCAGTCCTTCCCCGGGAGGAAGAGCAGCTCCGTCTTGCCGAGGTTCAGCTTGAGGTGGTGATCCGTCATCCACACTGATATGTCTGCCAGACATGCAGAGATGTGATTCGCCACCTGGTCATCAGAAGGGGGAAAGGAGAAGATTAATTGTGTGTCGTCTGCATAGCAATGATAGGAGAGACCATGTGAGGTTATGACAGAGCCAAGTGACTTGGTGTATAGCGAGAATAGGAGAGGGCCTAGAACAGAGCCCTGGGGGACACCAGTGGTGAGAGCGCGTGGTGAGGAGACAGATTCTCGCCACGCCACCTGGTAGGAGCGACCTGTCAGGTAGGACGCAATCCAAGCGTGGGCCGCGCCGGAGATGCCCAACTCGGAGAGGGTGGAGAGGAGGATCTGATGGTTCACAGTATCGAAGGCAGCCGATAGGTCTAGAAGGATGAGAGCAGAGGAGAGAGAGTTAGCTTTAGCGGTGCGGAGCGCCTCCGTGATACAGAGAAGAGCAGTCTCAGTTGAATGACTAGTCTTGAAACCTGACTGATTTGGATCAAGAAGGTCATTCTGAGAGAGATAGCGGGAGAGCTGGCCAAGGACGGCACGTTCAAGAGTTTTGGAGAGAAAAAAAAGAAGGGATACTGGTCTGTAGTTGTTGACATCGGAGGGATCGAGTGTAGGTTTTTTCAGAAGGGGTGCAACACACACACACACACACACACACACACACACACACACACACACACACACACACACACACACACACACACACACACACACACACACACACACACACACACACACACACACTTCTTTCCCCTATGTGGCACATCGTTCAAGCTTTCCCCAGTCTCCCTCTCCTTCTTGCTCTCACTCCCCCTTCTCTGCTTCCCTCTCACTCCCTCTCTCCCCTCTCTCTATTACTCCCCCCTTCCCTCCCCCTCTCTCTCCCCTTCCCTCCTGGCAGTGTGGCGATTGGCATTATTAAAAATTGATTGGCAGCGAGCATTTTGTGGCTTGCATGTATTACTGAGCCGGAGAGCAGTGGGAAAGCAGCCAGAATTGACAGACAGGCAGTGGAGGAATGGAAGGATGACTGTAAAGGAGAAATGAAATGAGGGGTGAAAAGTAAGAGTGTAAAGGAGGAATGAAATTAGAAGTGCAAAGGAGGAGTGTAAAGGAGGAATAAAATAATGGGTGTAAACTAGGAATGAAATGAGGAATGTAAAGGAGGAGTGTAGGGGGAATGGAAAGAGGAATGGAAAAGGGTGACAAGGCCTTATATGAGAACTGGGTGTCTAGATTAGATGGACAGAGAGACAAGCAGACAGGCAGAAAGTTAGACCTAGTCAGAATTATTCAAATGTACAGGTCTCTGTAATGAGGCCCGGGTGAACTGCAATGTATTTGAACAGAGCTTGCACACATCCTCTCCCTTTCTCTTTCCATCCTTCATCCCTCTCTCTAAATTACTGAACCTGTACTATCAAATCTCAAAGGTTGTCCTTCTATCCCAACCTACACAATTACATCTCAAAACATATTTAAGTACTGTTACTTATTTGCCAACGCTGTCAATGACATTTAGGAAATGGTGTGCAGCTTTATCTTCTTGTTAGGTAAGCAATCCTAACATCTCCCTCTCTCTTCTCTGTCTTCTCTTCCTTACTTTCTTTCTTTCTCTTTCCCTCCTACCCTCTTATTCTCAATCTCTCTCTCTCTCCCTCTCCAGATGAACAGGCCTATCCAGGTGAAGCCTGCGGACAGCGAGAGTCGAGGAGGTAGTGCTCCACTTCTTTAAACATAGCTGCCGACCGTCCCACATCAGTGGCACCATTACCCCTCTCTGGCCTAGACAAGCACACACGCAAATCAGAGGAGGCTGGTGGGAGGAGCTATAGGAGGATGGACTCATTGTAATGGCTGGAATGGAATAAAAGGAACAGTATCAAACACATTAAACATATGTAAACCACATGCTATTCCGTTTCAGACATTACAATGAGCCTGTCCTCCTCCTATAGCTCCTCACCTCCTTAGATGTTTGTCTTATTCTTTTTTTTCTCAATGCATAACATATTTAGTTGTGAATTAATCATACACAAGTTTGAGAGTTTTGAATAGCATCAGCTAGAGAGAGTGAAGGAGTCAGTCAACTATGGCCTTTTAAAAGTCAATCATTATCTCAGTAACTTTCATTTTCTTCAAAGGACTCACACACAAACACATACGGTACACACACACATGGGCCACTGATTAACCAGTTCAAGATAACATTCTTCCAGGGCAGCGACAATTTTTGTTTTCTTTTCACACTGTAACATATTTCTGCCTGCAATATAACATGAATAAACATTGTTGTATGAGAGAGAGAGAAAAATAGAGAATGGCGGAGGAGAGGAGAGTGGGAGAAGAAGAGAGAAAAATAGAGAGTGTGAGGGAACCATTTTTAGAAAGAGATAAAGAGGTAGAGCAAATGAGGAGAGCGAGGGAGAAAGAGAGAGAGTTACTGAGGGATTGCATGACTTCCTCCCTGTTTATTCTGGTCCTCTAACTGTGATTGATGGAGCTGGGGAGACGAGAGAGAAACAATCAGTGGATGAGCTGGAGAAGGATTCTTACTTCTCTTCCTTTACCTCTCTCCATCCCTCCTGTTTCCCACCTCTCCCCCTCGCTCTTCCTCTCCCTCTCCACCTCCCTTTCCTCTACCTCTACACACCCCCCTGTTTCTCTTAGTGCCTTATTCTCAAATCCAGTCCTTGCTCCCACTGCTAGTTTTCATTCTTCCCCACTAACCAGGAACTGATTCAGACCTGGGAACATAGGCCTCTCAGTTTAGGCCAATGTAGTGAATGAAGCCCTTATTTAAATGGTGGTGTTACATTAGTGACCGGTATCCTGAGCACAGATTAAGTTGAGTCCTGGACTAATACATTCTTTAAATGGAGATTCTCCATTGAGAGTTGTTTTTAATCCAGGAGTTGGGTTCATCTGTGTCAGGGAAACTGGCCCTAAGTGAAACTCTCATCATACATTGGTTCCTATTAATTTAATTTCCAGCTGAATATTTCTGTTTGTTGTGTTGCAAGTTGTTTCTCGAAGAGAGAAGTGAGAATGAATGGTGCCATCCCATGAGAACTGTGAAGGCTTCGGCCTTTAATGAGTTTGTGTGTGTGTGTGCAACTTTTACGCCACTACATTCCTAAAAAATACGTACTTTTTACTCCCATTCATTTTCCCTGAACTAAAAGTACTTCTTACATTTCGAAGGATCAGACAGGACAGCAATATGGTCAAATTCACTACCTACATGTGTGTGAATTTGCCAACCTACAGTACCAGTCAAAAGTTTGGACACACCTACTCATTCATGGGTTTTTCGTTATTTTTTAAAACAATTTTCTACATTGTAGAATAATAGTTAAGGCATTACATAATGAAATAACACATATGGAATCATCTAGTTACCAAAAAAGTTTTAAACAAATCAAAATATATTTTATATTTGAGATTCTTCAAAGTAGCCATCCTTTGCCTTGACGACAGTTTTGCACACTCTTGGCATTTTCTCAATCCGCGTCACCTGGAATGCTTTTCGAACAGTCTTGAAGGAGTTCCCACATATGCTGAGCACAAGTTGGCCACTGATCCTTTCCTCTGCGGTCCAACTCATCCCAAACCATCTCAATTGGGTTGAGGTCAGGTGATTGTGGAGGCCAGGTCATCTGATGCAGCACTCCATCACTCTCGTTCTTGGTGAAATAGCCTTTACACAGCCTGGAGGTGTGTTTGGGTCACTGTCCTCTTGAAAAACAAATGATTGTCCCACTAAGCGAAAACCAGATGGGATGGCGTATTGCTGGAGAATGCTGTGGTAGCCATGCTGGTTAAGTGTGCCTTGAATTCTCAATAAATCACTGACAATGTCACCAGCAAAGCACCCCCACACCATCACACCTCCTCCTACATGCTTCGTGGTGGGAACCACACATGCGGAGATCATCCATTCACCTACTCTGCGTCTGACAAAGGGATGGTGGTTGGTACCAAAAATCTCAAATTTGGATTCATCAGACCAAAGGGCAGATTTCCACTGGTCTAATGTCCCTTGCTCGTATTTCTTGGCCCAAGCAAGTCTATTCTCATTGGTATGGTTTCTTTGCAGCAATTCAACCATGAAGGCTTGATTCACGCAGTCCCCTCTGAACAGTTGCATTTATTTGGGCTGCAATCTGAGGAGCAGTTTACTCTAATGAACTTATCCTCTGCAGCAGAGGTAACTCTGGGTCTTCCTTTCTTTTTGCGGTCCTCATGAGAACCAGTTTCATCAAAGCACTTGATGGTTTTTGCGACTGCACCTAAAGAAACTTTCAAAGTTCTTGACCATGTCTTAAAGTAATGATGAACTATCATTTCTATTTGTATATTTGAGCTGTTCTTTCCATAATATGGACTTGGTCTTTTACCAAATAGGGTTATCTTCTGTATAGCAAAAATTTAGTCTCTCGATGTGCAAAACGGACAGAGACATACCCCAAGCGACTTACAGCTGTAATCGCAGCAAAAGGTGGCGCTACAAAGTATTAACTTAAGGGGGCTGAATAATTTTGCACGCCCAATTTTTCAGTTTTTGATTTGTTAAAAAAGTTTGAAATATCCAATAAATGTCGTTCCACTTCATGATTGTGTCCCACTTGTTGTTGATTCTTCACAAAAAATACAGTTTTATATCTTTATGTTTGAAGCCTGAAATGTGCAAAAGGTCGCAAAGTTCAAGGGGGCCGAATACTTTCGCAAGGCACTGTATTTTAGAAGCCTTTCAATGACAGTCGCAAGTGAATAATCTGCTAGGCCTATTGCCACGCAGACTCTGCCCAAATTGCAGGTTTCCCAATAAAATAGTCATAGGCATATGCACCTGTGATTTGAAACAATCTTCAGCTATTTCTTTTAAAGAAGCTAATGATCCTCTGTGACTAAGTCATGCTCTCTGGTGTAGGATTTATAATTATTTTATTTAGACAGGAGTAATATCATATCATTTTGGCAAAACATAATTTTACTTAAGGGGAAGGGAAGCCAGCATCCGAACAGTGCACTGTGCACCCGCCAACATTCCTTCCCAATTTGCAAGTGCAGATATCTGTATACACAGTGGCGGAACTAGAGTTTTCTACATGGGGTGGCCAGGGGGTGGCCATGGCTACTTCAGGGGTCCATAGACCATGACAGAACATTTGTGTGTAACCCTATCCTGGCATCTAAGGAGCATGAATAAATCCTATGATTGCTGATTAGAGGTAGAAGTGATAATTCACTTAACCCCGGAGTTCTTCAGTGTGGCAGATAGTGTGGTCCAAAAGGGTTACTTCACTAGAATTCTTTAACATACTATGAATAGTCAGTGTCTCTACCTCAGAGCTGCAGCTCAATTTCTCTCTCTCTCTCTCTCTCTCTCTCTCTCTCTCTCTCTCTCTCTCTCACACACACACACACACACACACACACACACACACACACACACACACACACACACACACACACACACACACACACACACACACACACACACACACACACACACACACACACACACACACACACACACACACACACATTGGGTCACTCTGTTTTCATGAATATATAATCTGGGTCTATAAGTGTTGAACATCCCCCAAAAATTCAGAGAATAAAGCTCATGCTCCAAGGAGATAAGATACATTGCATAGTTTATTTACAAAATAAATTATTTACAAAAAACACACTGCAATTTGACATACCAGGTATCAAGTAGAATTGGACTTGAACATTTTTAATCATTTTGGTGCCCATCAATATTACAAACTTACAGTATCATATTTATGCTCATATATATTATGTTAACTAACAGAAAATACATTTTTTGGAATTGGCCTAATCAAGACCAAATTAAATCTGTGTGACATGATACCCTTTGGATTTATCATTTTAGAATGTCAGTGTACTAGCTAGTACACAGTGCAGATTTTAATCATGACCAGAGGGACCGCCTAAGTGCCAAATTAGTCTAGGTAGATTTAAAACAGCATAATTCTGCCGTTCTGGTGAGGACTGGCTAAATGTTTCACAAACTCATCCATGTTGAGGGAGTGTGCCCTCCTTGACTCAACACTGAGGATTCTGAGGTGACTTAACCTGTCATCAACCATTGTTGTCCTAAGGTGGGTTTTAATCCATTTTAAATAGCTCATAGAATACCTCCTTTATAAGGTTCTAGAAACACAACAAAGTCAAGGAGAGTAGACGGTCTGTCCCTTCCACTTTTCTCTCTCCTGTCAAGAAGCCGCTTGGTTTGATGAACCTCAGGTCCTCTAAATCTGACTCAAATGTCTGAGCAAAGGCAAAAAGAGGCTCCTCATTCAAGAATGTTGTAGTCTTTTGGGTTGAGAGACTGGACCCCTTGCATTATCTCGCAATTCCTATTTGAAAAATGCCTCGTTGCAGCCCAGCTGTGAGACTCAAGCACCTGATAAATGATAGCTCTTTGGAAGCTCTCACCAACACTTCGGTCACTATATTATGTCCTACAGTGCTCATTATCAATGAGTCGTGAAATCTTAAGCTTGTTTTAGGCTGTCTTTTACACACTGTTTGTACACTTGTTTTTCAGTGCTCTGCAATCTCTTCAGCCTCTTTCCATAGTTCTCCAAAGTAACCCTCACTTCTGTAGTCCTGTGATGTGTCTGTAAGGGCACCTACAGTCCTTGCTAGGTTAAGAGAGCTTGATTGGAGCATGTCAGAAAGACATTTGGCATCACCGAGCACTTTACCAAAGGTAACCAAAAGCCCTTTGAAATGTAAATCTATATGAGAAAGAAGGCCCCTTGCCTCCACTGAACTATCACCACTATTTTCAAGTGTGATATCCTGTGCACTCTCAGAACTGCTGGAAGCCTCTACCTCAGATTACGGCATGCCATGTATCTGCATGCCCATCTTATATCCGTAAGTCTCTGTAGTTCCCTGGGCTGCTGCTGTGGATACAGCTCTTTCTGAACTGCAAGCCACTTGAGATGAACGTGCAAAGTTATACAGCTTCTGCAGGAGAGCAAAAAAGTTAACTGCCTCAGGCACTGATTTTACAGCATCGACAAGAACCAAAATCAAACAATGTGCATTACAGTGCACATAAAATGCTAATCTTGCACTGTTTTAAATCCGTGCAGACACTATAGAATGCTTTCCGCTCATGCCCCACAATATTATTTCTGTAGTCCAGACCATGTTTTTCAAGGCAATCAATTATCGTGTTTGTGAGACCTGCTGCATCTAAGCTTTCAGCTGACTGAAAGTGTAAAAATCTTCCGTGGATGGCCCATTGTAATAGTACCTCACATCTAAAGACGTGTTATTTTTATTTATTTTTTATACACATTTCGCTTATCATGGATAGATTTTGGCGAGAGTGGGCCCTCTCGCTTCGCCTCTTCCTTCTGCTGGAACAATCTCACCGGAGAAAGCATCCGAGCGAGCAAAACAGAACCCCTCTGTCTTGCTAAATGTAACCCATGTATCTGATGCCGTCTGGACAGATATAGTTTGACATGCCATACTATTTTTGTCCAGACAGAATCAGATACATGGTCTCATATACACATACTGTTGTATTTACTCAGAGGCTTTATCTGAAATTGAAACGCATGTCTGTTTAGCAGGTCTCGGTCAAATAAATGATCAATATTTTCTTTTGACGGGCAAGGACGTACGTTAGCCCATAACGTCGACCCTGTAGCCACAGTAATAAAATCTGATTTTTATAACCCTAACCTTATCCACAATGTTAAACCCATATGCCTAACCCTAACCTTAAATTAAGACCAAAAAGCTGATTTTTACAACACATACAATTTTGACTTAACAGCTAGCCCATCTAGCAAAAATAGCTTAGTTCTTCCGCCAGTGCAAGATTCATGAGAATAAATGTAAACCTGCTCAATATAATGCGTTGTTATCCCTACTGACTCTGATCGGACGGACTCGCTAAACACAAAGAGTGCGTTTATAAATCATGTCTGAGCCTTGGTGTGTGCCCCTGGCTGTCCGTACATAAAAATACAAGACAATTGTGCCATCTGGTTCATGTAATATAAGGAATATGATGTATTGCATTTACTTTTAACTTTTTCTTAAGCATGACAATCGAGTACTTTTTCCACCACTGTACTTAAATACATTTAAAACCAGATACTTTTACTCGGGTATTAATAGTATGATAATGGAGTACTTTTCCCTCCACTCTGTCTGTCTGTGTGTGTGTGTGTGTGTGTGTGTGTGTGTGTGTGTGTGTGTGTGTGTGTGTGTGTGTGTGTGTGCGTGCGTGCGTGCGTGCGTGCGTGCGTGCGTGCGTGCGTGCGTGCGTGCATGCGTGTGCGTGTGCGTGTGCGTGTGCGTGCGTGCGTGTGCGTGTGCGTGTGTGTGTGTGTGTGCGTGCGTGTGCGTGTCCTCCACCCCTGATCTTCGGGCCACACTTGTTAACATTCCCCCCTGTGCAAGGCCAGAGCCGAGATTAGTCTTGTTGACTGGGCAAGGACAGCCTGTCAGGGAGAGCATCCCCTTTACACACACTCACTCACACACACACACACACACACACACACACACACACACACACACAAATCCATGCACACTTGAACACATTCACAGACCCACTCACACTCAAACAAACCTCACACAGGCACTCACACACACGTGCACACACACATACCTGTTCATGACCAGTTCCTCTTTGTTTCAGAAGACAGAAAACTCTTTGTGGGCATGCTCAACAAGCAGCAGTCTGAAGACGATGTGCGATGTCTCTTCGAGTCCTTCGGCAGCATTGAAGAGTGCACCATCCTTAGAGGTCCTGATGGAAACAGTAAAGGTCAGTGTCTGTGGTTTCAGCTTCTCATCATTTTGTTATGTTCATCCTCACTCCATATCATCAAAGACATGTATTTATTTATCTATTTATTTGTATTTATTTGAGTTTGAACAATTGACACCTTGAATTAGAATCCTTGAATCCTTTCTGGCATTTATCTTTAGAAGTACAATAGCTTATGTCTGGCTAACAGTGATCCTAAAAGCTTTACCATCCTCTTCATCAGGCTCGAGGTGAAGTTTCCCCTAGGTACAGATCTAGGATCAGCTTCCCCTCCCCCAATCCTAACATGAACCATTTGTGGGAAAAATGCCAAACTGACCCAAGATCGGCGTCTAGGGGTAACTTCACCGTACACCCTTCATCAGTGCGCTTTATTGGCAGGCTTCAGTAGTAAACCTCATTAGCTTCTTCAGTGCCGCTTCATTGCTTCACTTCATTATCAGTGGGCTGACACTAATCAATAGGCTCCATCACAACTAAGCCCAATAATTACTGTATGCTTGATCATTCACAGTCATCAGTAAGCCTCATCAGTGAGCTCCTTCAGTGAGTTGAATGGGAACGATGGCATGGGGGATGCCGAATATTTGCTGTGAGCTTGATCATCTAGACTCATCACTAGGTTTAATCGATAGTAACGCTTCAGTGGTAGTAAGGGTTACACTGTAAGTGTAAGCATCATCGTTAGGCTTCATCAGTTAACCTCTAATGGAAGTGAGTTTGAATGATGTGGGTATTAAACGTCTATTCGACATTGGTTAAAAATGTAATTTCATTGAAATGACTTGGAAACAACATTGATTCAACCAGTGTGTGCCCCGTGGGTAGTGACTGACTGTCTGACTGACTGTCTTTTCTGTCTCTTTCTCACTATCTGCTTCTCTCTTTTTCTCTGTTCCTCTCTCTGTTCCTCTCTCTCTGTTCCTCTCTCTCTGTTCATCTCTCTCTCTCTCTCTCTGTTCCTCTCTCTCTCTCTCTCTGTTCCCCTCTCTCTCTCTCTCTCTCTCTCTGTTCCTCTCTCTCTCTCTGTTCCTCTCTGTTCCTCTCTCTCTCTCTGTTCCTCTCTGTTCCTCTCTCTCTGTTCATCTCTCTCTCTCTCTGTTCCTCTCTCTCTCTCTGTTCCTCTCTCCCTCTCTGTTCCCCTCTGTTCCTCTCTGTTCCTCTCTCCCTCTCTGTTTCCCTCTGTTCCTCTCTGTTCCTCTCTGTTCCTCTCTCTCTCTCTGTTCCTCTCTGTTCCTCTCTCTCTCTCTCTCTCTCTCTCTCTCTCTCTCTCTCTCTCTCTCTCTCTCTCTCTCTCTCTCTCTCTCTCTCTCTCTCTCTCTCTCTCTCTCTCTCAGGTTGTGCGTTTGTAAAGTACTCCTCTCACGCTGAAGCTCAGGCAGCTATCAGTGCACTACATGGCAGCCAGACAATGCCTGTGAGTTCAGTATTCAATATGGTGAGTGTATCAGCTAGTGTGTGTCCTTTGTATTGTGTGTGTGTATGTGTTAACATATGTACTCCCTTGCTCTCTCTCTCTGTGTGTGTGTGTGTGTGTGTGTGTGTGTGTGTGTGTGTGTGTGTGTGTGTGTGTGTGTGTGTGTGTGTGTGTGTGTGTGTGTGTGTGTGTGTGTGTGTGTGTGTGTGTGTGTGTGTGTGTGTGTGTGTGTGTGTGTGTGTGTGTGTGTGTGTGTGTGTGTGTGTGTGTGTGTGTGTGTGTGTGCACGCATGCTTACCTGCGTGTGTGTGGCAGGGTGCGTCCTCAAGTCTGGTGGTGAAGTTTGCCGACACAGATAAGGAGCGCACCATCCGGCGCATGCAGCAGATGGCTGGTCAGATGGGTATTTTCAACCCCATGGCCCTGCAGTTTGGGGCCTACGGGGCCTATGCACAGGTAGGACACACCAGGGGAGAATGACTTCCCCCTCTTATTGAAGCCATGGATATTCAAGGCCGACCACGGTACTGCAGGCATAGTTAGCAGAAAACAGGATCCCCCATTATAGTGAATGGGAAAAATTGAAATCTTCGTGGTCAATTTTAGTGTAAATGAAAAAATGTTTAGAAGACAATCATGGTACCAATAATTGCATCTAATACACTAGATGTATGTCCTTGAACTAAGCATTTTTTTTATTGCATACAGAAGAAGTTATAAGGATCATTTTGTTGCTAATGGCAACCTGCAGTACCCCGATCGGCCTTCAACTTGAATTACTAAATGAGTGGGGGTAGCACAAATGTCCGCTCTAAGCTCCCCGGGACAGCCACACAGAATAAATATCAGCCTACACTCAACACATTCACTCAGACTTTCTAGAGCAGTGGTCAGCAACCGGTCAATATTGCCCAGCATTTCTGTAAAGGGGGTCTCCCGAGTGGCGCAGAGGTCTAAGGCACTGCATCACAGTGCTAGCTGCGTCACTACAGATCCTGGTTCAATCCCAGGCTGATTCGCAGCCGGCCGCGCCCGGGAGACCCATGAGGCAGCGCACAATTAGCCCAGCATCATCCGGGTTAGGGGAGGGTTTGGCCAGCCGGTATGTCCTTGTCCCATTGTGCTCTAGTGACTCCTGCGGCAGGCCGGCCGCATGCATGCTGCCACGCCAGGTGTACAGTGTTTCCTCCGACACATTGGTGCGGCTGGATTCTGAGTTAAGCGACAGTGTGTCAAGAAGCAGTGTGGCTTGGCAGGGTCGTACTTCAGAGCACGCACATCTATTGACCTTCGCCTCTCCCGAGTCGGTAAAGGGATTTGCAGCAATGGGACAAGACTGTAATTAATTACCAATTGCGGAGAAAAAATAAATCATTTTAAAAACAATTTCTGTACGTGCACCCAATTCAACTGCCCTGCGCCCCGGGGAGGTAAACTTTTTTTAACCATTTCATGTGTCTGAAGGTAAAAACTCTGCTTTCCTGGCAGGAGAGCAAATCAAGTAGCTGCAGTGACCGTGTCTCCAGTAAAGGAGCATAAAAGAAAGTGCAAAGTTTATAGTGTGAGATTTCAAAACATTTAAAACCAGACTAGAGAGAGACTGTCAATGAATACAGCAAAGAGCTGCTGTTTTTATGACTGAGTTCATGTTTAAGTTCTTTGTCAGCACTGTCAACACTTTCTATTCAACACTTTCTATTCAACACTTTTAGAATCCATAAAATGTGCGTTCTTCCTATTTTCCCTCAGTGCTACAACAAGCACTGCAGCAGTAATAAATGAGGAGGAAAGTGTATCTATAGGCTTGCGTTGTTGTCATTATTAGCAGCTTGGGTCTTTTTAATATTGAGGAATATTTCACTTTCTCTGTTCAAACAGAGAGTAACAACATGAATTTGTGTATGAGGCTGAAATAATGCGGTGCGACTCAAGTTTTGCCATCAGCTGGGAGACAGTGTCCCTTTTTGGTCCGTGTCAATGGGAGCTGAGGGGTGAGCGGAGGGATGTTGAGAGGCGGCACCTCAGTCTGCTGCTGTCTTCTTCCGCTGAGACTGACCATCAGATGTAGGCAACATCAGTTCAGTAAAATTATAATTAAATGATTTAACTGTATACTCACTTTGCTGTGCCTTACAAGTGATACAACAATGGCTCTATTACTGGTGTGATCATATATCTCAAATGGCCCAAACAACAATAGATTGGCAGGGCAATTCAAGTAAAGCCAATATGCGGTGATAATGTATTGGGCCTATAGCTTACTGGACAAACCTCATTGCAACAGTACTGTTTTTAATTGGTTAATGTTGCATAGGCTTATATTTTTAACTCAGGTTAAAAAAAAATCTGAGCGGTAGATCTCAGCTTGCATTTTGACTCAGAAAATGTTGGCGACCACTGTTCTAGATTTTTCCCTGTTAACACTATAAACGTTTCCCTTTACTGTGTCAATTTCGATCGAATCATCTCAACATTTGCACTTTAAATGCAACGTTGCAGGCAGAAAGCATCAGAGTAGGATTCTATTGCATTGGCACACACAACTCCCGTACTCTACACAGACCGGAGTGGCATAACCAATCAGAGCTGCAGTAGGCCTATATGCAAATAGACCATTGCCGTATATGGATCTGTGCCATTTGCTTGAAACTGGACTGTGTTTACAGTACGAGCGGTCGTGAGTAGATGCGCTTGTTTTGAGATCAAAGTCAGAGCTATATGTAGCCACATGCACATTTGTTCACATCCTTTGCTAGTTAGTGAGTTATTAGCCTAGTTATAGATCATTTGTAGTCAGCGATAGGGGAGTGATTGATTCATACAAGAGCACAAAACGTGTAAATCTTTGAAAAGCGAGTCAGGTGAAGAGTTCATTTTTTTCTTAAAGGGGCAGTGATATTTTTTGAGACAGGCTTGAATACACTAAGGGTAGCATAATTTGTCTGATTCTCTGTTATAATGGAATGGAATGGGAATAATAATGTGTTTTATTTTGTAAAGTGTTTTTTGCATCAAGCAACACAACAACATTTTCAGTCACCTCCTTGTCTGATGGACAATTGTAATGAACAGGTTAATGTCAAGCCCGGCATGTTTTTTTCAAACGTTTCATGGAATGTACATTGAACACCACACTTTGGCTGCTTCTGTAGGCTAAATGATAGAAGAGCTATTTCCATGTTAAAATGTTATGGGATGCATATTCTCCATTGTTTTTGGTAGGCATACATTATGATCAAATAGCCACCATAGCCTATTTGACCACTGTTAAAACTATAACTTAAAGCATGTGTCAGGACACAGTTCCGAACCCGGGTCTCCGGAGTGAGAAACAGTCACTTAACCAACTGAGCCACGAATAGTTGGCAGAACCCAGAAGATGAGGCAGACACAGCAGTACTTGAGACGGTGTATTTAATGAAGTAAAAAGTGAAGTTCTTCAGGAAAACATGTAACTCCACAACCTCAAAAGGAATCCTACAAGAACAAAGGTAATCCTCCAAGACAAAAAAGGTAAATCCACAAGGTGGAAGGTAAAGCACAAAAAGCCTCAAAAGATACTCAAAAACAAACAAACAGGAACAAAAAACAGAATTCCACAAGAGAGTCCACCGGGATCAACAAGAGTTCTCAGAGTACTAGGGCTGGGTGCTAACATACAAACACAGAGCAAAGAACAGAGGAAAACAAAGGGTTTAAATACAATCAGGGGAAACGAGGCACAGGTGCAAATAATAATGGGGATCAAGGGAAAACAAAAGGTCAAAAGGCACAATGGGGGCATCTAGTGACCAAAAACCGGAACAACCCTGGCCAAATCCTGACAGCATGTACAGTCTCAGTGTTCACAGTAAATGCGCGCTGTGAAAACGAGACCTGAAATTTACTCAGTGATGAAATATTTTGGAGGGAACATTGGGCAGCACTGAGCTAGGCTGCAACATCCCTTCCTGGATAAGCTCAATCTGCGCATATTGTGTCTCCATGAGACGCCATTTGGCTTCAATGTGCTACTGAGTTTCACATATGAATGAATGGTGTCACGTGATCGATGGCTGTGTCCATTCATATATACAGTCATTTACACACACACACAAGTACACACAAGTACACACACACACACACACACACACAAAATAGAATATGAGCTGAGGTATAAAAAAAAGTTACAATTGTGCAGAATAAGAAAGTCACACTCTCCATCCCTCTCTCCTGAGTGTCGGGGCGGTCTAAGGCACTGCATCTCAGTGCTAGAGCCGTCACTATAGACCCTGATTCCCATGGGGTGGCGCACAATTGTCCCAGCGTCATCTGGGTTAGGGTTTGACCGTGTAAGGCTGTCATTGCAAATACGAATTTGTTCTTGACTGACATGGCTAGTTAAATAAAGGTTAAATAAAAAATACATACAAATATCTCCCCCTCCCTCCATCTCTCCATGCAGGTGCAGCAGCAGCAGGCAGCGTTGATGGCGTCAGTAGGGCAGGGGGGCTACCTCAGCCCCATGGCAGCCTTTGCCGCTGCACAGATGCAGCACATGGCCACCATCAACGGCCTCCCAGGGGGGCACATGACCCCCACGTCAGGTGAGGCCAGGGGTCAAGGGTTCAACTTTTCCACCTGTAAGGCAATCATATTAAGATAGTATCAGCTGTCGGGTGTGGGGGGGGGGGAACTTAGTTGTCAGTAAAAAAACACCCTCAGTGGTCAGTTGTCAGTTGTCAGACCAAACTTGTCAGTTAACTGGCCTTACAACTGACAATGTCCCTTGCTCATCTCTTTATTTATTTCTCTCTGCCAGGTGGCAGTACCCCCCCTGGTATTGGCGCCCCCACAGTGACCAGTATCCCCTCGCCCATCAGTGTGAATGGTTTCGCTGGAATGCCCCCACATCAGACCAATGGGCAGCCCACTGCCGAAGCTGTGTATACCAACGGGATACACTCCTATCCTGGTAAGCCACCTCAAACCACCCATCCACCTACCACAAACATTCAGCACCACACACACTGCAGAGAACACATACTTGCTGACAAAATAACACACACTCGCTGTGATACACGTGTAGGGCAGCCCCCAAAGTGACTCTTCATTTCACTGTATGAAGAATTTATTCTGTGTAGCCTTAGGAATTCAGCATTCTCTGTGCTGATCTTGCCAACCCCCATTGTCTCACCACTGAGAAGCAGATGATGTAGGTATCGCTCCACAGCTAGTCAGGAACAAATAAAAGAAAGAACAATGAATCTAAGACCCTTTAATAAGCATCTGAGTTGTTTGGATTCAACATCTGAGTTGTTGACCAATAGTATTACTCTAAAGTTAACCTTCAATCAGACATCAGACCTACGGGATGTAAACCTCTGCTTCTCAGAGTTAAGACAATGGGGGTTGGCAAGATCAACACAGAGAATGTTGAATTCCTAAGACAACACAGAGGAAATTCTTGCATTCAGTGAAAAGAAGAGTCACTTTGGCAGCTGTCCTACACACATTCACTACAATGTGCACTGGGCTTAACACATGCAGAGTAGAACGCAGATTCACCACAAAGCATGCAAGGTGCACCCAATGATTGACATATACAGTAGGCCTATATGCATTACATGGATAGAACAAGAGCCATGTATAATGTATGTTACATATTACCCAATATTACATATTTACCTGAATCTTTGAATTCCCAAAGCCTGATGTAACTACCGTGAAACTTAAATTAATTGCCCAGGCTTTTATTTGCTTAAAACAGGCACTTATTGGAGACAGACATCTATTTGAGTCAGGCGTCTATTTCCTTAATACACACAGCTTTTGCTAATTTGCAGTTAATTGTTTATTTCCAGCATTCACTTCCAGCATTTTAAGCAATTTCCTGCACTGTGTAATCATTTACACACTGTGTCAAGTTTATTTTGTCTTAGCATCCCTCTATAAAAAAAATAATAATTCCTTGACAGAATAATTATTCTCCTCTTTTTATTGTGCATTTCCGTCAGTTCTTACTTTCGCCACTAGAAGGCAATCGGGCATTTTCTGGGGTCTGGGTTCTACCGAAGTTGTTAACTGCTTTTGTGCTTGGCAGTTAGCTGGTACTGATGGGAAGTTTGGGTCTTTTTTTAAACTCAAATCTTTTGACTCATTTTGTTCATTTGAGTCAGTAATTCCCAGAGCAGACAGGGCCCCTTACCTGCTGACTATGAACTGAAAACTTGAAAGAGTCATGATTCTACAAGCCTCTTGTTCACATGTTGTCTTTCCACATAGGGGGCATATTAGAAGCTGTCATTTGTGACTGAGACTTGTAAACGTGTGCTTTAAACAATTAACATTTGTTTATTGAGATTATTTCTTGATACATTTGAAGCGAGGTCCAGTCGTGACCGCAACTAGACTAGAATGCAAACGACCCTTGACAGAATGCCTTGCTTGACTGCCACGAGGGTGATAAACAGAATGCCGTTTGCGAACTGCAGCCCCACAAACTATTTTTTGTTTGTTGAGCAGAAGCTGTGTATGTTTTGGTTCTAAAAAGCTGTGTGCATCATAACATTTAAAAATCTATTAATTGCATACATTTTTCCACCATGTGATCAGTTATCAGTTCTAAAAGTGTATTTTTCTTATTTATGCTCATGATCTATTTTCCTACGCTCATATGACAGATAGTTCACGGTCGGACTCGGAGCACGTCTCTGGAGTCGCTGAGCCTGGGAAGTGTGTGTTAATACTGCTGCAGGACTCATTGTGGCCAGCACTAGTACAGGTCAAATGAACATCAAAAATGAAGGAGTCACTGATTCATGACTCTTGAGTCAGTAAAAATACTTATTCAAAAATTCACAAACCGCACATCACTATTAGCTAGCAGTTCTCAACTGTTAGCAGCCAATGGCTAGACGATTCTTACTGGTGATAGAAATATATGATTTACATTTTTTTTAGTATTTACTGAATTATGTAATGTAAAAAATCAAACATTAAACCATGTAAACAATTCATTTAGACCCGCCAGACGTTTATTTGCCGAAATGTGTGTCATTGCCCGGCTATTAGAAGGGACAGGGGGCTTTTTGAGATTTACACGGTTCTCTGTGGTGCAAATCTGTGACTGAGGGTAACTTGTGCAGCAGGTCTATTTTGCCCCAAACATTTCCCATCCAGAGGGGCATGATGTTGGATTCTATTGAGGAGGGCTGGCTGTATTGAAAAACAGGTTTCTGTAGTCATCTTACAAAAGGATAAAGAAACGAACAGCTGTGTTATGAATGGTAAGAAAGGTGTTTATAAAAGGTTATCAAGGTTGCTGATGTACAGTATGCGCTTGCATCATGTTCCAATGTTAGCCAGTAAGTAGGTGTGTCAACGTCCTTGGGTTTGCGAATAGTGGAGAAAATGCTTCTTTCTCCAATCTCTTTCCAGTGTTGCAGGAGGTGGTTTTTAGAGAGGACTCTGAGAAAAACGGTTTGGCTCAGCGGAGTTGTTTTGGAGTTCAGGGTGGCTGCTTCCTCTCTTCTCTCTCTGAAGGTACCCATTACCCCCATCCTCAAGCCTTTCTCCCCCTGTGTGTGTGTGGTGCTTCCTCTCTTCTCTCTCTGAAGGTACCCATTACCCCCATCCTCAAGCCTTTCTCCCCCTGTGTGTGTGTGGTGCTTCCTCTCTTCTCTCTCTGAAGGTACCCATTACCCCCATCCTCAAGCCTTTCTCCCCCTGTGTGTGTGTGGTGCTTCCTCTCTTCTCTCTCTGAAGGTACCCATTCACCCCATCCTCAAGCCTTTCTCCCCCTGTGTGTGTGTGGTGCTTCCTCTCTTCTCTCTCTGAAGGTACCCATTACCCCCATCCTCAAGCCTTTCTCCCCCTGTGTGTGTGTGGTGCTTCCTCTCTTCTCTCTCTGAAGGTACCCATTACCCCCATCCTCAAGCCTTTCTCCCCCTGTGTGTGTGTGGTGCTTCCTCTCTTCTCTCTCTGAAGGTACCCATTACCCCCATCCTCAAGCCTTTCTCCCCCTGTGTGTGTGTGGTGCTTCCTCTCTTCTCTCTCTGAAGGTACCCATTACCCCATCCTCAAGCCTTTCTCCCCCTGTGTGTGTGTGGTGCTTCCTCTCTTCTCTCTCTGAAGGTACCCATTACCCCCATCCTCAAGCCTTTCTCCCCCTGTGTGTGTGTGGTGCTTCCTCTCTTCTCTCTCTGAAGGTACCCATTACCCCCATCCTCAAGCCTTTCTCCCCCTGTGTGTGTGTGGTGCTTCCTCTCTTCTCTCTCTGAAGGTACCCATTACCCCATCCTCAAGCCTTTCTCCCCCTGTGTGTGTGTGGTGCTTCCTCTCTTCTCTCTCTGAAGGTACCCATTACCCCCATCCTCAAGCCTTTCTCCCCTGTGTGTGTGTGGTGCTTCCTCTCTTCTCTCTCTGAAGGTACCCATTACCCCCATCCTCAAGCCTTTCTCCCCCTGTGTGTGTGTGGTGCTTCCTCTCTTCTCTCTCTGAAGGTACCCATTACCCCCATCCTCAAGCCTTTCTCCCCCTGTGTGTGTGTGGTGCTTCCTCTCTTCTCTCTCTGAAGGTACCCATTACCCCATCCTCAAGCCTTTCTCCCCTGTGTGTGTGTGGTGCTTCCTCTCTTCTCTCTCTGAAGGTACCCATTACCCCCATCCTCAAGCCTTTCTCCCCCTGTGTGTGTGTGGTGCTTCCTCTCTTCTCTCTCTGAAGGTACCCATTACCCCCATCCTCAAGCCTTTCTCCCCCTGTGTGTGTGTGGTGCTTCCTCTCTTCTCTCTCTGAAGGTACCCATTACCCCCATCCTCAAGCCTTTCTCCCCCTGTGTGTGTGTGGTGCTTCCTCTCTTCTCTCTCTGAAGGTACCCATTCCCCCATCCTCAAGCCTTTCTCTCCCCTGTGTGTGTGTGGTGCTTCCTCTCTTCTCTCTCTGAAGGTACCCATTACCCCCATCCTCAAGCCTTTCTCCCCTGTGTGTGTGTGGTGCTTCCTCTCTTCTCTCTCTGAAGGTACCCATTACCCCCATCCTCAAGCCTTTCTCCCCCTGTGTGTGTGTGGTGCTTCCTCTCTTCTCTCTCTGAAGGTACCCATTACCCCCATCCTCAAGCCTTTCTCCCCTGTGTGTGTGTGGTGCTTCCTCTCTTCTCTCTCTGAAGGTACCCATTACCCCCATCCTCAAGCCTTTCTCCCCCTGTGTGTGTGTGGTGCTTCCTCTCTTCTCTCTCTGAAGGTACCCATTACCCCCATCCTCAAGCCTTTCTCCCCTGTGTGTGTGTGGTGCTTCCTCTCTTCTCTCTCTGAAGGTACCCATTACCCCCATCCTCAAGCCTTTCTCCCCCTGTGTGTGTGTGGTGCTTCCTCTCTTCTCTCTCTGAAGGTACCCATTACCCCCATCCTCAAGCCTTTCTCCCCCTGTGTGTGTGTGGTGCTTCCTCTCTTCTCTCTCTGAAGGTACCCATTACCCCCATCCTCAAGCCTTTCTCCCCCTGTGTGTGTGTGGTGCTTCCTCTCTTCTCTCTCTGAAGGTACCCATTACCCCCATCCTCAAGCCTTTCTCCCCCTGTGTGTGTGTGGTGCTTCCTCTCTTCTCTCTCTGAAGGTACCCATTACCCCATCCTCAAGCCTTTCTCCCCCTGTGTGTGTGTGGTGCTTCCTCTCTTCTCTCTCTGAAGGTACCCATTACCCCATCCTCAAGCCTTTCTCCCCCTGTGTGTGTGTGGTGCTTCCTCTCTTCTCTCTCTGAAGGTACCCATTACCCCATCCTCAAGCCTTTCTCCCCCCTGTGTGTGTGGTGCTTCCTCTCTTCTCTCTCTGAAGGTACCCATTACCCCCATCCTCAAGCCTTTCTCCCCCTGTGTGTGTGTGGTGCTTCCTCTCTTCTCTCTCTGAAGGTACCCATTACCCCCATCCTCAAGCCTTTCTCCCCCTGTGTGTGTGTGGTGCTTCCTCTCTTCTCTCTCTGAAGGTACCCATTACCCCCATCCTCAAGCCTTTCTCCCCCTGTGTGTGTGTGGTGCTTCCTCTCTTCTCTCTCTGAAGGTACCCATTACCCCCATCCTCAAGCCTTTCTCCCCCTGTGTGTGTGTGGTGCTTCCTCTCTTCTCTCTCTGAAGGTACCCATTACCCCCATCCTCAAGCCTTTCTCCCCTGTGTGTGTGTGGTGCTTCCTCTCTTCTCTCTCTGAAGGTACCCATTACCCCCATCCTCAAGCCTTTCTCCCCCTGTGTGTGTGTGGTGCTTCCTCTCTTCTCTCTCTGAAGGTACCCATTACCCCCATCCTCAAGCCTTTCTCCCCCTGTGTGTGTGTGGTGCTTCCTCTCTTCTCTCTCTGAAGGTACCCATTACCCCCATCCTCAAGCCTTTCTCCCCCTGTGTGTGTGTGGTGCTTCCTCTCTTCTCTCTCTGAAGGTACCCATTACCCCCATCCTCAAGCCTTTCTCCCCCTGTGTGTGTGTGGTGCTTCCTCTCTTCTCTCTCTGAAGGTACCCATTACCCCCATCCTCAAGCCTTTCTCCCCCTGTGTGTGTGTGGTGCTTCCTCTCTTCTCTCTCTGAAGGTACCCATTACCCCCATCCTCAAGCCTTTCTCCCCCTGTGTGTGTGTGGTGCTTCCTCTCTTCTCTCTCTGAAGGTACCCATTACCCCCATCCTCAAGCCTTTCTCCCCCTGTGTGTGTGTGGTGCTTCCTCTCTTCTCTCTCTGAAGGTACCCATTACCCCCATCCTCAAGCCTTTCTCCCCCTGTGTGTGTGTGGTGCTTCCTCTCTTCTCTCTCTGAAGGTACCCATTACCCCCATCCTCAAGCCTTTCTCCCCCTGTGTGTGTGTGGTGCTTCCTCTCTTCTCTCTCTGAAGGTACCCATTACCCCCATCCTCAAGCCTTTCTCCCCCTGTGTGTGTGTGGTGCTTCCTCTCTTCTCTCTCTGAAGGTACCCATTACCCCCATCCTCAAGCCTTTCTCCCCCTGTGTGTGTGTGGTGCTTCCTCTCTTCTCTCTCTGAAGGTACCCATTACCCCCATCCTCAAGCCTTTCTCCCCCTGTGTGTGTGTGGTGCTTCCTCTCTTCTCTCTCTGAAGGTACCCATTACCCCCATCCTCAAGCCTTTCTCCCCCTGTGTGTGTGTGGTGCTTCCTCTCTTCTCTCTCTGAAGGTACCCATTACCCCCATCCTCAAGCCTTTCTCCCCCTGTGTGTGTGTGGTGCTTCCTCTCTTCTCTCTCTGAAGGTACCCATTACCCCATCCTCAAGCCTTTCTCCCCTGTGTGTGTGTGGTGCTTCCTCTCTTCTCTCTCTGAAGGTACCCATTACCCCCATCCTCAAGCCTTTCTCCCCCTGTGTGTGTGTGGTGCTTCCTCTCTTCTCTCTCTGAAGGTACCCATTACCCCCATCCTCAAGCCTTTCTCCCCCTGTGTGTGTGTGGTGCTTCCTCTCTTCTCTCTCTGAAGGTACCCATTACCCCCATCCTCAAGCCTTTCTCCCCCTGTGTGTGTGTGGTGCTTCCTCTCTTCTCTCTCTGAAGGTACCCATTACCCCCATCCTCAAGCCTTTCTCCCCCTGTGTGTGTGTGGTGCTTCCTCTCTTCTCTCTCTGAAGGTACCCATTACCCCCATCCTCAAGCCTTTCTCCCCCTGTGTGTGTGTGGTGCTTCCTCTCTTCTCTCTCTGAAGGTACCCATTACCCCCATCCTCAAGCCTTTCTCCCCCTGTGTGTGTGTGGTGCTTCCTCTCTTCTCTCTCTGAAGGTACCCATTACCCCCATCCTCAAGCCTTTCTCCCCCTGTGTGTGTGTGGTGCTTCCTCTCTTCTCTCTCTGAAGGTACCCATTACCCCCATCCTCAAGCCTTTCTCCCCCTGTGTGTGTGTGGTGCTTCCTCTCTTCTCTCTCTGAAGGTACCCATTACCCCCATCCTCAAGCCTTTCTCCCCTGTGTGTGTGTGGTGCTTCCTCTCTTCTCTCTCTGAAGGTACCCATTACCCCCATCCTCAAGCCTTTCTCCCCCTGTGTGTGTGTGGTGCTTCCTCTCTTCTCTCTCTGAAGGTACCCATTACCCCCATCCTCAAGCCTTTCTCCCCCTGTGTGTGTGTGGTGCTTCCTCTCTTCTCTCTGAAGGTACCCATTACCCCATCCTCAAGCCTTTTCCCCCTGTGTGTGTGTGGTGCTTCCTCTCTTCTCTCTCTGAAGGTACCCATTCACCCCATCCTCAAGCCTTTCTCCCCTGTGTGTGTGTGGTGCTTCCTCTCTTCTCTCTCTGAAGGTACCCATTACCCCCATCCTCAAGCCTTTCTCCCCCTGTGTGTGTGTGGTGCTTCCTCTCTTCTCTCTCTGAAGGTACCCATTCACCCCATCCTCAAGCCTTTCTCCCCCTGTGTGTGTGTGGTGCTTCCTCTCTTCTCTCTCTGAAGGTACCCATTACCCCCATCCTCAAGCCTTTCTCCCCCTGTGTGTGTGTGGTGCTTCCTCTCTTCTCTCTCTGAAGGTACCCATTACCCCCATCCTCAAGCCTTTCTCCCCTGTGTGTGTGTGGTGCTTCCTCTCTTCTCTCTCTGAAGGTACCCATTCACCCCATCCTCAAGCCTTTCTCCCCCTGTGTGTGTGTGGTGCTTCCTCTCTTCTCTCTCTGAAGGTACCCATTCATCCCATCCTCAAGCCTTTCTCCCCTGTGTGTGTGTGGTGCTTCCTCTCTTCTCTCTCTGAAGGTACCCATTCACCCCATCCTCAAGCCTTTCTCCCCCTGTGTGTGTGTGGTGCTTCCTCTCTTCTCTCTCTGAAGGTACCCATTCACCCCATCCTCAAGCCTTTCTCCCCCTGTGTGTGTGTGGTGCTTCCTCTCTTCTCTCTCTGAAGGTACCCATTCACCCCATCCTCAAGCCTTTCTCCCCCTGTGTGTGTGTGTGTGTGTGTCTGAGTGTGTGGTGCTTCCTCTCTTCTCTCTCTGAAGGTACCCATTCACCCCATCCTCAAGCCTTTCTCCCCCTGTGTGTGTGTGGTGCTTCCTCTCTTCTCTCTCTGAAGGTACCCATTCACCCCATCCTCAAGCCTTTCTCCCCCTGTGTGTGTGTGGTGCTTCCTCTCTTCTCTCTCTGAAGGTACCCATTCACCCCATCCTCAAGCCTTTCTCCCTGTGTGTGTGTGTGGTGCTTCCTCTCTTCTCTCTCTGAAGGTACCCATTCACCCCATCCTCAAGCCTTTCTCCCCTGTGTGTGTGTGGTGCTTCCTCTCTTCTCTCTCTGAAGGTACCCATTCACCCCATCCTCAAGCCTTTCTCCCCTGTGTGTGTGTGGTGCTTCCTCTCTTCTCTCTCTGAAGGTACCCATTCACCCCATCCTCAAGCCTTTCTCCCCCTGTGTCTGTGTGTGGTGCTTCCTCTCTTCTCTCTCTGAAGGTACCCATTCACCCCATCCTCAAGCCTTTCTCCCCCTGTGTGTGTGTGGTGCTTCCTCTCTTCTCTCTCTGAAGGTACCCATTCACCCCATCCTCAAGCCTTTCTCCCCTGTGTGTGTGTGGTGCTTCCTCTCTTCTCTCTCTGAAGGTACCCATTACCCCCATCCTCAAGCCTTTCTCCCCCTGTGTGTGTGTGGTGCTTCCTCTCTTCTCTCTCTGAAGGTACCCATTACCCCCATCCTCAAGCCTTTCTCCCCCTGTGTGTGTGTGGTGCTTCCTCTCTTCTCTCTCTGAAGGTACCCATTCACCCCATCCTCAAGCCTTTCTCCCCCTGTGTGTGTGTGGTGCTTCCTCTCTTCTCTCTCTGAAGGTACCCATTCACCCCATCCTCAAGCCTTTCTCCCCCTGTGTGTGTGTGGTGCTTCCTCTCTTCTCTCTCTGAAGGTACCCATTACCCCATCCTCAAGCCTTTCTCCCCCTGTGTGTGTGTGGTGCTTCCTCTCTTCTCTCTCTGAAGGTACCCATTCACCCCATCCTCAAGCCTTTCTCCCCCTGTGTGTGTGTGGTGCTTCCTCTCTTCTCTCTCTGAAGGTACCCATTACCCCCATCCTCAAGCCTTTCTCCCCCTGTGTGTGTGTGGTGCTTCCTCTCTTCTCTCTCTGAAGGTACCCATTACCCCCATCCTCAAGCCTTTCTCCCCCTGTGTGTGTGTGGTGCTTCCTCTCTTCTCTCTCTGAAGGTACCCATTCACCCCATCCTCAAGCCTTTCTCCCCTGTGTGTGTGTGGTGCTTTCTCCCCCCTCCTCTTCTCTCTCTGAAGGTACCCATTCACCCCATCCTCAAGCCTTTCTCCCCCTGTGTGTGTGTGGTGCTTCCTCTCTTCTCTCTCTGAAGGTACCCATTCACCCCATCCTCAAGCCTTTCTCCCCCTGTGTGTGTGTGGTGCTTCCTCTCTTCTCTCTCTGAAGGTACCCATTCACCCCATCCTCAAGCCTTTCTCCCCTGTGTGTGTGTGGTGCTTCCTCTCTTCTCTCTCTGAAGGTACCCATTCACCCCATCCTCAAGCCTTTCTCCCCCTGTGTGTGTGTGGTGCTTCCTCTCTTCTCTCTCTGAAGGTACCCATTCACCCCATCCTCAAGCCTTTCTCCCCCTGTGTGTGTGTGGTGCTTCCTCTCTTCTCTCTCTGAAGGTACCCATTCACCCCATCCTCAAGCCTTTCTCCCCCTGTGTGTGTGTGGTGCTTCCTCTCTTCTCTCTCTGAAGGTACCCATTCACCCCATCCTCAAGCCTTTCTCCCCCTGTGTGTGTGTGTGTGTGTGTCTGAGTGTGTGGTGCTTCCTCTCTTCTCTCTCTGAAGGTACCCATTCACCCCATCCTCAAGCCTTTCTCCCCCTGTGTGTGTGTGGCTGCTTCCTCTCTTCTCTCTCTGAAGGTACCCATTCACCCCATCCTCAAGCCTTTCTCCCCCTGTGTGTGTGTGTGTGTGTGTGTCTGAGTGTGTGGTGCTTCATGGTGGAAATGTGGGTGTGTTTACATGCATGTGTGTGACAGTGTGGTTCTGATGAGTGTGTGGAGTGGCATGGTATTGGTGTTGGTTATTATTGAGGTGTAATATTTCCAATTCACTGTGTGTCTGTAACATGTTTTGGTCCAAAAATGTGCACCACACAAGAATGTCCTATAGTGCCAGGAGTTCTTGTGCGGAGGGGGTGGATCTACATGAATCTCGGCGTGTTATAGTGGTCAATCTGGTCATTAAAACTGTTCAAATTGGTGTCTGTATGTGTAGAAATATAGCCAGTCCCAGACTGTCCTTTTTGCCCAGTTGTTTGAGAGAAAATGGTGAGAGATTAAGTTAAATTGCCATTCACGCTCAAACAAAGCACACATTGACTCCTTCATATCTCCCTCTCTAACCGTTTCATATCTCCCTCTCTAACCGTTTCATATCTCCCTCTCTAACCGTTTCATATCTCCCTCTCTAACCGTTTCATATCTCCCTCTCTAACCGTTTCATATCTCCCTCTCTAACCGTTTCATACCTCCCTCTCGAACCGTTTCATATCTCCCTCTCTAACCGTTTCATATCTCCCTCTCTAACCGTTTCATACCTCCCTCTCGAACCGTTTCATATCTCCCTCTAACCGTTTCATATCTCCCTCTCTAACCGTTTCATATCTCCCTCTCTAACCGTTTCATACCTCCCTCTCTAACCGTTTCAAATCTCCCTCTCTAACCGTTTCAAATCTCCCTCTCTAAACGTTTCAAATCTCCCTCTCTAACCGTTTCATATCTCCCTCTCTCTTTCCCTCCTTTTTTCATTGCCTCTTCCCATTCTTACTGTTTTTTCCTACTCTTCTTGTCCTTTCACTCTCTCTCTCCTTCTCTTCGACTCAACAGCTCAGAGTCCCACTGCAGCAGATCACCTACAGCAGGCTTACACAGGAGTCCAGCAGTATGCAGGTATGTCACTCTCACATGGTGTGTGTGTATGCATAATCTGATATGTAGGTGTGTGTGTAAAAACATTAGACTTAGCGTCTTATCAAATACATTTGTGTGTGTATAAGTGGGTATGAGTGGGTATGTAGGTGTGTGCGCTCAGCTCTCCAGCCTTTGAGTGTTATCTGATCTGCTTATGTATGTGTGTGTCTTAGCAGCCTACCCTGCTGCATATGGCCAGATCAGCCAGGCCTTTCCCCAGCCTCCTCCCATCATCCCACAACAGCAGAGAGAAGGTGAGGCACACACACAGACCAACCCTGATCTTTGCCAATCTGATAAAAGTGTTAAAGTGGCTGGTATTTTTTGCTTGTTTCCAGGCTCATACACTACTAGCAAATAAACTGTCCCTTTCATAGCATTTCCATGCAGTATGCCTCAATGTTACATGAGGGGTGCACCTCAATAGCTTCCTTTCTTTGTCACCAGCAGCACCGGCGATTTAACATGTATATACTTTGGGAAATGCCAATGTTCTGTGTTTTCTTTTGTTCTGGAAGAAAGCAAGTGAGAGAGATGCATAATGGTAGACTTGCTGTAATCAGCCGATGTGGAGGGAGAACTCAATGACCTGTGTGATGGATGACATAGGCTTGGGACTCTGGCTCCCCCCTGTGGAGTGTAGATGAAACATATGGGAATCATTTTGCATCCCAAATGGCACCCTATTCCCTTTATAGTGCACTACTTTTGACCAGAGCCCCCTATGGGGCATCATCTGACTCCAGAACTTGTTCTACATAGTCTTTCTGATATCATATTATGTACCAGTTTACTTGCATCATCATGTTGATTGGTCTTCCCCCCTTTATACCACCACCTCTCACTCCTTTGTATTAACCCCCTCTTCCATCCCACCCCTTTCCTCTCTCTCCCCTGCCGCAACCCCTCTCCTCTCCCCGATGCCACCCCACCCTCTCTCCTTTCCTCTCTCTCCCCTGCCGCAACCCCTCTCCTCTCCCCGATGCCACCCCACCCTCTCCTTTCCTTTGTCTCCCCTCCTCTCTTTCCCCCTCCCCTCTCCTTTCTCTCCACCATCCCATCCTTCCTCTCTGTCTCTGTGCAGGGCCGGAGGGCTGTAACCTGTTCATCTACCACCTCCCTCAGGAGTTTGGGGATGGCGAGCTGATGCAGATGTTCCTGCCTTTCGGTAATGTCATCTCCTCCAAAGTGTTTGTGGATCGGGCGACAAACCAAAGTAAATGCTTTGGTGGGTAAAAATGATAAAACACCTGTAAAGATGATTTATTCTTCATTATTATCCTTATTATTCTTTCACATTCTTTTTTAGAAAACATTGAAAAGAGACATTGTAAATGATATAGTTGCTTGAAAATTCATGGCCCAGGCGGGAGTGAATATGTCTTGCGGGTCTTCTGTTACAGTGCCCTGAAAAAGTATTTGCCCCCTTTGTTTTTTTTCCTATTTTTGAATATTTCTGACAAAATGTTATCAGCTCTTCAGTAAAAACCTAATATTAGATAAAGGAAACGTGAGTGAACGAATAACACAAAAATAACATTTCTGTCATTTATTTAATAAACTTTTTGGATGACATGGGTCCCGTTATCTCTGGCGAAAACCAAACACTGCATTCCACAGTAAGAACCTCATACCAATGACCGAGCATGGTGGTGGTAGTGTGATGGTTTAGGGATATTTACTGCCTCAGGACCTGGATGACTTGAAGGAACCATGAATTATGCTCTGTACCAGAATTCTACAGGAGAATGTCAGGCCAGACATGAGTTAAAGCTGAAGCGCAGCTGGGTCCTGCAGCAAGACAATGATCTAAAACACACAAGCAAGTCTAGATCAGAATGGCTGAAAAGCATTACATTTCTACCCAATTGAGATGTTGTGGCAGGACCTGAAACAAGCAGTTTATGCTCGAAAACCCACAAATTTCGCTGAGTTAAAGCAGTTCTGCATGGAAGAGTGGGACAAAATTCATCCACAGCGATGTGAGGAACTGATCAATAATTACAGGAAGCATTTAGTTGCAGTCATTGAAGCTAAAGGTGTCACAACCAATTAAAGAGTGTAAGATGGCAATTACTTTTTCCACATAGAGGCATTAGGTGTTGCATAACTTTGTTAATTAAATAAATAAAAAAATACGTATCATATTTGTTCACTCAGGTTCTCTTTATCTAATATTAGGTTTTGGTTGAAGATCTAATAACATCCAGTGTCAATAATATCAAAAATAGAGAACATCAGAAAGGGGGCAAATACTTTCTCATGGCACTGAAAATGCAATGGATTTAGGGGTAGAAAACACCTGTAACTGCATCATTAAGAGATCCTTATGCTCATTAGAATGACAGAGCAGATGTTATAAGTTGTCATAATGGTTTATGTCAGGTTATGACAACATATGATACATGACATGGCTTTAATCATTTAGACTAGAGCGTCAACAAGCTGAGAAAGCAGACATGGTCATAATACTTTCTATGAATATCCTCTTCATAATACCTTATAAACACATTTCTAATGCCATACTGTATGAGGTATGCATAATACAATACAGTATGCATTATGAAGAGGGTATCCATAGGAAGTGTTAATGGTTAGTTGGCATATCACTGAACGCTACCAGGAATGTATTGCAGCATAAACGGACGTATCATGACTGCTGTTATATGCTAATGATAGGTTTATGACAATTAAATTACGTGGAGTTCTAGCAGTGTTAACCCTTAAACACTCTCTCTATGATGATACCCATGACAGGACTAGCGAAACACATTCATTGAGTAGTCTCCACCATAGATTTACAACATCTGGAATGGACATTGTACTATTTAGTGTAACATAGTCTATGAATAATTTTCATGGGCCTTTTAACAGAGGCAGAATTAAATAGATATTTATTCATTCACTGGGGGATGTTTTGCAGATTGAGTCATAAATATTGCCGATAAAAACTAAAGTGCCGTTTCGACGAGTGATGTCTGTTCTATATGTTCTAATTCTATGGTTAATACCCTTGAGTTGAGTGACCTAGTGTTGTGTTTCTATTGCATGCCGTTAGGCTTGTTAATGATTATTTGATGTTGTGTCAAACTGTGTCTAATGTATAGTAACTTTAACATGCATTATATGTTAAGTCCACACGATGGTATTGTAAGAGAATTGTAAATGAAGTGATACCACGTGTTTTTAAAGTGTTGCAAACTGAGATATAAAAATTGCATTCTGATAATCTGAATGGCTATGGCAGGAAATGTGCTATATTGATTGTACGATGAAGTCCAGTATTCATTCAAGTTAAGGTATGTGTGTGTTACAAATGTGGCAAAATAAAGAAATCATGTAATCGACTTAATCTGAAGTAGCTTTGATCTGACCACTCCGCTCATCCTGTATTCCGTCTTCCTTTCCATCTCATGCTACCCTTTCATAAACCTCCCAACTGTCACTCATACGGTCCTTTCTTTGGTCTTGCACTTATCTAACTCCGTCCCTCTTCTCTCACGCTATATATATTTCCATCTTTTGGTCTCTCCATCTCTCTTTCTGCGACCCATCCCCCAGGATTTGTGAGCTTCGACAACCCAAGTAGTGCCCAGGCTGCCATCCAGTCAATGAACGGCTTTCAGATCGGCATGAAGAGACTCAAGGTGCAGCTCAAGAGGCCGAAGGACGCCAACCGCCCCTACTAGCCACTCCTAGCCACCCCTGCCCTGGGGGATAAGGCAGATGCTGCACACAGGGAAACACAGGTGAGTAGTCGCCCGCAATTAGACCCCCTAAATTATAGAATACAGTGTCTTCAGAAAGTATTCACACCCCTTGACTTTTTACAGGTTTTGTGTTAGAGCCTGAATTTAAAATAGATTACATTGAGATTGTGTGTCACTGGCCTATACACGATACCCCATAATGTCAAAGTGGAATTGTTTTTTCAAAATTATATATTTTTTATTAAAATGAAAAGCTGAAATGTCTTGAGTCAATAAGTATTCAACCCCTTTGTTATGTCAAGCCTAAATGAGTTCAATAATACAAATGTGCTTAACAAGTCACATTATAAGTTGCAAACTCTAACTCAGTTGCCGGAGAGGAAGGAAACTGCTCAGGGATTTCACCATGAGGCCAATGGTGATTTTAAAACAGTTAAGAGTTTGTCTGTGATAGAAAACTTAGATTGAGCAACAACATTGCAGTTACTTCACAATACTAACCTAATTGACAGAGTGAAAAGAATGTAGCTTGTGCAGAATAAAATAATTCCAAAACATGCATCCTGTTTGCAATAAGGCACTCAAGTAAAACTGAAAAAAAAGTGGTGAAGAAATTACCTTTATCTCCTGAATACAAAGCATTATGTTTGGGGCAAATCCAAAACAATACATTACGGAGTACCACTCCATATTTTCAAGCATAGTGGTGGCTGCATCATGTTATGGGTATGCTTGCAATCATTAAGGACTGGGGAGTTTTTCAGAATAAAAAATAAATCAATGGAGCTAAGCACAGGCAAAATCCTAGAGGAAAACCTGGTTCAGTCTGCTTTTCAATAGACACTGGGAGACAAATTCACCTTTCAGCAGGGCAATAACCTAAAACACATGGCCAAATATACATTGCAGTTGCTTACCAAGATGACATTGAATGTTCCTGAGTGGCCTAGTTAGTTTTAACTTAAAATCATCTTGAAAATCTATGGCAAAACTTGAAAACAAAAATGATCAACAACCAAATGTATAGAGGAATAAGTCAACGGTATGAATACTTTATGAAGGCATATAATATTTAACATGTGTATATTTAAATTAATTAGCATATACAGTATATAATATTTGTTGACATATATATATATAGTACATTTTAATTTATTTAATTACATATATACAGTTCAAACAAATTAGAATATATTTGATTTGACTGTGAAAATATGTTTTGCTGGGGCATATAGAGCAATCTCAAATCAAATCAAATTGTATTAGTCGCATACTTACAGTGAAATGCTTACCTACGAGCCCCTAACCAACAATGCAGTTTTAAAAAATACAGATAAGAATACGAAATAAAAAGCAATTAAAGGGCAGCAGTAAAATAGCAATAGCGAGTCTATATACAGGGGGGTACCGGTAACATTTACATTTAACATTTAAGTCATTTAGCAGACGCTCTTATCCAGAGTAAAGAGTCAATGTGCGGGGGCACCGGTTAGTTGATGTAATATTTGGGTAGAGTTATTAAAGTGACTATGCATAGATCTGATTTTACTGTTAGCAATGAGTAAAGGACAGTATTCTCAATTTTCCAGGTTTTTGTTGAGCTGGAACATATGTTGATTACATGAACAACGCCATTGAACTGACGGATCACCGGGACACAGGTATTCTTTGAGGCTGGTATGAAACTGGATCAGATACTGGGCTGAACATGAACAAATAGATGACCAAGTAACAGAAAATTCTGTTGGATGTACCTTTTGGACCTCAAGAGAAAACTCCTGCAGGCCTGGGTAGCTCCAGGGATCCAACTGTCTTTATCGCCTCCCCTCTCTCTCTCTACCTAACCACACCTGAACGACAGCTACCTTACAGGACCACAAGTGAGGAATTCTAAATGTAAAAAAACACAGAACAGGATGGAGGAAACATGGATAATAAGAGTTCCAAGAATTAAACCAACTTTGAAAAATACTTTATGGGGGAATGCCATAGGATATCTCTATGTAAATGTGTTTGGGTATGGGGAAACAACTTTTTAAAGAACAATTTTACAGGACTAGAAACAAAAAAAAAATGTTTCTCGGAAGAAAGAGAACTTTGTAGGGAAAGCGATATTTCATCTTTAGCTTGGAGTGCCTGTTTGTTTCCAGGGGACACCGTTGGCAAGGAGAGCCAGAGCAACGGTCTCCAGGGAGTCTTACCTGTCATTCCTTAGTTGTTTTAGGGACCAAAAGACCAAACATTTTTATTGCTGAGGACTTGTAGCTCTATTAATATACTCATACCACTGTATCTCTTTTAAATCGCTGTTAACCGATTAAAGAGTTTCATTTAAAAGGTGTACAGTGTGTGTGTGTGTGTGTGTATATATATATACCCACACACACACAATACATGTATACATACATATATATTGCTGATATGCTTTTTGAATACAGCCAAAACTATTTCCGATGACCGATGGGGTCGCTCACTTCACTAGTTTACAATTAACTATTCAAAATGTTAATGTTTTCCCCCCCTTCTCATTTTCTCTTGGGGGATGAAATGGAGAGTGCATGGGAAGGTTTGTTCCATATTGCAGCCTTACCTTTTCTAACATGAAATCCTAACCTCATAGTTAAAACAACATAATAATGTTTTGAAATATATGAACCTGTTTATATTTGCAGTACATATACAGTACCAGTCAAAAGTTTGGACACACCTACTCACTGTAGGGTTTTTCTTTATTCTTACTATTTTCTATATTTCAGAATAATAGTGATGACATCAAAACTATGAAATAACACATTTGGAATCAAGTAGTAACCAAATATGTTATATTTGAGATTCTTCAAAGTAGCCACCCTTTGTATTGATGACAGCTTTGCACTCTTGGCATTCTCTCAACCAGCTTCATGAGGTAGTCACCTGGAATATATTTCAATTAACTGGTGCGCCTTGTTAAAAGTAAATTTGTGGAATTTCATTCCTTCTTAATGCGTTGAGCCAATCAGTTGTGTTGTGACAAGGTAGGGGTGGTATACAGAAGATAGCCCAAGTCTATATTATGGCAAGAACAGCTCAAATAAGCAAAGAGAAACAAAAGTCCATCATTACTTCAAGGCATGAAGGTCAGTCAATTCAGGAAATGTCAAGGACTTTCAAAGTTTCTTCAAGTGCAGACGCAAAAACCATCATGCACTATAATGAACCTGTCTCATGAGGACAGCCCCAGGAAAGTGAGGATAAGTTCATTAGAGTTAATTGCACCTCAGATTGCAGCCCAAATAAATGCTTCACAGAGTTCAAGCAACAGACATATCTCAACATCAGCTGTTCAAAGGAGTGTGTGTGAATCAGGCCTTCGTAGTCAAATTGCTGCAAAGAAACCACTACTAAAGGACACCAATAAAAAGAAGAGACTTACTTGGGCCAAGAAACACGAGCAATGGACATTAGACGGGTGGAAATCTGTCCTTTGGTCTGATTTTTGGTTCCAACCGCCGTGTCTTTGTGAGACACAGAGTAGTTGAACGGATGATCGCCGCATGTGTGGTTCCCACCATGAAGCATGGAGGAGGAGGTGTGATGGTTTGCGGGTGCTTTGCTGGTGACACTGTCAGTAATTTATTTAGAATTCAAGGCACACTTAACCAGCATGGCTACAGCAGTCTGCAGCGATATACCATCCCATCTGGTTTTTGCTTAGTGGGACTATCATTTGTTTTTCAACAGGACAATGACCGAAAACACACCTCCAGGTTGTGTAAGGGCTATTTGACCAAGAAGGAGAATGGAGTGTTGCATCAGATGATCTAGCCTCCACAATCACTGACCAGCAACCCAATTGAGTGAACAGTGAAAGAAAAGCAAACAAGTTCTCAGCTTGTGGCAACTCATTCAAGACAGTTGGAAAAGTATTCCTTATGGAGCTTGTTGAGAGAATGCCAAGAGTGTGCAAAGCTGTCATCAAGGAAAAGGGTGGCTACTTTGAAGAATATAAAATATAAAATATATTTTGATTTGTGAAACACTTTTTTGGTTACTACAGGTGTGTCCAAACTTTTGACTGGTACTGTATTAGTATAACACACAAAGCTAATGTATTCATATATATATATATATACACATATATACAGTATATATGGATAAAGATATTAATCAAAATAAGATATGTATTTATATGCACATATTTTATGTATGTGTGTCTGTATATAGAACGGCTATTGACTATGTTGTAATTTTTTTGTAGATTTTAGCTGGAGTTTGAAACACTGCTGTGCTTAGGATGAGGCGCAAATCTGGCAGCTCCCAAAACTGCAGTCATTCCTCTCTCTGAAAAACTATACATGCTGATACACACGTATTCCTAAATATATGTGTGAAGCACAGGAGGATGGTGGTACCTTAATTGGGGAGGATGGGCTCATGGTAATGGCATGGTTTCCATGTGTTTGATGCCATTTAATTCCTCCGTTCCAGCCATTATTATGAGCTGTCCTCCCCTCAGCAGCCTCCACTGGTGTGAATATTCACATATTTAAGTGTACATACAATTTGAAAATGCAAAAAAGCTACTTCTCAGTAGCAGGCTCAAAGAGAAAATAAGGCTAAATTAATATTAGAGGTAAAGGACAAACATCTTCAACTCGATTCCAAACCTATCTTTTTAACTTCACAGTACACTACACAAACTTGAACATGTACAAACTAAGTGTGCTCTTTGAAACTTTAACCAAAATAAATTAATACCATGACCTTTTCGCTCTCTTAATTGCATTCAATAAGTAAGTGCATTTGGCGTATGGGCTGTCACCACAGGTGTGCCTTGTCACCTGCAGAATCTGCCATCAAGCACTGTGCTCTCAAAACTAGGGTTGCAAAATTCTTGGAACTTTCGATACATTTCCTAGTTTTCCTGGAATAAGGAGGGAATAAGCAGGACATCCAGAATCCTCCAAACAGGATTCCTGGAAAACCAGGGAATTTATTGAATGTTCCAGGAATTTTGCAACCCTACTCATAACACTACTGCAAGCAGCCAACGCACTACGATGATGTCAATACTGCAGTCGCATCAGTCATGTCATTTCACATCTCCATAGAGAGCTTTAGCAGTAAAGCATGTCAAAGCTAACAAATCGTTCAGATGTTAAGACCATCAATGTCCTCTCAAACATCCATAAAGTACCATGAACTACTTGGACTAGCATTAAGTACTCGGACAATCACAGACTAATTGTGATGTTTATTTGTCATTACACTTTCTATCAAAGTAGGCATTATGTACTCTCCGCTAGAACAGGTACTAACTAAAGGGAGTGCTTGGAAATGCTGTGCGAGTATAAAAAACGTTGAGGCTGGGTTCCATTAGGTTTGATCTAAATTAAATTGATGAAAAGAGGTTAAATGCCTGACATTGCAAATTGTATGGTTATAGGATATTTGTGAAGTTTCATGATGTTAAAACAAATTGCAGACCTAGAAAAGTGTTTTTTCTACTGTACACAAAGAAACCAGGAAGTATTTTTTTATGTGAACAGCCAGCGCCAATTCAGCCATTGTTATATTGAGCTCTGTAACTGTTTCTCGCCACACCATTCCAGTGCCAGCGTCTAACCTTTCCTAACAGACAAGAATGTAGTGGTAAATAAAAGGTGGGTAAACACTGAACGCCAATCGAGACTGCCAGGCAGATCCCAACGCCAATGCTAACAGTGTTAATTTAGCGCACTAGGTGCATAACTGCTAAACATCATATCAAAACGGTTTTTACCTGCAACTAGCCTCTACTACATCCCTGCAACAAGGTCCATCTCACCCTGTCCCCCCCCCGATGCAAACAGGCCTAAAACTCTCCTTGACACTTCCATATTTTGTTGGGTTTGTCAAGTCAAGTGTTTCTAAAACACCTCTCCCCATTATTTATCAAGGGTCAACCCTATCTTGAGCTCTTGAGATATTCCCATTGGCATCGATCAATTTATGATATACTTGAAATTCAAAGTTTTATGAGCATCTAAAGTTAGGATTTGAATCCTAAGTCACTTCAATGTGTTTCACCTCTCCTTTAGAAAAGAGGCCTTCACTTCTCTCCATACCAGCTTTTACTCAGCTCACCCTCTCTCTCCTTTCATGTATACTTTCCCCTTGAAATTCAACCCTTACTCGCCATTTTGTTCTGTTTTGTCTTATTTCCCTGCTTGCTCCCCTCTCTCTGCTTAGTTTCAACCCGAACTCCAAGACCTGAGAGTACTGGATAGGTGTCAGCAATAGCATGGAAACTCCCTTAGCCCTTCAAATAGGCTATAGATCTATTAGTGCGTTTCTTAGACCTATCCCAATGTTTTCTAATCGAGCAAATGAAGACAGAGGAATGACTGGAATTGAGCACCTCTTTCACAAGCTCTAACTTTCAGCTGCAACTGTTTACATATACATCGAGAGAACAGTGGTTTAAAAAACAAATGAGAAACAAACAGAAGTTTGAATATAAATATCTATAAATATATACATAAACCGATGAATATACTGTAAATGCTTTTGTTGCTGTTTTCCTCTGTACATAGGTTTGCATATTTTATAGGAATTTTACTTCTATCTACAAGGACTGAATAAAAATTCAACTTTAAATACTTAAAAAAGATGAACGAAAACAGGTTTTTAAAAAGAGTCCATAGGGATATGGTACAACTGTAGGACCTGACCTAGGCATTTAACCAGAAAAGTCAGGGAGAGCATTGAACTCAGTTAAGAGCATAGACATGCATTGACCTTTTTATACAAGTATTTTGGGGTGTCTTTAATTGATTTATTTATGTATTTATTACTTCTGTTTACAAACGATACGATATGCATGATTTCATGGCATTATTTTTTTTATGAGTTGGTATGTGACCAAATAGTTTTTTATATTCACGTATAGGCCTACATTGTGGTACATTGTTGACTACTGTTATTGTCTACAGGATCACGACTCCAACAGTTAACTGAGAAATAGAGATTATGCTCATATTTGACAATTGTTTTAAGTAATCTGAGGTTTTTCCACTGTTCTTTTTCCATTTGTGATGCTGTTTTATTCAATATCAGAGCTCTACTGTTCTACTTTATCATAACACACATTACCCACATTTATTTCAATGTATGTCAACTGTTCAATCTTCCTAGATGATTATTGCTTATAAGTCCATTCAAATTGCGGTATATTTGTAAATGTTCACATAATGTAGCTCAGTTGGTAGAGCATGGCGCTTGTAACGCCAGGGTAGTGGCGTTACAAGCGGGTAGTGGGTTCGATCCCCGGGACCACCCATACGTAGAATGTATGCACACATGACTGTAAGTCGCTTTGGATAAAAGCGTCTGCTAAATGGCATATATTATTATTATTATATTACAAATTGAGAATTCAGCTAAACGTGGCAGCCTATAGGCTGCAATGACAATAACATGGCAATTTACTGTTTCAAAATGTAAATAAATACAACTAAACCTTTCCAGAAAAACATCAAAACCTTGTTAGCTGTGAATGTGTTCAACAATTTGAATGGACCTTTGCTGTTTCAACACTGCTCTGTTGTTGACTGTCTAAGCTCTTGTAACACTTCAAAATATGGGATAATACAATATGGGATAATACAATTAAAATAATTATAAATCCCACATACAATGTGTACCTTATTTTGAGGTGTTAGGAGTTCTGTATTAATCATGTTAACTTTCTTTTTAATGTTTTCTAGAGCTCTGGTGTTGTACAAGTGTTCAGTTCTATCCAGGGTAAAACACCCATCAAAAACTGCACTATTTCATCAAATATTGTTACTAAATTTCTGATCATTTAGTCTACCTTCAATGCTGTTATCAAGGGTTTATTCCTACAAGCTAGTGTTCTTAGGAGAATCACATTTACTTCTTCAATGGATTCAAAGGTATTCTGAAGACAATTTCAGCACATGAAGGGGATGGGGAATTGAATGTTACGTGTTGAGCTTTGCCATGTCTGATGAGGTAGGCTTCTCATTGATTAATGCGCTTTAGGCTCCCGCCCTCATCTCTTCTCTGGTCCCTGGACTCTTTTGTAATTTTAATGAATGATGCGTCTCAGCTTAGCTCAATAATAAAGCACAGTCTAGAATACACCTGTGTCTTGACTCAAACTTACTGCATATTCTAAAAGGGCCTTGAACAGGGTCACGTAAGACTTTAAAAAATAAAAAAAATGTTTCGCTACGGTTTGCCCTAATGAATATGACCCAGTTCTAATAATACTTCAGTTTCCTAATGTGTCCATCTCTGAGATAATGTGACCAAGGTGGTCAGTCGAGCACACAGAAGTTTTACAAACAATTTACCATTTATGTTGAAGTTAAAAGAAGTAGAGTAGAATTATAGCGCATTTAGCTACTTTGTGGGTGACCATGTCACTACATGTGGGGAGCACTACACAAAGATATTAAATTACAGTTTATTTATATTAAATATAAAAACAAGTATTGCATTACAAACACAAAATAGTATAATGAACAAAATCATGATTGTTTTGGAACTTCATACTGTAAGACAAACAGAAGGCACTGATCTTGATTTTAATTATTAAGATTGATTTCAATTTTCATATGTTTCTCAGGGTACCTACCCCCGGATCCCCCACCCCCTCAGCAAATGAAGAAGATTTCTTCCAGTATCTGGCTCTCCTCCAGGTCCTGCTGGGGGGTCCGGTAGGGGCCAGGATGGGAGAGCAGAGCTTGGTGGGCTGGTTTGGGGGCACTGAGGGGGGGCGGGCGTCGGGGAGGGTTGCCTCGCTTGGGCACAGAGATGGGACTGAAGACCTCCAAAAACTCAATCAAGGAGGAGTCCAACCTAGAGCAAAAACACAGATGAAGAGAGGAATCAATGAATGAAAACGTATTTGATAACTATGGTAAGTCTTCTTGCTAACATAATTGCAATATTGCCTTTGTAATATTGTCCTTTCTTAAACTTAAAACTCTCCAGCATTCATGTTATCCTATTGCTTAATAGGAATTAGACAAGGCACGAGGCCAAAGCATGTCTGTGGCACAAAGCTTGTATTGCAAATGTGTAGTGCACCTCGTATTTGTTAGCATACAGAAGATATGAAAGGATATCCCTATACAGATGAACTGTAAATAAAATGTTTCTGTTTTGTAGTGTCCATTGATGCCTAACACAACCAGCGTTAAAAGTCTAAAGCCCTGGGGTCGACAAGCAAAAGGGCATGAGATGTTACAGGTGCAACAGAAAGAGAGTCGAGCGAGGGCGCACGGGGGCATTCTCTACCAGAATAAGAATGAGGGCAGAAATAAATAAACCAAAGCGAAAGATTAAGCTAATAAAGATTCCATCCTTCAGTATGGCTGCTTGATAAATTATTCAGTATGTACACAGTTGGACGAGTGCATACCAGATAGAAGACATGAATTCTTAAAGCACGCTAACATAATTCTCTGCTCGTTTTATGCAGCATCGATTTGCATCTGGCCGACAGTTGGCATGTGCGGTCAGAGTCTTTTTCTATTTGTTTACATAATATTTCTAGTTCTATTTTCTGTATTTTAACTTCATGGCTTTAATTGGTGCAGAAAGAATGATCACTGTAGTTTTCCATCAAATTATTTAGAAAATCTATGTACAGTACATTGAATGAATGTGGAGAGAGAAAACAGAGGGGACACCTATAGGGGATAATACCCGCTGGGAAATAAACATGATTGAAGCTAAAGTAAGTAAATCTGTCTTCTTCATTTGGTCTCCTTCTGCCTGTCAATAGCAGTTAGTGGGGAGAGGAATGACTGTGTGTGTGTGTGTGTGTGTGTGTGTGTGTGTGTGTGTGTGTGTGTGTGTGTGTGTGTGTGTGTGTGTGTGTGTGTGTGTGTGTGTGTGTGTGTGTGTGTGTGTGTGTGTGTGTGTGTGTGTGTGTGTGTGTGTGTGTGTGTGTGTGTGTGTGTGTGTGTGTGTGTGAGAGAGATAGAGAACGAGTGGGAGAGAGAGAAACTTTGTCTGGGCTCCCTCTTGAAATGTGAGAATTAGCATTTATATTTGTAGATTTATTTAATGGACAGGGCTCTCAAACAGCAATCCATCAACGGATGACATCGCTGTAATGAATAATGCATCACTTACCGGTGGTCACAATCTATAACAAGAGGAAGGGGTTGGGGGGGGTGGGTACAGTTTCGGCAAGGGGATTGGCCGAATGGTGAGAATTCTAATGGTTTGGAGGGGCCGTGTGTACCAAAGGCCTTCGTTGTTTTACGCAAGGTTTAATAGCGAACGGCCTACGGGTATTAATATAACTCAAGGGAGCCCTTTACGATTCTGCTTCACTACTCTCTGTGTATTCACACAGAGAAGTAACAATGACAAAAATAATAATTGCATTAGACAATGACTATTCAAAAATGTTGCTACCCTGCACATCAGACTGGCGGCTAAATTCACCAGACATCTATACTTTCTTGGGTTACTATGAAAGTTTTAACTTGGCTCTCGCAGAACTGCAATTTGTCTATCCACTTCTCCTACCCTCCCAGTTGTTTCGCTCTTCTCTCATTATAGATGGCCATCTTGCCCAGCGCCCCCTTTCATTTTCAGTCCAAACAGTAATCTAAAAATCCTATGATGGCAGGCAGGTACATACCGGATGTCAATACCCTGCCATTCAATAGCAAGCAGGCTAGGTGAGTCGAAGGGGGAGGCAGGAGGAGCAGTAGGGTGCAATGGAACTCTTTACTAACTAACTAACACGGGAGGCCGGGGATTAACCCCAGTCCCATTTAACGATTTGCACCTTTAACATTCTATTAGTTAAGACTTAATGGTTGTTCGGGTTTGTTGGGGGAAACATGGGCATCGTAGGGCTTACCCATCAGTCTCATAACATCTGCAAAAGTCAACAGTGTCAGGACGACCCTCGCCAACCTCCCTTCCCTGCAAAACAACAACCCCTTAAAATGACTCACTTCATTGATTCCCTCCACACACACAAAATCAGATTTTTATCTGAATAATGCAGGAAGCTGCTTCCAGACTGCTGACTACAAAATATTTATCTGTCCATACATAAGCTAGCATTCTCCGGTGCTTGTTAGCCTAAGCAGCTCTGCATCACTGGGGTTTGTTGTTGTCTGGATGAAAGGGCAGTTAAGAGCAGAGCAGGCAGAGGAGATGCGCTAGTCTAATCTGACTGATTACAGTCGGTTTGTTGGAAGATTACAAATCAACTCTTGGCTACTATGCTGGTTGGAGGGGTTTAGGAGACCAGAACTGTCTGTTGCTCCCATTTAGCTGGCTTTGATAAATTATCCACGACAGACATCTGTTGGTTTTTGAACATACAGAGTGTGAAATGTGCAAGACAATCTTGGATGTCTTGCACTGACCTCAGCAAAACTTTTTGTTTTGTTTAAAGTTAACAGTTTAACATTGGATCAAGCGCATAATAATTAAATTATTGAATGGTGAATACAGCGCTTTAACAATGATTAACGAGGTCATTGTTAAGAGCAAACCTCTCAGAAGGACCCAATTGAAATGCCTTCAAAGTTCACTGTTATTATGATCTGTATCCATTATTTCCCTTTGTGGTTTTAATGGCCATCTGCTTGAGTTTACACTGTTCGATTGGCATGGTGGTGGTTTCTTGAACCATACTGCATTGTTTATGATTCAGAACATTGTGAAGAGCTGTCCTTCTGGCTGAGTCAGAGACAAGCTGTCTTTCTGTTTCATGTTGGCTAGGCTATGGACCAGTAGAAGGAAATTTGGAGTTCACACTTGAAGAACATTTCATATGCAAAGACAAAAATGCACTTGCCAGAAGTAAAAAAGGGAAAAAGTATGAAACATAATCCCTTTCCTTAAAAATGACATGCTAATAAACATTTGTCCACAGCATTCTCTGCTAACTAGAAGTGTACACTCAGACACACATTGTCACATGAATTACCTTTCAACAAAAAGTGTGGGGAGGGGGGGATAATAATGAATTTCATTCCCTTTTTAGAGTGTGTCTCACGTTAGTGATTCATTCCTCTCTGCGCTCTCTGTCTCTCCTTCTTCTCTCTCCCCTCTCATTATTGCGAGAGAGCTAGAGAAGGAGAGAGACAGTGCATCCCCACAGAAGTCTGTTCAATTACCTGCTGCTGGGTCCCAGCTAGACCGACTAATGGAACGCAGCTTGGCTCCTGTCAGCCTCGCCGCTAGCCTGGGAGAAAGCTTAATTTAGCCCATCAAACACTAAGGACCAGTGCCGGCCAGGCCTGCCTCAGGCGCCTGCTCCCCTTTCCTTCCTTCCTTCCTTTCCTTTTTCTAACCTGTATTTTGTTTCCTTACCCGTGCACCAATATATTGAATTGCATTTCCCCCGTGCTCTGTTCATAAAAATAGTCTGGTTTGTGTATTTCTAATCTAAATGTTTCCAGAGTGGGTAAGTGGGTAAAAAATGCACTATGAAATGCTGTTGAAAATATAGAACTGCTTTTAAAGATGCTCTGTTTATTTAGTGCTCATAGTGTGTTAATAATAGATTGTAATAATGTACACGTATGATATAACGTATAGCAACCCGCACACTGATGAACGCTCCTGCTGTTTTACTGTGCAGCGTTTTGACCCAAGGTCAAAGGTCAAGCTGACCTTACACAACAGAACACCAGGAGCATTCATCAGTGGATAGGGATCTATTCTCTATTTTATCAGAGAACTATTCTCTATTCCATCAGGGAACTATTCTCTATTTTGTGTTTACTTTTTGTACCCAGCACCTGCAACTTACTGGATGTGCGTACACAAAATTTGACAATAATAATAATGTCATCATAAACTACTTTTTGGACAACACACTTTATTTTGACCTTGAGAGTGCTGATTATGATGTGGTGTTGCGGTGCAGTACAGTGGAAACAGCAGTGGTATATGGGATGTAACAGTGTTTTGATTGGGACACCGGGATCCAATGTGGCTTACCTTGCATCGGGAGTCCTAAGTAGCGCGGGAGGCATCACTGGTGCTGGGGTGGCTTCGAGTCTGCTATGGGACACCACAAGAGAGGTGGCCATATCCCTCCTGGAATTGTTATGACAGGGCTCTGCAGATGGAGGACAACAACAAATGGACTTCAAAACCCTAATGACGGAGACGATAAGCCAGGGATGGAGAACTGGCGACCCGTGTATACACACACACAACCTACCAGGTAAATGTATGGAGTTTTGCAGGAGGATGTGTGCAGTATGGTCTTTGAGTGGAGGAGCTTCTTGTTCTGCTGTCTCACCCAAGTTCTCTGCATCGTCACACCGTCTCATTTCACTGCAGACACACAGTCAAGCTCACATTCAACTGCGTGGTAAGCTGAAGGCTAGATTACTAGATACAGTGAATGAGTGAGTGAGTTCCATGATTTTACCTGAGTAACACATGTTCATTGGGTAAAGGATCAGTTCCGTTTCTGGACATGGAGTGGCCGAGTTCAGCTGCAGAGGCTTGCTGGAACCTGCAAGAGAGACAAAATGAAGTACATGCCCCAATTATTGTGCATATATTGTTAGATGTATCATTTTTCTAAAATATAATTAAATTCAATACCTGCTGTAATCGAGGCGTGTGTGGAGAAGCTGCTGGTTCTGTCTGATCAGCCTCTCCTCCTGTTGCGCCAGCCGCGCCTGCAGCCGCTCCCTCTCCACCTCCAGCTGCAGCTTCTGCAGGAGCAGCTGGCGCCTCCTCTCCTCCCAGTCCTCCCGGCCCAGGAGGGGAGCGGTTAGGTCCCTCTCTGACCCTGCTCCCTGCCATGCTGGGTCCCCTTCGAGTAGTAACCTCCGGGGTCCAGGTAGACGTCTGCTGTCTTCGGGTGGTTCACCAGAATTGTTGTGGAGCCGTGGGCTGGTGTTGCCCAGTCGAGGTTCTTCTGTGGCCCCCCCTATGGAGAAACCCCCCATTGACCAGATGTTCCCGTCTGCTACGGGCTCCTACTCCTCGGAAACCCTGGCATTTGATTGGTCCCTGGGATTGGTTGCTAGAGGAGGAGTAGGGAGGGGAGGTGGCTGAGTGGAGGTCGTCTGAGAGAGAGGCGGGACTGAGGTATGGGACTCTTCCCCTGCCACTTCTCTCTCTTCCTCCTCCGTTTGTCCCTGTTCCTCCAGGAGTGGGCAGGCCCAGGTAGGAGCCATCCCAGGCTGTGGCTATCTCTGCCCTGCTAGGCTTGGTGGAGCATACCTCACTGCCGGGGGCCTGTGGAGACAAGAGAGCCACCTAGTCAAATATACCTTTCTTTTTTATCTATTGTAAATATATTATTCAATGTTACTATTTAATGTTATGCACCTGTACTAAATTTCTGCCTATAGTAAGCTCTATGTGGGCATCAATAAAATCTGAAATGTGTCATGCGTTTGTCTCCAATCTCCACAAGTGTATAAGTGGTAAGAGCAAGGGGTCAATTTTGCAGTTAGTTACCTCACTCTGATAGTCACTCCTTCCCTTCACCCTTTTGAACTTTTCTGTGAGAAAGCAGTGGTTAAGCCAAGATGGACCCGACACCAATACAATGCAGAACTAAGATTTGGGTTTGGGCAAGACTGAGATCCTCATGAAAGTGCTGAGCACAGGGAAACCAAGGTCAATGAAGCAAGAGAGATAAACACAAAGTAAGGTAAAGCCCACCTTCAGCAAGACAAGAGAGTGACTAATTCAGTGTGAGGTCACAGAGCATGCAAACACATTACTCAGTCCCACTGTAGGACACGGAGGACGACAAAGTGATCTATCCTCAGAGCAGGGGGACCCAGGAAGATGTCTCTAAATGGTTACCTTGAGAAAAGCAACCGGTTCTGCTACTTACTGTATGTGGTCATAATGTAGTGATTTTTTTTATTACTATTGTGATATCTGATATGCTGTCTAGGTCCAAGTAAGGGTCCTTTAAAAATAAAATGTGTGTGTGAGTCTCTCTCCCAGTTGGCAGCATTGTGATTGATGGTGAACAGTGGCGGTAGCTTGGAGATAGCGCACCGGGGAAGATTATACACACAGACACGCACCACTCGCCATCTCTCTCAGACACACGTCTGTATCACACACTCTTACTACGCACACTCGTACAGACACACACAGAGTGAGTACCTTTCTGTGGGAGTTGGAGCTGCGGGAGTGGCTGAGCTGGGCGATAGACTGGTTGAGTTTCTCCTGCTGTTGAGAGAGGTACTGCTGGTAGAGCCCCAGCAGCTCCTGGCACTCCCGGTACTGCTGCTGTAGGCCTGGGCAATAGGGGGCTGGGGTTAAGGGTAATATTCTTGTCTTTATTCCCTTTTTTGGGATACATTTCAATTGACATTTTGAAGACATCAAATATAACCCCAAAAGGACATCTCCAACCACCACGCCTTCATTAGGCCAGGAAAGTAAACAGAACAGTGCGTTACCTCAAAAAGTTGAAAAGGACAAACTGAAAAGAGCATGATAAAAAGTTGAGGGGCTTTATAGACTTCTCCATCTGGGTCGGCCCAGGCTGAGCAGAGCTGGGCCGTGATGCCAGATCTGAGTGCTAGGCCGAATGCCAGACAGAGAACTGGCACCCGACTGGCGCCACGCTGCAGAAGGCAGGACACAGCTCATCTGGTGCAGAACCACTGCTGAGCTTGAGGGTCCCGCTAATGGCGGTGGTGGCACCGCTCGCACACACACCCGGGCTGAGTGAGTAAGGTAGGTACACATATATGGATACATACTTATGCAAGAGTGGCAATGGGGGTAAGAAAGCATGGGATCTCATACTGTGTACTAGGGCAGACCCCATCTAGTCGACTGGTCCATTGTTTGGTCGATAGGCTGTTGGTCATGGTGTACACGACACCTGTCGGATTCGTGCCTGTCTGAGTGGACTGATCCATTGTGGAGGCTATGGGGGTGGCACAGTCCATCAGTCTAAGACATTTGCTACAGAAATTGTATATGGTTGTATTATGTTTGAACAATGGTGCCACACAAACACTTTTTTATTTACAGTGGGGCAAAAAAGTATTTAGTCAGCCACCAATTGTGCAAGTTCTCCTACTTAAAAAGATGAGAGGCCTGTAATTTTCATCATAGGTACACTTCAACTATGACAGACAAAATGAGGGGGGAAAAATCCAGAAAATCACATTGTAGTATTTTTAATGAATTTATTTGCAAATTATGGTGGAAATAATTATTTGGTCAATAACAAAAGTTTATCTCAATACTTTGTTATATACCCTTTGTTGGCAATGACAGAGGTCAAACTGTTTTCTGTAAGTCTTCACGAGGTTTTCACACACTGTTGCTGGTATTTTGGCCCATTCCTCCATGCATATCTCCTCTAGAGCAGTGATGTTTTGGGGCTGTTGTTGGGCAACACGGACTTTCAACTCCCTCCAAAGATTTTCTATTGGGTTGAGATCTGGAGACTGGCTAGGCCACTCGAGGACCTTGAAATGCTTCTTACGAAGCCACTTCGTTGCCCCGGCGGTGTGTTTGGGATCATTGTCATGCTGAAAGACCCAGCCACGTTTCATCTTCAATGCCCTTGCTGATGGAAGGAGGTTTTCACTCAAAATCTCACGATACATGGCCCCATTCATTCTTTCCTTTACACGGATCAGTCGTCCTGGTCCCTTTGCAGAAAAACAGCCCCAAAGCATGATGTTTCCACCCCCATGCTTCACAGTAGGTATGGTGTTCTTTGGATGCAACTCAGTATTCTTTGTCCTCCAAACACGACAAATTGAGTTTTTACCAAAAAGTTATATTTTGGTTTCATCTGACCATATGACATTTTCCCAATCTTCTTCTGGATCATCCAAATGCTTTCTAGCAAACTTCAGACGGGCCTGGACATGTACTGGCTTAAGCAGGGGGACACGTCTGGCACTGCAGGATTGGAGTCCCTGGCTGGAGTCCCTGGCGGCGTAGTGTGTTACTGATGGTAGGCTTTGTTACTTTGGTCCCAGCTCTATGCGGGTCATTCATTAGGTCCCCCCGTGTGGTTCTGGGATTTTTGCTCACCGTTCTTGTGATCATTTTGACCCCACGGGGTGAAATCTTGCATGGAGCCCCAGATCGAGGGATATTATCAGTGGTCTTGTATGTCTTCCATTTCCTAATAATTGCTCCCACAGTTGATTTCTTCAAACCAAGCTGCTTACCTATTGCAGATTCAGTCTTCCCAGCCTGGTGCAGGTCTACAATTTTGTTTCTGGTGTCCTTTGACAGCTCTTTGGTCTTGGCCATAGTGGAGTTTGGAGTGTGACTGTGAGGTTGTGGACAGGTGTCTTTTATACTGATAACAACTTCAAACAGGTGCCATTAAATCAGGTAACAAGTGGAGGGCAGAGGAGCATCTTAAAGAAGAAGTTACAGGTCTGTGAGAGCCAGAAATCTTGCTTGTTTGTAGATGACCAAATACTTATTTTCCACCATAATTTGCAAATAAATTCAATCAAAATCCTACAATGTGATTTTCTGGATTTTCTTTCTCATTTTGTCTGTCATAGTTGAAGTGTACCTATGATGAAAATTACAGGCCTTTCATCTTTTTAAGTGGGAGAACTTGCACAATTGGTGGCTGACTAAATATTTTTTTGCCCCACAGTACATAAAATGTACTTCCTCCTGCATTGGATAGTGGTCACTGTCCACAGTTCTGAAACATTTGGGCACTGTTGAATTGGTATCATGCTGTGGGATGTCACGTCTGGAGGATACAGCCTCAATTCTTCTTGAGTATTACGCTACAATCAAGGACATCAACCACCCGAGCCACTGCCTGTTCACCCCGCTATCATCCAGAATGCGAGGTCAGTACAGGTCCATCAAAGCTGGGACTGAGACTGAAAAACAGCTTCTATCTCAAGGCCATCAGACTGTTAAACAGCCACCACCAACATTGAGTGGCTGCTGCCAACACACTGTCATTGACACTGACCCAACTCCAGCCACTTTAATAATGGGAATTGATGGGAAATGATGTAAATATATCACTAGCCACTTTAAACAATGCTACCTTATATAATTGTCAGGATTTGGCCAGGGTTGTTCCGGATTTTGGTCACTAGATGCCCCCATTGTGCCTTTTGACCTTTTGTTTTCCCTTGATCCCCATTATTATTTGCACCTGTGCCTCGTTTCCCCTGATTGTATTTAAACCCTTTGTTTTACTCAGTTCTTGGCTCTGTGTTTCTGTCAGGACCCGGTTACGAACCCGGGTCTCCGGAGTGAGAAACAGTCACTAAACCAACTGAGCCACGAATAGTCAGCAGAACCCAGAAGATGAGGCAGACACAGCAGTACTTGAGACGGTGTATTTAATGAAGTAAAAAGTGAAGTTCTTCAGGAAACATGTAACTCCACAACCTCAAAAGGAATTCCACAAGAACAAAGGCAATCCTCCAAGACAAAAAGGCAAATCCACAAGGTGGAAGGCACAGCACAAAAAGCCTCAAAAGATACTCAAAAACAGAACTCCACAAGAGAGTCCACCGGGATCAACAAGAGCTCACAGAGTACTAGGGCTGGGTGCTAACATACAAACACAGAACCAAGAACTGAGTAAAACAAAGGGTTTAAATACAATCAGGGGAAACGAGGCACAGGTGCAAATAATAATGGGGATCAAGGGAAAACAAAAGGTCAAAAGGCACAATGGGGGCATCTAGTGACCAAAAACCGGAACAACCCTGGCCAAATCCTGACAATAATGTTACTTACCCTACATTATTCATCTCATATGCATACGTATATACTGTACTCTATATCATCGACTGCATCCTTATGTAATACATGTATCACTAGCCACTTTAACTATGCCACTTTGTTTACTTTGTCTACATACATCTCATATGTATATACTGTACTCGATACCATCTACTGTATGCTGCCCTGTACCATTACTCATTCATATATCCTTATGTACATATTCTTTATCCCCTTACACTGTGTATAAGACAGTAGTTTTGGAATTGTTAGTTAGATTACTTGTTGGTTATCACTGCATTGTCGGAACTAGAAGCACAAGCATTTCGCTACACTCGCATTAACATCTGCTAACCATGTGTATGTGACAAATAAAATTTGATTTTGATTTGATTTGATTTACAAGCTTGGCACACCTGTATTTGGGTAGTTTCTCCCATTCTTCTCTTCAGATCATCTCAAGCTCTGTCAGGTTGGATGGGGAGCATCACTGCAAAGCTATTTTCAGGTCTCTTCAGAGACGTCCGATCGGGTTCAAGTCCGGGCTCTAGCTAGGCCACTCAAGGACATTGAGACTTGTGCCGAAACTACTCCTGCGTTGTCTTGGCGGTGTACTTATGGTGGATGTCCTGTTACATTTGCAAACATTTCTAACAACCTGTTTTTGCTTTGTCACTGTGTGTAGATTGATGAGGAAAATGTTTTAAATGTAATAATTTTTAGAATATAGCTGTAAAGTTAAAATAAATGTCAAAAGTCAAAGGTTCTGAATACTTTCCTAATGATCTCTCTCTCTAGTCAAAAGTTTGGACACACCTACTCATTCCACATTTCTCCTTTATATTTCTACATTGTACAATAATAGTGAAGACATCAAAACTATGAAATAACACATATGGAATCATGTATGAACCAAAAAAGTATATTTTATATTTGAGAATCTTCAAAGTAGCCACCCCCAGGGTGTCCTGACTCTCTGTGGTCACAAAAGATCCCATGGCACTTACCGTAAGAGTAGGGGTGTTAACCCCAGAGTCCTGGCTAAATACCATCACGATCACCTAATCATCCCCAGTGTACAATTGGCTCATTCATCACCTCTCCACTGTAACTATTCCCCAGGTCATTGCTGTAAATGAGAATGTGTTCTCAGTCAACTTACCTGGTAAAATAAGGGTATATATTAAAAAATAAAATTGCCTTGACAGCTTTGCACACTATTGCCATTTAGTCACATGGAATGCATTTCGATGAACAGGTGTGCCTTGTTAATAGTTATTTTGTGGAAATTCTTTCCTTCTTAATGCTTTGAGCCAATCAGTTGTGTTGTGACAAGGTACAGTTGCTATACAGAAGATAGCCCGATTTGGTAAAAGACTATATTATAAGACCATGTATTATTATCCATATTATGGCAAGAACAGCTCAAATAAGCAAAGAGAAAAGACAGTCCATTACTTTCAGACATGAAGGTCAGTCAATCCGGAAAATTAATCCGGAAAATTTCAACAACTTTTAAACTTTCTTCAATTGCAGTCGCAAAAAACATCAAGCGCTATGACGAAACTGGATCTCATGAGGACCACCACAGAAAAGGAAGACCCAGAGGATAAGTTTTTTTTTTCCATTAGAGTTACCAGACTCAGAAATTGCAGCACAAATAAATGCTTCACAGAGTTCAAGTAACAGACATCTCCACATCAACAATTCAGAGGAGACTGCGTGAATCAGGCCTTCGTGGTCGAATTACTGCAAAGAAACCACTACTAAAGGATACCAATAAGAAGAAGAGGCATGTAGGCCTCTCCAGGTCTCACACCCACTGTGAAATATGGTGGAGGATCGGTGATGATCTGGGGGTGCTTCTGCAAGGCTGGAATTGGGCAGATTTGTCTTTGTGAAGAACACATGAATCAAGGTTGTCCTGGAAGAAACCGTTCTTCCATTTGCTCTGACAATGTTGATTTTTCCAGCAGGACAATTCTCCATGCCACACAGCCAGGTCAACCAAGGTGTGGATGGAGGACCAGCAGATCAAGACCCTGTCATGGCCAGCCCAATCTCCAGACCTGAACCCCATTGAAAACCTCTGGAATGTGATCAAGAGGAAGATGGATGATCACAAGCCATCATATAAAGCCGAGTTGCTTGAATGTTTGTGCCAGGGGTGGCATAAAGTCACCCAACATCAATGTGAAAGGCTGGTGGAGAGCATGCCAAGACGCATGAAAGCTGTGATTGAAAATCAGGGTTATTAGACCAAATATTGATTTCTGAACTCTTCCGTTAAAACATTAGTATTGTGTTGTTTAAAATTAATTTTATTCGAGGTCTGACAACACTGTATATTTTTTGTTATTTTGACCAGTTGTCATTTTCTGCAAATAAATGCTCTAAATGACAACATTTTATTTGACATTTTGGGGAAATGTCAGTAATTTATAGAATAAAACAAACATTTTAATTTTACCTAAACACACCTATAAATAGTAAAACCAAAGAAACGGATCATTTTGCAGTGGTCTCTTCATTTTTTCCAGAGCTGTATATGCAAACCCCCACATAGAGAATTTGCAATGAACCTAGCAATGAAACACATTACCAAATCCTCACCTGTAGTCACCCACAAAGACGGGTACACAGTCTCAAACGCACTCCTACCAACCAACTACTACCCATAAACCTCCCTGCTCCAGGCCATATATTTTTATGGGTGGGCCATCGCCCCTGGCTGATGAGTTTCTCAACACATCACCTTTAAAAGTCCCTGATTTAACAGCAAATGAAAGTTTCAAAGTGAAGCCATATTGAAGTAACAGTCTGTGGAAGGATATGCTAGGAGAAAACACTCTGGTGTCGGAGGAGTTCAATCAAGCCTGGGAAATGAAATGGAGTAGAGCAAGAGAAAGACTTCAGATGAAGTGGAATGAAAGTGAATGCCCTGTCGACAAATGCTCCAAAGCTTCTTTCATACACTCTACCGGTAAGTAACACCTGAACCGTCTGTCTGCATAAGGCTGTTTTTCCACTGACGTTACGTCATAGCAATCATAGGGAGTCATGACAACTGAAGTTATGTTATGACACATGGCTATCAAAACTCGACAGAACCGGCCAAACATTTGTTTCAATTCCCATGTCAACCGATTCATATAGGTAATATAATGTCCTCTGGGGTAACACTTTTATTCAAAGGAATCTAGTACATGTCAGAGTCAACCCACACAAATCTGGTATTGCAAGCATCATGCTCCAACCAACAGTCATTGCAACCACAAACAATACCTATGCCGATTATAGGATGTGGATGTTCTGAGAGTGTAAACAACACACCTACATTAAAAACATTGTTGGGCAGGCGCAGCCTCGCCTCTCAAGGCCTGGTAAACTAAAACGACTAGAGCGCAATTGATAAGGTTCTATTCCAATGCCGAAAACAGTGAAAACTCTTCTGAGTCTTGGGCATGAGCCAATCCGAATGCCCACCCTCTTCAATCAAAGCGGTAGCAACCGCTTCTTCTGCCCCTCAATCCAAAAATATACAAAATCAAGACTTTGCTTTCGAAGGCTTCAGACAGAGCCTGTCAAAATTATTAATTCACCCCGTCAGGCCACGCCCAAATGAAATAAATGTGGAATAAATGTGCACAGTTTTCAAAGCCGGCCATTTTTGCACTGTGCAAAATCGACTGGGTGTGTGTTAGGTCACGGTGATGGTTAATTGTTGAAAGTGTACAGTTAGCATAACTTCATTATAGCCCATACAAATAAACCAGTTTACAATCAACCCAACCAAATACCAATAAATATACTTGCTAACAATCACTATAGCTTAAGGTTTACTCTGTCTATTGATGATATTAAAAGGTCTAACACAAATTATGTGACAAAGAAAATTCTAAGTTTAGCCCTTTAACCATTGCCTAAGGGAGGAGGGTAGAGACACTTATTTCAACCACAGCCACTGACAGAATAGTAAGGTAATTGATTAAAAAAGTAGTATGTGATTTGTGAAGCACAAACTCAGAATTGATATCTATCCTTTTTACCTCTCCAAGACATCATGCCAAGGAGATATAACCAACTACAAGCTTATTCAAATCTTACATTTTATTCAGTACTTGAGCTCCAAAATGGTCCTGACAAACAACATTTCAACAAATACGCTTTCACTCATCTCTCATTGCGGGTCTTTAGATAGGAGAGATATACACATCCTCCCCTTGATAACCTGACTCTGGTAGATAAGACTGTCATGGAATTAGACTTTACAAGTCTTCCCCACGTCTGTTTGCCTTTGGTGTCTCCTTAACCTTTAAAAGATCCATCTGGAACCCTACGTCTCAGAACTCTTTACGACTCCGTGTGTGCGTTAAAGACCGGTTATCCCCTCGGGGTGCTTTAATCAAAGGGTTTTCCCCCCTCAAATTTGTTTTTAATGGAGTTTAGAAGTTTTGTGTAAATGCCAGGTCTCCCAGTCAAAGTGCCTTTAATTGAGTTGTGCTTTTCTAATTTCCCAGCTCTGCTGCCAATTGTGCAATTTACCAACAGGCGATTACTTTTCATATTTCGCAGCGTATTCCCCCTAAATTGACGGCTCTCACCAAGTCGGTTTGACCTGAGTGGAATCATTAAAGAGGACATCAAGGAGGGTGGGGGGTGCAAAAGTAGAGGAAACAGGGTAATTATGGGATGCTGTTGGAATTATAGAAAAGTTGCCAGGTCAGGCCAAGAGACTGAGCCTGACAGTGTTAGCTCGCTTAGAATCAACTGGTGGTGCTGTAACTGGTCATAAAAAGGTAAGAAGCGAATGTATGTGGACAACCTTTTAAATTAGTGGATTCAGCCATTTCAGCCACACCTGTTGGTAATAGGTGTATAAAATTGAGCACACAGCCATGCAATCTCCATAGACAAACATTGGCAGTATAATGGCATTACTGAAGAGCTCAGTGACTTTCAACATGGTACCGTCATAGGATGCCACCTTTCTAAACAAGTCAAATTTCTGCCCTGACAAATTTCTGCCCTGCCAGAGATGCCCTGGTCAACTATAAGTGCTGTTATTGTGAAGTGGAAATGTCTAGGAGCAACAACGGCTTAGCCCCGAAGTGGTAGATCATACAAGCTCACAGAATGGGTGCTGAAGCACGCAGAAATGTCTACGGTTGCAAATGCCTCTGGAAGCAACATCAGCACAAGAACTGTTCTTCAGGAAATGGGTTTCCATGGCCGAGTAGCCGCGTCGGCGTGCTTTACACCACGCGTCGGCTGAAGTGGTGTAAAGCACGCCGCCATTGGACTCAGGCTCCTCAGTTCCGGTGAAGGGAAATCTTAACGTTACAGCATACAATAACATTCTAGACGATTCTGTGCTTCCAACTTTGTGGCAACATTTTGGGGTAGGCTCATTCCTGTTTCAGCATGACAATGCCCCCGTGCACAAAGCACGGGGCAGCTGTTATAGCAGCAAAGGGGGACCAACTCCATATTAATGCCCATGATTTTGGAATGAGATGTTCGATGAGCAGGGATCCACATACCTTTGGTCTTGTAGTGTATGACAGAATTCAGTGCATCAAGAAGAACAAGATTACCAAGACATGAGAGAAGAGCAAATGCCACAGTCCCACAAGATAAAACGTCAGAGAAGGAAACGGTTTCAAACACTGAATGTAATCCACAGTGAACTCAGACATGGGGCAAATGTCATTTTAAAATGTCAAGACGTGGCCAAGACTCAAAATCGTGGAAAATGCAGGAGGGAATGGAGGTACGTGGGCATGTAATAACGCTCATGGAGTATCTGTCATACCACTGAGGTTTGCAGTGGAGATATCAAGCTGTATACAATGCTGCCCCCTGCTGACAGGTAGGAATAGCCTTTTAATTATTTTGTGGCAGACTGGGCTGCAGTGTGTGCAAATACACATGGCTGTCTTTTAAATCAGTGACTGATACAGACCTGGGAAGGCAAGAGAACACCGGCAGGCACTGTTGCCCTCAAAGACTGGATTTGAGGATACTTCACACAGACAATGCCAGTGAGATAGGCCCTCTGTATTAGAGGTCGACGATTATGATTTTTCAACGCCTATACCGATAATTGGAGGACCAAAAAAAGCCGATACCGATTAATCGGCCGATTTTTATATATAAAATATATATTTGTAATAATGATAATTACAACAATACCGAATGAGCACTTATTTTAACTTAATTTAATACATCAATACAATCAATTCAGTCTCAAATAAATAATGAAACATGTTCAATTTGGTTTAAATACTTCAAAAACTAAGTGTTGGAGAAGAAAGTAAAAGTGCAATATGTGCCAGGTAAAAAAGCTAACGTTTAAGTTCCTTGCTCAGAACATATGAAAGCTGGTGGTTCCTTTTAACATGAGTCTTCAATATTCCCAGGTAAGACGTTTTAGGTTGTAGTTATTATTGGAATTACAGGACCATTTCTCTCTATACCATTTGTATTTCATTAACCTTTGACTATTGGATGATCTTATAGGCACTTTAGTATTGCCAGTGTAACAGTATAGCTTCCGTCCCTGTCTTCGCTCCTACCTGGGCTCGAACCAGGAACACAACAGCCACCCTCGAAGCAGCGTCACCCATGCAGAGCAAGGGGAATAACTACTCCAAGTCTCAGAGCGAGTGACGTTTGAAACGCTATTAGCGCGCACACCGCTAACTAGCTAGCCATTACACATCGGTTACACCAGCCTAATCTCGGGAGTTGATAGGCTTGAAGTCATTAACAGCAGAGCTGCTGGCAAAACGCATGAAAGTGCTGTTTGAATGAATGCTCAAGAGCCTACTGGTGCCTACCATCGCTCAGTCAGACTGCTCTATCAAATCATAGACTTAGTTATAACATAATAACACACAGAAATACGAGCCTTAGGTCATTAATATGGTCGAATCCGGAAACTATCATCTCGAAAACAAGACGTTTATTCTTTCAGTGAAATACGGAACCATTCCGTATTTTATCTAACGGGTGGCATCCCCAAGTCTAAATATTGCTCTTACATTGCACAACCATCAATGTTATGTCATAATTATGTACAATTCTGGCAAATTAATTACGGCCTTTGTTAGGAAGAAATTCTCTTCACACAGTTCGCAACGAGCCAGGCGGCCAAAACTGCTGCATATACCCTGACTGCCTGCACAGAACGCAAGAGAAGTGAGACAATCTCCCTACCTAGAATAAATTCATGTTAGCAGGCAATATTAACTAAATATGCAGGTTTAAAAAATATATACTTGTGTAGTGATTTTAAGAAATGCATTGATATTTATGGTTAGGTACACATTGGTGCAACGACAGTGCTTTTTTTGCGAATGCGCTTGTTAAATCACCCGTTTGGCGAAGTAGGCTGTGATTCAATGATAAATTAACAGGCACTGCATCGATTATATGCAACGCAGGACAAGCTAGAGAAACTAGTAATATCATCAACCATGTGTAGTTAACTAGTGATTATGTTAAGATTGATTGTTTTTTATAAGATAAGTTTAATGCTAGCTAGCACCATACCTTGGCTCCTTGCTGCACTCGCATAACAGGTTCCTCGTGGAGTGCAATGTAATCGGCCACAATCGGTCAAAATTGGTGTCCAAAAATGCAGATTACCGATTGTTATGAGAACTTGGAATCGGCCCTAATTAAATCGTCCATTCCGATTAATCGGTCAACCTCTACTCTGTATGTCTGTGTGCATCCATGGAGAAAAGGATACTCTCTCTCTCCTGTACAATGAGCTGGTTCTGCTGCTCCAGCTGTAGAATCTTGCACTCAAAGTTCTCCTGTTCATCCTTCAACCTCTGTACCGACTCCTCCTTCTCCTCACTCACTCTGGGAAAGAAGAGGTAGAGGGTCAGGGATTATAGCAGTGTACCCCCTGAATAAACTTAATTCTTGAGAACATTTCTTAGGGCTGATCCCATTTAGTCAAGTGGTCGATATGCTGTTGGTTGACTGAGATTTCTTTAGTCAAGCAGTTGCAATTATATATTTTTTTTTCATGGTGCAAAAGACATCTGTCTGATTCATGCCTGTCCAGTGGACAACTCCATTGAGGCGACCACGGGGATGGCACAGTCCATCACTCTAACACATGTGATACTGAAATTGTACATGGTTATATTATGTAAAAATAATGGTGTAACACTAATACATCTAATATTATAACAAATGCGCTTTCTCCCGCGGTGGATACGGTCTCTGTCCACAGTTCTAAAACAATTTTCAGTGCGCCGTATAATTGGCGCCCTTCCCTATGTTGTGCATAATAGCAAAGTTAACCAGAATAATGGGTGGGATTGAGAACAATGCAGCGGAGGCCGGAGCAACAGAAAAGAGTAAAGAGCCCTTGCCTTAGCCTAATTGTCTAAGAAAATTGAGGAGAGGAAACCCCACCTTAATTAGGCCAATAATCAATCGCCTACTGTTAAATGTCCCTGGCTTTATAAATCATCCATATACAGCATCAGTCAAAAGGACATACTTACTCATTCCAGGATTTTTCATTATTTTTACATTGTAGAATAATAGTGAAGACATCAAAACTATGAAATAACACATATGGAATCATGTAGTAACCAAAAAAGCGTTAAAAACATCTAAATATATTCTATATATTTGAGATTCTTCAAAGTAGCCACACTTTGCCTTAATGAGAGCTTTGCACTCTTGGCTTGCTTCTGTTGCCTGTTTGAGAGTTTTTAATTGCCTACTGATTCCGTGAGCACTTAAGCCTCATGCAACGGGAAAAAAGTTTGATTTAGCAATTTCACAGATTTGGCTGTTTTTAAGATTTGCTCTGCTATAATAAAGGCTTTACAATTGTTTTTCGTTACAACCGACTGGTATTACTTTGAATTTATTTAGTGTTGTATACACTATTCCAATCACGCAGAAGAAAATATAGTAATCTAACACCACTTTTTGTCACACATATGCACGCAGCTCTCACTCCTATACCCACCTTTTTCTTGATCTCATTATTATTATTATTACAATTATTATTATACACATCATTATAATAAGTAATGTCGTTATGATTAGTCGGCTTTGTATAGTTGCCTTGTATAACCATCATTGAGCTGTAGGCCAAAGAGCGTGTCCTGTCTAGTCTTAATACCGTAACTTACTAAGGCCTAAATTTCAATATACTGTATAGGCTACTGTATCAATCAATCATTCGGCTTTGTATAGTTGCCTTGTATAACCATCATTGAGATGTAGGCCAAAGAGCGTGTCCTGTCTAGTCTTAATACCGTAACTTACTAAGGCCTAAATTTCAATATACTGTATAGGCTACTGTATCAATCAATCATTCCTTCATGCCATCACACAGCATACGAGACATTCATGCTTTGAAATGCAATCAAGCATTTTTGTTATACAATTAAATAAAGGGAGCTTTCATTAATTAACTTAAACAATAAATAAACCTGCAATGTAAATGTTTTTAGTCTGCTGTAATAAAGACTATATATTTATTTCATTTGTTTACACCGTTCCAAATGGTCAGAAATAATATTGTAATCTAACAGCAACTGTTTGGCACACATAATACTCTCGCAATGCTTGCTCTTATACCCTCCTTTTTCTTGATCTCCAGTAGTTTCCACAACTAACTTTTTAGTTGTTGAGTGTGTCTCATATGCCTCATTATCCTCTTATGTTTGTTGTGTAGTAAATATTTAGTAAATATTTCAGCTTTTATTTTCATTGTTTTTATTTTTCCTGTAAAGCACATTGAGTTGGACTCCATTTCTGAAATGTGATGTATAAATAAAGCTTGATTTGATTTCCCTCCTTAACAACCAGTAAACAATCGCCCATTTCAAGTTTATTTTTTACTTCCTCCACATCCATTTTGCTGTCACGTGTTACTGTGTTCGGAGTTTCTTATAACCAATTGATTGATGTGATAATGATAGGCTGTTGGTCACATGCATGCGATATTTACATGTTTCACGTAAAGAGAGCAGGGCCATTTTTTTCATAAACAAATGAGGGATTTCGGGAACAACTTTTTAGTCAGAAACAAGTAAGAAACTAAATAGCTGAAATTACGTTGTAGCTTCAGCACAGATAGTGCAATAAACACTTGCTGTGGTGCCTTTTCAATACAGTAGGGAGGAGAGCGAGACAACATGCACCAGTAACACAGGCACTCGCTGTATTTTTTTTAACAGTGTGACCATCGGGCTCTTTTTTGAGTAATTTCTGTATGTTAATTATTTAATCAAATAGTGTCAGACAAGCTCAGTAGATATGCAGTTGATTTTATTCAAACACATAGGGTGTGTCTGTTTATATATGGAAAAATAAGTTTAAACATTTCAACAAATAGATTGGTCAAAAGAACAGGACGACCAAGATTTTTTTTAGTCGTGGACAGCCCTAATATCTCTACACCCCCACTCCCTGCCAAACACACACACAAAATCCCTCTTATGATGAATGAGCAGTTACCTGGCCAGCTCCTGGATGAGGTTGGCCATGCGCCGTTTATCCTCAGGACAGAGGTCCTTCAGAGAGGCCCTGCTCTTAGCCTGGGTCACCTCAGAGAGTGCCTGAGCAAAAGACAGTTTTTTTATGAATCACATAAAACAGAAAGCCTTAGATCATGAAAAAAAGAGCGCAAAACAGTGCAGTATATTGAGTGATACTACCCTATTGAATGTCAGCCTGTTTCTGCTTTTTTATCTTCCCTGGTTTGGCCAAATTAGCAAGCATTGTTTAATCAGGCATGAGATCAACTTAGAACAACTTAGAACATCTGAGAAAAGAGGGCCAATATCAATTTCAATCAGAAATGTTTGATTCATCCACATCCCTGTTGAATGAAGAAATAGCTGTGTACCCAGGCTTTATGTTTGCAAGGGCCTGTTCCGACTGGAGAGGCTATTAGCTAGTAACCAGTTAGGGTCAAGGGAGAGGTCCCTCTTGGCAAACCTACCTGCGAGGTGGTGAGGAGATGCTGCCGAGTGGCTGGGCTGGGGGATGGGACTGTGGCTTCAGGTGCGATCTGGAGCTGTCCTCTACCCATGGAGGACTCAGAGACAGAGGACAGGGAAAGAGGCTGGCCTCGCTTTTTATTGCCCCATCCCAGAGGAGCCTCACCTCGGATCTGACAGCCATATTTGGCCCTCATTTTCACCTTTCTTTCACTGCTGTTGGACCAGGAGCCCGACTTAAAAGCTGACCGAAAGTGTCCCTCTTTGTTCACTCCTGAGTGACAGAAACATGGAAAATGCAGTAACATTAGCAGCCAGCAATAGGAAAAGCAGTCAGAACTATCTCACACATGCCTTTGACAAGTGCTAATGTCCTCACCTGGAATGAACACCACAGGTTGGTCTTCATCTGATGCTGTGTGAATTGAATTAGGAAATATATTTGATTTGAACATTTGAACATGTAGGTAGGGGTGTAGGTAGGGGTGAAGTAACTATGAATATATAATAAACAGCAAGTAGCAGCAGTGTACAAAACAAATGGGGGGGGGGGGGTAAAGCTGTTATGGAGCCATTTGGTCCTAGACTTGGCGCTCTGGTACTGCTTGCCGTGCGGTAATGATTGCGTCCCGACCTCAATGCAGTTCAAGTCTTTAAGAAGTGTAACGGTAGGGTCGGTATCTTCTGGCAAGGTATATCACATCACAGCTACCGATCAGTTTTCCAGCCAGGTGAGAAACCACTAGCTAGCTAACGTAAACTAGCCAATTAAATCCAGATTTGCTAAAGTTAGCTAGCATGATTGAATGTTTATAGCTAGTTAGCAAATTCACCACACAACACCCGGCTTGTTAGTTAAACGTATCCAACCTTTATTAACATACGGACAATATTGACTATAAGATACGGGGGCTGTCTTTGATAGAAACCAAGTAAAAGGATACTGTCATTGATCCAAAAAAATCCTGAGTCGTTCTTTCCCATTTCTGCCGCAGCCATATTGAATCAACCGCCACTCACAAAATGCCAAGGATTGCCAGGTTCTTCTTCTTTGGGATTTGATTGGCGGTCGGATTCAACTTTTACGTGCATACACCGCCACCTACTGTACTGGAGTGTAAAGCCAGGCACGGTCGAAAGACATTAAATTATCTTCATTAGTCTTGTTCCTCTAGTAGTCTAAGAAGTGAAACACCACCATTTACAGTCATTAAAAACCCACTACTCCATTCCACTACTTTGACCCTATCTCCTCCTGCTAACCATTGCTATGAACGCTAAGAAGCCAACCTAACTGAATAATAAATAGGCAAACTCTTTCGGCACAAATCTACTACTCAGCATACGACACCTTCTACACTTCTCTGACTCTGGCCACTTCAACCTGCCTCTTTCAGGAGGTGCTGTGTTGAAGCCACCGAACTGCAATTTTGGTACTCCTCTTCCACTGTAAAAAAAACAGATACCTTATTTACAAAAGTATTCAGACACTTTGCTAAGAGACCTGAAATTGAGCTCAGGTGCATCCTGTTTCCATTGATCATCCTTGATATGTTTCTACAACTTGATTGGAGTCAACCTCTGGTAAATTAAATTGCTTGGACACGATTTGGAAATCCACACACCTGTCTATATAACATCCCACAGTTAACAGCGCTTGTCAGAGGTCAAAGGAAGTATCCTTACAGCTCCGAGACAGGATAGTGTCGAGTCACAGATCTGGGAAAGGGTACCAAAACATTTCTGCAGCATTGAAGGTCCCCAAGGACGCAGTGGCACCATTATTCTTAAATCGAAGAAGTTTGAAACCACCAAGACTCTTCCTAGAGCTGGCCACCCAGCCAAATTGAGCAATCGGGGCCTTGGTCAGGGAGGTGACCAAGAACCCGATAGGCACTCTGACAGAGCTCCAGAGTTCCTCTGTGAAATGGGAGAATCTTCGAGAAGGACAACCATCTCTGTAGCACTCCACCTTTACGGTAGATTGGCCAGATGGGAGTCACTCCTCAGTAAAAGGCACATGACAGCCCACTTGGAGTTTGCAAAAAGGCACCTAAAGGACTCAGATCATGAGAAACAAGATCCTCTGGTCTAATGGCCTTAACGCCAAGCGTCAAGTTTGGAGGAAACCTGGCAACATCCCTATGGTGAAGCCTGGTGGTGGCAGCATCATGCTGTGGGGACGTTTTTCAGCTGCACGGAATTGGAGACTAGTCAGGATCTAGGGAAAGATGAACAGAGCAAAGTACAGAGAGATCCTTGATGAAAACCATCTCCAGAGTGCTCATAACCTCAGACTGGGGTCTTGCAAATGCATCCAACAAGTTTGTAGAGTCACAAGCTTGGAATATGGGACCAAACATTCAACTTTTTACACATTTTTTAAGTAAAAATATTACTTGTAAAACAATTCCATAAAATAATATCATTCCAAAAATGTTCTAAAGATTTTGAGCAAACAATACAGCTCACTATTTGAACTGTTTTCGTTATATAGACATCATTGCTCATCTTTATCAAGGGTGTCAATCATTTTGACCCCACTGTATATACAGTACCAGTCACACCTACTCATTCAAGGGTTTTTCTTTATTGGAATATGTTTTTACATTGTACAATAATAGTGAAGACATCAAACTATGAAATAACACATATGGAATCATGTAGTAACCAAAAAAGTGTTAAACAAATCAAAATATATGATATATTTGAGATTCGCCAAGTTAGCCACCCTTTGCCTTGATGATAGCTTTGCACATGCTTGGCATTCTCTCAACCAGCTTTATGAGGTAGTCACCTGGAATGCATTTCAATGAATAGGTGTGCCTTGTTAAAAGTTAATTTGTGGAATTTATTTATTTAGTAATGCGTTTGAGCCAATCAGTTGTGTTGTGACCAAGGTGGAGTGGTATACAGAAGATAGACATATTTGGTAAGAGACCAAGTCCATATTATGGCAAGAACAGCTCAAATAAGCAAATAGAAAAAAACAGTCCAACATTACTTTAGGACATCAGTCAATCCAGAAAATGTCAAGAACTTTCAAAGTTTCTTCAAGTGCAATTGCTAAAACCATCAAGCACTAGCACTGAAACTGGCAAGCACTGAAACTGGCTCTCACGAGGACCACCACAGGAAAGGAAGACCCAGAGTTACCTCTGCTGCAGAGGATAAGTTCATTAGAGTTAACTGCACCTCAGAATGCAGCACAAATAAATGCTTCACAGAGTTCAACAAACATCTCAACATCAACTGTTCAGAAGAGACTATGTGAATCAGGTCTTCATGGTCGAATTGCTGCAAATAAACCACTACTAAAGGACACCAATAAGAAGAAGATACTTGCTGGGCCAAGAAACACGAGCAATGGACATTAGACCGGTGGAAATCTGTCCTTTGGTCTGATGAGTCCAAATTTGAGATTTTTTGTTCCAACTTCCGTGTCTTTGTGAGATGCAGAGGAGGTGAACGGATGATCTCTGCAGCACCCGATGTCACAGGATGGCCAAAAATATCATCAAGGACAACAACCACCCGAGCCACTGCCTGTTCACCCTGCTATCATCTAGAAGGTGAGGTCAGTACAGCTGCATCATATCTGGGACAGGGAGGCTGAAAAACAGCATATCAAGGCCACCAGACTGTTAAACAGCCATCACTAACATAGAGTGGCCACTGCCAACATACAGTCTCAAATCTCTGGCCACTTTAATACATGTAATAAATGGATTTAATTAAGGTATCACTAGTCACTTTAAATAACGGCACTTTAATAATGTAATCTACTGCATCTTGCCTATGCTGCATGGTCATCGCTCATCCATATATTTATATGTACATATTCTTATTCATCCCTTTACATTTGTGTGTATAAGGTAGTCATGAATTTGTTAGATTACTTGTTAGATATTACTGCATTGCCAGAACTAGAAGCATAAGCATTTTGCTACACTCACATTAACATTTGCTAACCATGTGTATGTGACCAATAAAATTGGATTTGATTTGGCACGGGCAGCAGGGTAGCCTAGTGGTTAGAGTGTTGGACTAGTAACCGGAAGGTTGTGAGTTCAAACCCCTGAGCTGACAAGGTACAAATCTGTCAAACCCATGTTGGTTTTTATGTTGTACCTCTTCTATTTTAACATTTTGTGTCAAGTAAATGTATATGATAACCATCAGTTTAAGATTTGCAGGTAGCTTACTCTCTTTTACAATACTGGTTTGTGGTAAGTAAATGGTAAATGGTAAATGACAAATTAGAAGAACAGAGCATGTCCTTGCTCACTTAGTACAGTAGGAGTAACATTTGACAAATGCTTGCATGACTAATTGGTAAAAGACCTCTTTTTTATTTTTTACATGGCCGAGATATTAACATGACACTCTTCATAGAACAATAGAACTAATTTAGCTAAATTTGTTATTTTCAGAAAGACTTTCCTTCTTTTTTTGTGTATCTGTGTTTATCTTCATACAGGCATGCATACAGTACCAAGCTAATAGAATAGTGGGGAGTGGAAGATGAGGCTGCAATGTCATTTGTGGTATGAGGCTCTATCACTGTCTTTCTTAAAAACAAAGCATCTGCTTCCTTGCTGCCATCCTTTACCATAATGGCATTTTGAGAAATGTTATATTAACCATTTGCTCTATATGGCAATGTATTATCTATCTTCTCCTGAAAATCTATTATGGAACTGGCACAATGAGATTAAGCAAGAAATGCATTGTTTTGTGTGATTCGATTTCTTTTTGTCATGATTTCTTAAAAATGGCATTTAAATGAATTGTACCTTGCTGCCAATTTCATGGCTAATGGCTCTAAGCTGACCTGGGACTCGGAGATGTCAGCACGCTTCTGAGCTTCCTCCAGCTCATGCTGCACCTTCCTGAACCTGGTCAGGTGAGTGTTGGCCTGCTCCTCCTGTTTGGATCACAAAAATACAACATTCAACAATTATACTGCATGTTTGGGGAAAACATGCAGAAGTTCAAATGTCTTATAAATTGTTTACGTTATCATCATCATCTTATCAATAAAGAAAGATCATACCAAAAGTACAACAGAAACAGACAACAAGTGTCAGGATTTGGCCAGTGTTGTTCCGGTTTTTGGTCACTAGATCAAATCAAATCAAATCAAATTTATTTATATAGCCCTTCGTACATCAGCTGATATCTCAAAGTGCTGTACAGAAACCCAGCCTAAAACCCCAAACAGCAAACAATGCAGGTGTAAAAGCACGGTGGCTAGGAAAAACTCCCTAGAAAGGCCAAAACCTAGGAAGAAACCTAGAGAGGAACCGGGCTATGTGGGGTGGCCAGTCCTCTTCTGGCTGTGCCGGGTAGAGATTATAACAGAAAATGACCAAGATGTTCAAATGTTCATAAATGACCAGCATGGTCAAATTTAAGGCAGAACAGTTGAAACTGGAGCAGCAGCACAGTCAGGTGGACTGGGGACAGCAAGGAGCCATCATGTCAGGTAGTCCTGGGGCACGGTCCTAGGGCTCATATGGGGTGGCCAGTCCTCTTCTGGCTGTGCCGGGTGGAGATTATAACAGAACGTGGCCAAGATGTTCAAATGTTCATAAATGACCAGCATGGTTGAATAATAGTAAGGCAGAACAGTTGAAACTGGAGCAGGAGCATGGCCAGGTGGACTGGGGACAGCAAGGAGTCCTCATGTCAGGTGAAACTGGAGCAGCAGCATGGCCAGGTGGACTGGGGACAGCAAGGAGTCATCATGTCAGGTAGTCCTGGGGCATGGTTCTAGGGCTCAGGTCCTCGAGAGAGAGAAAGAAGGAGAGAAGGAGAGAATTAGAGAAGCACACTTAGATTTACACAGGACACCGAATAGGACAGGAGAAGCCAGTGTTAGCCCCCCGACACATAAACTACTGCAGCATAAATACTTGAGACAGGAGGGGTCACTGTGGCCCCATCCGAGGACACCCCGGACAGGGCCAAACAGGAAGGATATAACCCCACCCACTTGCCAAAGCACAGCCCCCACACCACCAGATGCCCCCATTGTGCTTTTTGACCTTTTGTTATCCCTTGATCCCCATTATTATTTGCACCTGTGCCTCGTTTCCCCTGATTGTATTTAAACCCTTAGTTTTCCTCAGTTATTTGCTCTGTGTTTGTATGTTAGCACCCAGCCCTAGTATTCTGTGTACTCTTTGTTGATCCCGGTGGACTCGCTTGTGGAATTCTGTTCTTGTTTATTTATTTTTGAGTATCTTTTGAGGCTTTTTATGCTATACCTACCACCTTGTGGATTTACCTTTTTTGTCTTGGAGGATTACCTTTGTTCTTGTGGAATTCCTTTTGAGGTTGTGGAGTTACATGTTTTCCTGAAGGACTTCACTTTTTTACTTCATTAAATACACTGTCTCAAGTACTGCTGTGTCTGCCTCATCTTCTGGGTTCTGCCGACTATTCGTGGCTCAGTTGGTTAAGTGGCTGTTTCTCACTCCGGAGACCCGGGTTCGTAACCGGGTCCTGACAACAAGGTAGAGGGTCGAAGTAAACTTGATTCTTGTACTGTATGTTCGCCATAATTCAGGTTTCTTATCATTTGGTTTGTGTTACCTATCCCATTTTGTATTCTACTTATTTTTTACTTCAAGTTGAACCTTAGATAAGATTATGAAAACATATTTTCCCATAACCATCATTATTTATCAGGCCTATATACAGTACTGAGCAGACGCTGTAATACAAAGGAGTTTACTTGTGCATACATTTTACATATGAGTGGCCCCAGCAGGTTAAAACCCATGACCCTTTGCTTTGCAAGCGCCATGCTCTCCGGGGCGGCAGGGTAGCCTAATGGTTAGAGCGTTGGACTAGTAACTGTTGCAAGTTCAAATCCCCGAGCTGACAAGGTACAAATCTGTCGTTCTACCCCTGAACAGGCAGTTAACCCACTGTTCCTAGGCCATCATTGAAAATAAGAATTTGTTATTAACTGACTTGCCTAGTAAAATAAAGGTAAAGATTTTTTTAACTGAGCCACACAGGGCCACTACTTTGCTTTATGACTTAGTAATTGTAACAACTTTCTCTGTTATATTTGTTTTACCTAATAACAAATTTGATTTATTGATGATTATTTGAAACAAGTAGGTGCAAGTAACTAACACATAGTAAGTAATAGTAATAAGTTAATAATTTGAAATAAGTACCACAATGTACTGATTGATTTGATGGTAAAATATGTGTTAACTATGTCCCCAATACTAAAAAATCTGTAAAGGAATATGATACTCAGTTTCCTCAGCCGCTCTCTTGTAGGCCTTCATTTCCAACTGAAGCTGGTCCACTAGATCCTGCAGCCTGCTCACATTTTTATTCTCCTCTTCAGTCTGTAGAATTTACAAGAGTTGGAAATGTCCTGTCAAATACTCCACTGCAGTACACAATATCTTGTATTTTTATAATCAATGAATCATGGTTATACCTGGTAGGTGAGCTCATTGACTCTTCTTTCACATTTGCAAACACCTTTAATGACTTCAGCTCCACGTCTCTGTTCAGCATCAACTTCACCCTCCAGTTCTTGGACCTTACCTTACTTTTCTCAGTTAAGGTCTCATATACAATGTAGCTTGCTCTACGCCTGTATATGATGTAATGTATAGTACATACCCTAGCCTCCAGTTGCTGGAGTTGTTTCTTTCCTCCCTTCATGGCCAGGTTCTCAGCCTCATCCAGGCAGTGTGCCGGGTCCTTAACTGTGACCTCCGGGTTCTTCTTCATCCTCTCCAGGTGACTGCTGGTGTCCTGCTCCTTCTTCAATTCCTCTGCCATCATGGCAGCCTGGAATAATATGTTGTGTACATTGATTATATGAACACTTCTGCAGTAGTTGTAAAAGGTAAATGATATGATAGTTACTGATGATGTATGAACAATTAAATGTCCAAACTATTTTTATTTATCACATTGTAAGATATTGATATTATATACAAAAGCCAGAACATGAAACTCACATCAGTAATAGCCTTCTTGGCCTTCTCCTCTGCATTTCTTGCCTCCTGGACAGTGTCTTCCATTTCATCTTGATCCTGAGTAAGGTCAACCTCCAGCTTCTTCTTAGTGTTGATGAGGCTGATATTCTGTATGAATTGGGGGCATTTCATCACATTGCAAAACATGATTGTACCTCATCCCATTTGTAACCGAGAGAAGGTTAATATTTTATATGTACCTGAGAGTGCAGGAGTCCTACACGCTCGATGGCATCAACCAGCTCCTGCTCCGCCACTTTGCGGCCTCTCTCAGTCTGTTTCAGTTCTTCAATTTCAGCCATCATTAGGTTATTCCTGCGCTCCACCATAGATACCTGCTCCTTCATGTCATCTGCGGCGTGGAGGGCGTCGTCAAGTTGCAGTTGGGCATCCTGAGGATTATTGGAACATGTATTTTAACAGCATCTAAAGAGAAAGAACAATCCATTTGGGACTCAATACAAAAATAAAGTTTATAACTTGAATGTTCCCTGGACATTCCTCAGCTGTTTCTGGGCTTCAGCAGCATGACGGTTGGCATGGTTCAGCTAAATCTCCATCTCATTGAGGTCTCCCTCCATCTTTTTCTTGACTCTCATAGCATCATTCGTACCCCTGATCTCAGAGTCCAGAATGCTCTGCATGGAGTCCATCACCCTCTGGCTGTTCCTCTTGATCTGCTCTATCTCCTCATCCTTCTCCGCCAGCTTCCTGTCAACTTCCCCATTGATCTGGTTGAGCTCCAGCTGTATACGAAGAATCTTAGATTCCTCATGTGCCAGTGTGCCCTATAGAATTGAACAATAACCAAACCATTAAATAATGTAGTGATGTAGGAATGACGTATATTATCATGATCACTTTGTTGAGATAACTATTGTGGTGTACACCTCTGCTTCTTCTAGTGCAGCCGGGATTTCTGGCTTTTCATTCTCCACCGTCTTCTTTGCCTTATCCAGGTCAGAGATCTCCTCTATTGAAATGAAAAAGGGAGGGAAATGAATAACATTGTGGATTTGTATCCACACATACCAGCGCATAGATGGTGCATTGTTAAAAAGAGAGTGATTTATTTTAATTTCCCCATACGCTGCAGGTTCTTGTTCTCTCTCTTCAGTGTCTCCAGGTGGTACAAAGCTTCTTCATATGAATTCTTCATCTTGAACAGTTCAGTGCTGAGAGAGCGAGCCTCTTTCAGAGACCCTTCTAGCTCTGCCTGGCCCTCCTCATACTTCTGCTTCCACTCTGCCAGAACCTGGGAGCACAGTTAAGTAAATGAATATGCAAGAATGAATAATGTATAGATTTGACTGTATTTCATTGATATCTTTGTCAAAACGTTACCCTGTCAAACTTCCTTTGCTTCTTGTCAAGCTGGGCAGCCAAAGCATTAGCTCTCTCCACATCAATCATGATATCCTCCACTTCACCCAGCAGTCTTTGCTTGGTCTTCTCCAGAGAAGCACACTAGGAGTTTGTTTCTTCAACAACTTCCTGCGCATCTTGCAGATGCTGGGTAAGCTTTTTCCTGTAAAAAGACAGAAAAAAACTCTAATTTTAGCCATTGTAGGTACTTTGGTGATTATGAAGATAGAGTGGTAGAATGTTTTTTAAATTACTTGGCATCCTCAAGCTCCTCAGTGCGCTGAATGGCATCAGTCTCATATTTGGTTCTCCACTGAGCGACCTCGCTGTTGGCCTTGGCCAAGGCACGCTGCAGCTCAGCCTTGGCCTCCTGCTCTTCCTCAAACTGCTCCCGAAGCAGATCACAGTTATGGCGGGCTGACTGCACACCAAAAGTTAAAATTAAGCACTTCATCAAAATGGAACATTTATATGAATCACAAAGAGGCAGTATAGTAGAAGATGGCAGTTGACCTTCACTTCCTCTTCAATATGCCTCGTGTTCCTCAATCTGCTGTGTGTAAGCCTGCTTAGCCCTGGTCAGCTGTGAAACAAGATATTCTTTCTCCTCCATTTGACGACCAATTTCACCTGATTGAGACAGAAAGTTGGAAGTTAGGTTTATTGGTATTATGGAAAACAAACAGAAATACTAACCTTCCATTTTAAACTCACCATTCTCAGTCAGAAGCCTTGCTCTCTGAACATTTATGTCATTAAGTTGGTGGACATGCTCATCATTCATCTTTCATTCACTCAGTTGATTTTCAAGGGTTCAGCACATTCTTTCTAGATTACCCTATCAAGAACGTTTAACAGGTTATTTTTCATTATTTTCATCAGGTTATTTAAAAAGAAATATTCTGGCAACCACATCATCTCCCACCTTTGCTTTGGCGATAGCTTCCATATTGCTGGAGAGGTCAACAATCTCCATTTTGTATTCACTCTTCTCCTTCTCCAACCTCTGTTTGACACGCTGGAGGTTGTCGATTTGCTCTCCCAGTTCTGCCACAGTGTCGGCCTGCTTCTTACGGAGAGCAGCAGCGGTGGCCTCATGCTGCAGTGTGGACTCTTCAAGAACACAACGCAGCTTCTGGAACTCAGCCTCACGCTTCTTGCTCATCTCAATCTGAACAGATGTTGCACCACCATCCTCTTCAAGTCTCTCACTGATCTCCTCAAGGTCCCTAGAGAGATCAGAGCTCTGCTTCTCAACCTTGGCACGAGCAGCACGTTCAGCTTCAATCTCCTCCTCCAGCTCCTCAATAAGGGCCTGAAATATACAATGGATTTAAATGTTTATTTGCTTAAAACATGACATATGTAAGATAGGGCTCCATAATGTATCTATGTTATTAATCTTTTTCGTTGTGGCATATTGAACTGACAGATCACCTGGAGTTCTTTGATTTTCTTCTGAAGTTGAGCACCAAATGCCTGCTCATCTTCAATTTTGCTGAGAAGTTGGGTTGTCTCAAAGTCTTTCGTGTTTTGGATAAAAAAGTATATATTAAAATATATATCAGGCGATCCCTTCTAGAGAATGGTTCAACAACTGCTTAGATTTTAAATGTACTTCTTGATCTTTTCATCATACTGCTGCTTGTCATTCTCCAGGTCCATCAAGGACTCCAGGGCCAGTTTCAGATCTCCTTCAAGCTTCCTCTTGGCTCTCTCAAGGTCCATGCGGACCTTCTTTTCTTGCTCCAGGGTACCCTCCAACTAGACCACACAAGAACAGTTTCACAATATTAAGTAAACAGTACATTTATTTTATTTCCTTGGATGATAACATGAAGCTGTTTTAAGAGGGCTATGTATGACCTTGGTTGTCACATCTCTTACTCACATCATCCACTTGCTGTTCAAGTTTGGTCTTGGCCTTGGTCAGTGTTGACTTTGTCTTCCTCTGCCTGGAGATCATTAAGGACCTGCTGGTGTGCCTCTTGGAGGGCTTTCTTCTCCTTGGTTAACTTGATAATGCACTCATCTTGAGAAGACATCTCCTCTGTCAGGTTTTTAACCTAAATTGAATTATTTCATATACAATCATCAATGCTTTGTCTTTTACATTTAAAATTAATACACAACTTCACAACCTCGTCATAAAAGGTCAACCTTATTTTCAGTGGCATGTTTCTCTTTCTCCACTTTGGCCAAGGTGTGCTCCAAGTCATCAATGTCTTTCTTAAGCTCAGAACACTCATCCTCCAATTTTCTCTTTTTGGCAGTCAGCTCAGCATTGATCTCCTCCTCATCCTCCAACCTCTCAGTAATCTCTTTGAGTTTGGCTTCCATCTGGATCTTACTCTTGATGAGTCCCTTACATCTTTCCTCAGCATCAGAGAGAGTATTCTCTTCCTACAGCAGATAAAATATAAATTAAACAACACTGGAAATCAAAGGCAAATTAAATGACATCAAAAATAATTGTATTAAACAAGCAATTTGTTAACTTATAGATGCTATCTGTAGCTGCAGGTCATTATTTTTCATGCAGAAGAGAAACCATTTTCTCCTCTAGTCCTTTTATCTTGGCCAAGGCCTTTGCCAGATCCTCCTTAATTTTCTCAAAGTTTTCATTCATTGCGGCCATCTCTTTTTCAGCTTCTGCTGATTTTAAAAGAGGCTTGATCTTGAAGTACAGCTTCATCCATGGCCAGTGTTTTACGTTCATAAATGAGCAGATGTTGTATTGAATGGAGTAAATTGCTTCTCTGTTAATAATCATTTAAAAATTAGTTTTGGGGCGATTCTCTTCACTGGCTCAATATAACATACTCTATAACAGTGTTTCTGAATGATGGTCCTGGGGACCCAAAGGGGTGCACATTTCGTTTTTTGCCCGAGCACTACACACCTGAATCCATTAATTAACTCATCATCAAACATTTGATAAGTGGAATCAGGTGTGTAGTACTAGGGCAAACACTAAAATGTGCACCACTTTGAGTTCCCAGGACCAGGGTTAAAAGACACTGCTCTGTAAAGTAGTGTCGCTATCATCTCGCCATCATCTTGACAAACTCTTTCCTCATGACGTAACCTCTGCCTCTGAGTCATGGTCACCAGAGTAACCAGTTTCTCATCTAGCATCTGCTCCAGAGTACCCAGAAGACCAGCTTTGAAGAACACCTATAGGAATATTGATCTTTATTATATTTATAGAAAATACAGAGCTACAATTTTTTTTCAATTGAGCTCAATGTTTGTGGTTTTTGTGGGAAAAGTGATACTGCAGTCCATTGCTCTACCTTAATGTGCCCAAACTTGTACTGACTCTTGTCCACATCTATTGATCCCAGGAGCTTCTCTGAAACCTTCTTGTTGTCAATAAATTGTCCATCAGGATGACACTTGCATTCAATACTTTGTATCTGACATGGTGATTAAAGGGGGATATAAAAAATATATACAATAGGAAACACATTAGTATGTGATGTGATCATGCCTGTGAAAGAAGAAGAATTGAAATGACTGGACATCTTACAGAATGTGGCTTTAAAAAAAGTGTCAAACACAACTTTGTTTATTACAGAATATCATTCCCAACTTACACATTTTCCAAATAAACAAAGTTGTGTTTGACACTTTTTTTAAAGCCACATTCTGTAAGATGTCCAGTCATTTCAATGAATAAAATATACCCATGGATTTGGAAGAATATTCATTATGAATAGAGATGATATACAACTGTTTTACATGATCATAACCCAAACAGCTAAATACCGATTATAGCTACCTATTAGCACCCCACAGTTTCCATTTTCAAAATAATACACCTTATTACATCATAATAAAGAATAATACAGATGCAGATACCCTGAACAGAGCCGACACAGTCTGGAAGGAACCACCCTTCTTCTTCTTGCTTCCGCCTCCTTTTGCAGCATCTGTTTACAAATGTGTTAGGCCAGTTATTTTTCATCCCAATTAGATGAAAACTAATATTGACTCATGTATATTATATACAGTGGGTCAATCTAAAGAATACTGTATTATATATGTATATAGTCATATATAAATCCAGTATACTGACATTTCCAGTAATACTAATGCTATTTAATTAAAATGACCACTTCTAACGCAGTGCTTTATAACCATAAACTATATAACAAGGGAAGGGGTAGATAAAGTCTCCTTCTGTAGTATGAGCAATTCTGGATACCATGGGATGTACCGTTTGCTTGTGAAGCTGCTGCTCCTATATAAAGCATAGCCAACATTTTGACTGAGGACTTCTGGTACAGCTGCACAACAGAGTCGTTCAGGGGGTCCTTATTCTTGTCCAGCCAGCCTGTGACATTGTAGTCCACAGTACCAGCATAGTGCACCAGGGCAAGGTGGGCCTCAGCCATGCCTTTTCCAGGTTTAGGTTTCTCGAAAGCTTTAGTTTTACCAAGATGCTGGTCATACAGCTTGCTCTTGAATGTAGTGTCTGAAGCCTTGGGGAAAATGCACTCCTCTTCAAGGATGGAGAATATGCCCATTGGCTGTTCGTGACAAGACAATGTGAAATATTAAACTGATAAGCAGACATGTCTGTTATTGTATTGTCTGCCTTTTTAAGATCTCACCTACCTTCTCTATAAGCTCAATGCAGGCCAAGTCCATCCCAAAGTCAATGAACTCCTATTCAATTCTCTCTTTCTTGTACTCCTCTTGCCCCAGTACAAACATGTGGTGGTTGAAAAACTGTTGCAGTTTCTCATTGGTGAAGTTGATGCAAAGTTGCTCCAAGCTATTGTACTAATGTTCAAACACAGAAAGTACAAATGAATTACTTAAAAATCATACAATGTGATTTTCTGGATTTTTGTTTTAGATTCCGTCAATCAGAGTTGAAGTGTACCCTGGCCTAATCAAAATAGAGAATAAAAGCCTCTCTACGGCCAGAGCGTGCGGACTCCAGCCACAAAACCTGACTCTAAGGGGAGGGTCCGGGTGGGCCTTCTTACGGCAGCGGCTCGGGTGCGGGACGTGGACCCCGTTCCACCTCAGTCTTGGTCCACTTAGGTGGCACCTCTGGGGCGGGGACCCTCGCAGCAGGCCCAGGACTGAAGACCCTCGTAGAGGACGCCACTGGACCCATTATTCCACCTCGCTGCACTGGCCCCGCTCAAAGGACGCTACTAAGGTGAACAAAAACTGTGGTGGAGTGGGGGCCACGTCCAGCGCCAGAGCCGCCACCGCGGACAGATGCCCACCCAGACCTTCCCTATAGGTTCAGGTTTTGTGGCCGGAGTCCGCACTTTGGGGCGAGGGGGTGTTAGTCGTTGTCTCTGATTGGGAACCATATTTAGGTAGCCTGTTTTGTCATTGTGGGTTGTGGGTGATTGTCTATGTGTAATGTTTGTGTCAGCACGATTATTCATTAGCTTCACGGTTGTCACTTTGTTGTTTTGTAGTGTTCTGTTTTTCCATTAAAATGACGAACACTTACCACGCCGCATCTTGTTCCTCCTCTCTATCTCCAGACGACGATCTTGACATTATGGGAGCCTTGAACAATGTAAAAATATTGGAGTAAACTAACTATAAATATAATTCTATTGTTTTTTTTTGCATCTATTTAAAATATTTACAGATGTTATTAGACGAAGACAACCAGAGCAACATAGAGCAAGGAGTTCCAATATGATCAGAAAACTAGAGACAAGTTATATAGATCGCTGAAAATGATTGTCCATAATTTATTTTATTAGTCTCTATTTAATCTCAGGGATGCTTCTTGAAAACGTCACAGAGAGGCAATTTCTGGTTTTGCCGCTTCTGTCCTTGTCGGATCCTTGTATGATGTTCGCTGTTCTGTGTCCTGGTCTCGCCCTGTCGTGTTTTGTCTTCTTCAGATGCTGCGTGTGAGCAGGTGTCTTAGTCTGCTACGGTCGGTGCCTTCCCTAAACAACCTGCAGTCTATGGTCGAGTCTCCAGTCGGTCCTCGCTACTACGAGTGGATTTAAGTTTTTCCTGTTTTGTTTTCTCCTTGTTATATCCAGGATTATTACTTTTGTCTTATACTGGAATAAAGACTCTATTTTTGTTAAGTCGCTTTTGGGTCCTCATTCACCAGCATAACAGACAGAGCTTGAAGATTTATGAAAATAATAATGGGCTAATATTGCACAATACAATTGTGTAAAGATCTTAGAGACTTAGCCAGAAAGACTCACAGCTGCCAAATGTGATTCTAACATGTATTGACTCAGGGGTGTGAATACTTATGTAAAGGAGATATTTCTGTATTTCATTTTCAATACATTTGCAAAAATAATTAGCAAAAATTGGTCATCACAATGACATAAATCCTGTGGCTGAAATTTTACCCTCAAAACAACAGATTTGTATTACTTTTTCAAATCCAATGTATTTTCCACATACAGTAGATTCCTCGTAATATGTTGACAAATTATTTTGAAAAAAAAGTTGATTTAACCAGTTTGTGCCCAGTCAGTAGAGACTAAAGCTCAAAGAGGTACAGTGCATTCAGAAAGTATTCAGACCCCTTTACTTTATCCACATTTTGTTACGTTACAGCCTTACACCATGCCCAAAATGCGTGTTCCATCGTGCCCAAATTGATTTTGTACCCCCACACCGAACACGATCACGACACGCATGTTGAAATATCAAAACAAACTCTGAACCAATTATATTAATTTGGGGACTGGTCGAAAAGCAATAAACATTTATGGCAATTTAGCTAGCTAGCTTGCAGTTGCTAGCTAATTTGTCCTATTTAGCTAGCTTGCTGTTGCTAGATCATTTGTCCTGGAATATAAACGTTGAGTTGTTAATTTACCTGAAATGCTCAAGGTCCTCTACTCTGACAATTAATCCACACATAAAACAGTCAACTGAATCGTTTCTAGTCATCTCTCCTCCTTCCATGCTTTTTCTTCTTTGGACTTTATATGGCGATTGGCATCTAACTTTCATAGGTGTATTACTACAACCGACCGACCGACCTCAGTTCATCTTTCAATCACCCACGTGGGTATAACCAATGAGGACATGGCACCTTGGTATATGCCTCTATAAACCAATGAGGAGATGGGAGAGGCAGGACTTGCACATCGTTCAGCATCACAAATGTAACTGACTTCTATTTTAGCACTTGGCAACGCAGACGCTTGTTGGCGCACCAGAGCAGTGTGGGTGCAATGATTGAATAATGTGTGTATATTTATTTTGCAACGCAACGCGAGTGGTGTGGTCAGCATTTTATTTTAAAATGGATTACAGAATGACGAAGCAAAAAAACTATTTATTAAACATAAAAAAATATCACATTTACATAAGTATTCAGACCCTTTACTCAATACTTTGTTGAAGCACCTTGGGCAGGAATTAGTCTCGGGTCTTCTTGGCACAACTGTATTTGGGGAGTTTCTCCCACTGTTCTCTGCAGATCTTCTCAAGCTCTGTCAGATGGTATGGGGGGCGTTGCTGCACAGCTATTTTCAGGTCTCTCCAGAGATGTTCAATCAGGTTCATGACAGGGCTCTGGATGAGCCACTCAAGGACATTCAGAGACTTGTCCCAAAGCCACTCCTAAGTTGTCTTGGCTGTGTGCTTAGGGTCGTTGTCCTGTTGGAAGGTAAACCTTCACCCCAGTCTGTGATCCCGAGCGCTCTGGAGCAAATTTTCATCAAGGATCTCTCTGTACTTTGCTCCGTTCATCTTTCCCTTGAGCCTGACTAGTCTCCCAGTCCCTGCTGCTGAAAAACATCCCCACAGCATGATGCTGCCAACACCATGCGTCACCGTAGGTTTGGTGCCAGGTTTCCTCCAGACGTGGCGCTTGGCATTCAGGCCAGAGTTCAATCTTGGTTTCATCAGACCAGAGAGTCTTGTTTCTCATGGTCTGAGAGTCCTTTAGGTGCCTTTTGGCAAACTCCAAGGGGGATGTTGTGCCTTTTACTGAGGAGTGGCTTCCGTCTGGCCACTCTACCATAAAGGCCTGAATGATGGAGTGCTGCAGAGATGGTTGTCCTTCTGGAAGGTTCTCTGTCAGAGTGACCATTAGGTTCTTGGTCACCTCCCTGACCAAGGACCTTCTCCTCCGATTGTGTGTGTGTGTGTGTGTGTGTGTGTGTGTGTGTGTGTGTGTGTGTGTGTGTGTGTGTGTGTGTGTGTGTGTGTGTGTGTGTGTGTGTGTGTGTGTGTGTGTGTGTGTGTGTGTGTGTGTGTGTGTGTGTGTGTGTGTGTGTGTGTGTGTGTGTGTGTGCGTGTGTGTGTGTGTGCGTGTGCCTATGTGTAACGGTCGTTGTAGGTGGAAGAAGGAGAGGACCAAGGTGCAGCGTGGTAAGTGTTCATAATTATTTTAATATAACACTGAAAAATACAAATACAAGAACGTGAACGAATTAAACAGAAACAGTTCTGTCTGGTACAGATACGAAACAGAAAACAACTATCCACAACTCAAGGGCGAAACCAGGCTGCCTATGTATGGCTCTCAATCAGAGACAACGATTGACAGCTGCCTCTGATTGGGAACCATACCAGGCCAAACACATAGAAATACAAACATAGAATACCCACCCACATCACACCCTGACCAAACTAAAAATAGAAACATACAAAATATCTACGGTCAGGGCGTGACACTATGTTTGTGTTGCTTCACAGTCCCCGCTCTTCCATAAGGTGTATTTTTTATGTAGTCATGGCTCTATGTAGTACTGTGTGCCTCCCATAGTCTGTTCTGGACTTGGGGACTGTGAAGAGATCTCTTGTGGCATGTCTTATGGGGTATGCATGGGTGTCCGAGCTGTGTGCCAGCAGTTCAGACAGACAGCTTGGTGCATTCAACATTCAACCTCTCATAAATACAAGTAGTGATGAAGTCAATCTCTCCTCCACTTTAAGCCAGGAGAGATTGACATGCATATTATTAATATTAGCTCTCTGCGTATAGCCAAGGGCCAGCCATGCTGCCCTGTTCTGAGCCAATTGCAATTTAAACAAGGTAGTCAAGGTGTGACAATACTAGGGCCTGTAGGACCTGCCTTGTTGGCAGAACAGCGCTTTATTATGGACATACTTTACCCCGTCTTAGTTACTGTTGTATCAATATGTTTTGACCATGACAGTTTCCAATCCAGGGTTACTCCAAGCAGTTAAGTCTTCTCAACTTGCTCAATTTCCACATTATTTATTACAAGATTTTAGTTGAGGTTTAGGGTTTAGTGAATGTTTTATTTTGGACTAACTTATTCCTTGCCACCCACTCTGAAACTAACTGCAACTCTTTGTTATTGTTGCAGTCATTTCAGTCGCTGTAGTAGCTGACATGTATAGTGTTGAGTCATCCGCATACATAGACACTCTGGCTTTACTCAAAGTTGGTGGCATGTCGTTAGTAAAGATTGAAAAAGCAAGGGCCCTAAACAACTACCCTGGGGAATTCCTGATTTTACCTGGATTATGTTTGTGAGGATTCCATTAAAGAACACCCTCTGTGTTCTGTTAGACAAGTAAATATGTATCCACACTAGCAGGGGGTGTAAAGCCATAACACATGTTTTTCCAGCAGCGGACTATGATTGATAATGTCAAAAGCTGTACTGAAGTCTAACAAGACAGCCCCCACAATCATTTTATCATCAATATCTCTCAGCCAATCATCAGCCATTTGTGTAAGTGCTGTGCTTGTTGAGTGTCCTTCCCTATAAGCGCCCTGAAAGTCTGTCGTCAATTTGTTTACTGTGAAATAGCATTGTATCTGGTCAAACACCATTTTTTCCAGAAGTTTATTAAGGGTTGGTAGCTTTAGGAGGCTTTACTATTCTTGGGTAGCGGAATTACTTTAGCTTCCCTCCAGGCCTGAGGGCACACACTTTCTAGTAGGCTTAAATGTTATATGTGGCAAATGGGAGTGCCAATATCGTCTGCTTATTATCCTCAGTAATGTTCCATCCAGATTGTCAGACCCCAGTGGCTTGTCATTGTTGCTAGACAACAATATTTTTTTCACCTCTTCCACAATGCCTTTACGGAATTCAAAAGTACAATTCTTGTCTTTCATAATTTATTCCGATACACTTGGATGTGTAGTGTCAGCGTTTGTTGCTGGCATATCATCCATAAGTTTGCTTATTTTGCCAATGAAAAAGTCATACAAGTAGTTGGCAATATCAGTGGGCTTTGTGATGAATAAGCCATCTGATTCAATGAATGATGGAGCTGAGTTGTCTTTTTTCCCCCAAAATGTTGGTATTTGGTATGATTCCCAATTAGATGCAGCTGGCTATCGTTGTCTCTAATTGATGACCATATTTAAGTAGTCAGGTACGTCCTGTGCCTGCTCCCCGCACTCCCCCTGAGGTGTGTGTCACCAGTCCGGTGCCACCTGTGCTGGCCCCACGCATCAGGCCTCCAGTGCGCCTCCCCAGTCCAAAGCTTCAGGCGACGGTCTCCAGTCCAGAGCATCTGGCAACCGTCCCCAGTACAGAACTTCCGGCGACGGTCCCCAGTCCAGAGCTTCCGGCGACGAGTCCCAGTCCAGAGCTTCCGGCGACGATTCCCAGTCCAGAGCTTCCGGCGACGATTCCCAGTCCAGAGCTTCCGGCGACGGTTCACAGTCCAGAGCTTCCGGTGACATTTCACAGTCCAGAACCTCCAACGACGGTCCGCGGTCCAGAACCTCCCGAGACGGTCCGCGGTCCGGAACCTCCCGAGACGGTCCGCGGTCCGGAACCTCCTGAGACGGTCCGCGGTCCGGAACCTCCCCGAGACGGTCCGCGGTCCGGAACCTCCCGAGACGGTCCGCGGTCCGGAACCTCCCGAGACGGTCCGCGGTCCGGAACCTCCCGAGACGGTCCGCGGTCCGGAACCTCCCGAGACGGTCCGCGGTCCGGAACCTCCCGAGACGGTCCACAGTCCGGAACCTCCCGAGACGGTCCACGGTCCGGAACCTCCCGAGACGGTCCACGGTCCGGAACCTCCTGAGATGGTCCATGGTCAGGAACCTCCTGAGACGGTCCACGGTCCGGAACGGTTCGAAACCTCCAGCTCCATGGCCGGAGCCTTCCCCTGCGCCGATGCCCAGTCTAAAAGGAATCTGTCAAAAACAAGTATCCTCATGGTTAGGGAGGAATTTAAGTCTTCAAGGAAGGGTGCTTTTATCCAAAGCTGAGGGGCTATCTCGTGGATCCTATCTTTTTTAATTTATTGACATTCCCAAATCCACTTGCTGTACCTTAGATAGGCTTTTGTACAACTTCATATGGAAAAACAAGCCACATAAGATCAAAGGAGATGTTATCACCAACAGGGTTTGTGATGGCGGTCTAAATGTCTTAGACTTCACTCTCTTCAATCAGATATCAAAAGTCAACTGGATTAAAAGGTACATAAAAAAATTCTCATAGTTTCTGGAATATTATACCTCATTTTGTTTTTCAGAAGTTCAGATTTTTTACTACAATGTCCATATATTGTGTAAACTTCCTGTGAAACTGGCAGCTTTTCACAAGCAGGCTTTAATGTTCTAGGCTTTGTTGTATAAACACAACCTTTCACCTCATAAATATTTTATGTGGAACAATGGGTCATTATTACATAGAAACAAGATGTTATTTAACCATAAATGGTTCTCGAAAAACATTGTCCTTGTCAGCCAGTTAGTTAATATTAGTGGGAATCTACACGGAGAGAATTTATGGAAAGATACAACTTTGAGGTTTCAACACTAGGACCTTCTTTTTTGAAAATGTCAGTGTTATGGTGAACAAACAAGGTCCCATAAAGAAAATGTAAATTAAAAACAGGTTCAGCCCCAAGTTAACCCGTGATCTGGCAGAGTTAGTCCAACCTCAAGAATTCCATTTGGCCAATCGCTCGGCACATGCATACTCAGGCTGACTGCAGGCTGACTGGATCTCGTTCAGGCAAATTATAAATAACTGCACTCAGGCTATCCGGAAGGCCAAAGTTAATCACTTTTTTTATTTTTATAATATGTTTATTATTTTACAATAAAAAATCAAATAAAAAAGACAGCAATACTAACAATGACATTCATTGTACTGTTGAATGGGATGGCCAATTTAGAGGACAAAACAAAACTTAACTCACACATACACAAAATAAAACAAAATCCTATAAGGTGGTACATGTATATGAAGACAGCATATAGTCATTACAAGCAGTGTAGTTAAGCCAAAAATAAATGTTGAGTGGAGTACAGCACAGAGTAGCAGCAGATCGTCAACCCAGTTATGAGGCGGGACTAGACCATTTATCCAGTATCGGCTGCCATATTTTGTAAAACATTGGACTTCTATTGGAGGTATTGTATCGGATCTTTTCCATATGTATTACGTTCCCTCAATCCCGTAACCACATTTCAAAGGCAGGTACAGTCTCCAGTTTCCAAAATTGCAACATGAGCCTTTTGGCTAATAGAGTACAAAGAGAGACAGCTTTCCCTTTGTGGTTATTCCCATCAACTGTACCAAACAGAGCAGTCAATGGGTCTGGGGCTAGAACTCTATCAAAGGCTCTAGATAAATAATAAAAAATGAGAGCCCAGTAAACATGTAACTTAGGACATGTCCAGAATAAGTGGGTCAACGTCCCCTCATCCTGCTTGCACCTCTCACACAGTGGTGAGGTGTCCGGGAATATTTTATGCAGTTTTACTTTTGAGTAATGTAACCTGTGTATCACCTTAAACTGCACACGGTTGTGTCTGGCATTCACTGAACTGTGGTTTATATTCCTGAGAGCTTCTACCCAGTCCTCATCTGAGATTTCTGACCCAAGTTCTTGTTCCTAAGCCCTTTTAATGGTGTCTGTGGATACCTCTATGTGGGCCTGTAGGACATCATACAGTCTAGAGACCGACCCTTTTGAATGGGGTTTGACAAGGATCAAGCTATCTAATGTAGGACTATTTGGCTTCATGCCATACTGTGGGATATGTGTCCTTACGAAATTCCTGATTTGGAGGTATCTGAAAAAAATGTGTTGTTGGCATGTTGAACTTTCCCTGTAATTGTTGAAATGAAGCTAACTGACCATCTATGTATAGATTACCAATTGTTGTGAGCCCCTTCTCCCTCCACTGTGAAAACACCATATCATCCAATGCGGGGTGGAAAGCATGATTCAGGCAAATCGGGCTGTCAATGTATACAGTGGGTATGTTAAGAAAATACCTAATCTGTTTCCAGATCCTAAGCGTATGACAAATGGCCGGGTTAGAGTCATAAGTGGATTTTTTCACATATGTTGGGCTATTAACAAGTGCAGGGAGCGAGGAACGTTGACAGGAGGCCTGCTCAATCAAAAGCCATGCAGGCATATCCTTCTGTCTCATCGCAGGTAAGCTTTCCCTCCAGAAAGACACAATGTTCAGATTAGCAGCCCAATAATACAGTTTAAAGTGAGGAAGGCCAAAGCCCCCCTCTATTTTGTACTTGCATAAATGCTTCTTTGAAATTCTGGCTGCCTTGTTATCCCATAAAAATGGAGTTACTATTGAATCCAGTTTCATAAAATAGCTTTGTGGTATGAAATTGGGTAGACATTGGAAGAGGTAAAGTAACCTGGGTAGGACAACCATTTTAATAGTGTTTATATGACCAACCAAGAAGATAGGCAGAGTTTTCCAAAAATCTATATTTTGTTTAAGCTGATATATTTTCATGTCCCAATTCGCTTTCAATAGCTGATCAAGGTCTCTTGTCACTACAATGCCAAGGCTTGTGGACTTGTCCATCGCTGTTCTAAACGGGGTAGATTGCAGAAATTGCATATCCACAGGCCGTGATATTGGCATCAACTCACTTTTTTGCCAGTTTATCTTGTAGCCAGAGAAGGAGCCAAATGTGTTTATTAAGTTAAGTAAGGGTGGAATAGAAGTTTTAGGTTTGGACAAAAAACGTTAGTCACTTTAAGGAGCAGTTGTTACTGACAAGAGGCACATGGCTAAGGTCTTTAAACACCACTTCATTGTCAGGATTGTTATTTGACTCTGCCATTCGAATGCGACTAGACCCCGATGCTCCTACCTCTTTTTCCGCTGCCCCGCTACAAAGTTTCGCCTTGCAGGCAGTCACTGAGTCCGAGGTGCTAAAGGAGCTCCTTAAATTTGACCCCCAGAAAACATCTGGGTCAGATGGTTTCGACACTTTCTTCTTTAAGGTTGCTACCCCTATCATCGCCAAGCCTATCGCTGACCTTTTTAACTTGTCTCTCCTCTGTGGGGAGGTTCCCATTGCTTAGAAAGCAGCCACGGTGCATCCTTTATTTAAAGGGGGAGATCAAGCTGATACTAACTGTTTTAGACCAATTTCTATTTTGCCCTGTTTATCAAAAGTGTTGGGAAAACTTGTCAATAATCAACTGACTGGCTTTCTTGATGTCTATAGTATTCTCTCGGGTACGCAATCTTGTTTCCACTCAGGTTATGGATGTGTCACTGCAACCTTAAAGGTCCTCAATGATGTCACCTTGCCCTTGATTCTAAGCAATATTGTGCTGCTATTTTTATTGACCTGGCCAAAGCCTTTGAAACGGTAGACCATTCCATTCTTGTGGGCTAATTAAGGAGTATTGGTGTTTCTGAGGGGTCTTTGGCCTGGTTTGCTAACTACCTCTCTAAAAGAGTACATTGTATTAAGTCAGAACATCTGCTGTCTCAGCCACTGCCTGTAACCAAGGGAGTACCCCAAGGTTCAATCCTAGGTCCCTTCTCAATTTACATCAACAATATAGCTCAAGCAGTAGGAAGCTCTGTCATCCATTTATATGCAGATAATACAATCTTATGCTCAGCTGGCCACTCCCCAGATTTTGTGTTAAACGCTCTACTACAAAGCTTTCTTAGTGTCCAACAAGCTTTCTCTGCCCTTAACCTTGTCATGAATACCTCCAAAACAAAGGTAATGTGGTTTGGTAAGAATGCCCCCAGTGTGATTACCACCTCTGAGGGTTTAGACCTTAAGATAGTCACCTCATACAAGGTCTTGGGAGTATGAGTAGATGGTACACTGTCCTTCTCTCAGCACATATCAATGCTGCAGGCTAAGGTTAAATCTAGACTTGGTTTCTTCTATAATATTTCCACTCCTCTTTCACCCCAGCAGCCAAACTAATCCTGATTCAGATGACCATCCTACCCATGCTAGACTACGGAGACATAATTTATAGATTGGCAGATAAGGGTGCTCTCGAGCGGCTAGATGTTCTTTACCATTCGGCTATCAGATTTGCCACCAATGCTCCTTATTGGACATTTCTGTATACCAGCAACAAGATCCACTGGTTGATGCTTATTTATAAAACCCTTTTAGGCCTCACTCCCCCTACCTGAGATAACTACTGCAGCCCTCATTCTCCACATAAAACACCCATTCTGTGTCGTGGAAATTTCCTCTATTTACCAAATCATGGGAGCAAACCACACACACAAGTCAGAGTTAGTTATCAAAGTCCATCTTTAATTATATGAGCTCTATCACAATCCTGTGACTCTCAGGTAATTCAGTGTCTCTCAGTGAATTCTCTGAGAGCCCCCCCTGCATTGCAACTGCGATCCTTTAATAGCAAAGAAAACACATAGTCAGACAGCATAGATGTAACGGATGTGAAACGGCTAGCTTAGTTAGCGGTGTGCGCTAAATAGCGTTTCAATCGGTTACGTCACTTGCTCTGAGACCTTGAAGTAGTAGTTCCCCTTGCTCTGCAAGGGCCACGGCTTTTGTGGAGCGATGGGTAACGATGCTTCGTGGGTGACTGTTGTTGATGTGTGCAGAAGGTCCCTGGTTCGCGCCTGGGTATGGGCGAGGGGACGGTTTAAAATTATACTGTCACATAGACATAATAAATCGTTCAGCTTTGTCTCCTTACTCAAACCCCAGAACCATAAACCAATCCTCCATATCAACAGGCATATATCAAATTGTCATTTAGATACAACCAATTCTAAATACAACCAATCCTGGACAAGCTCACGGAGAGGAGAGTGAGGCTATAGGTTAAGATAAAATGGAGCATGAGAATGATTCCAGACACTGCCACCCTCCTTTCCCCACTAGAAAAAGGTAGGGAGTAAAAGATATGTTTACACATGATGACACTTTGACCTCTCCCCTCTCTGTGGCCCATGCAACTTAGTCTTGACATAGAACAGATAACTGCAACCTCGCCACAGTATTATGCAAAAATACCATTCTGATGAGAAGTAACTTACACACATTTGATGAATATAAAACATCTTACATATGTTACCAACAAATTCTGAATCTTCCACGACATCTGCCAGTCACATTCTGTTAGAGGTCCCCAAAGCACACACATCCCTGGGTCGTTCCTCTTTGCAGTTCGCTGCAATTAGTGACTGGAACGAGCTGCAAAAAAACACTCAAACTGGACCGTTTTATCTCCATCTCTTCATTCAAAGACTCAATCATGGACACTTTACTGACAGTTGTGGCTGCTTCACGTGATTTACTGTTGTCTCTACCTTCTTTCCCTTTGCGCTGTTGTCTGTTTTTGTACCATGTTTTGTGCTGCTACCATGTTGTGCTGCTGACATGTTGTGTTGCTACCATGTTGTTGTCATGTTGTGTTGCTACCAAGGACCTGTGTTTTCATGTGTTGTTGCCATGCTATGTTGTTGTCTTATGTAGTGTTGTGTAGTGTTGTGGTCAGGGGCGCCACAAGGGATTTTGGGCCGCATGAAATGATATCACATTGGGCTCCACAACTACAGACCAAACCAACCCTGTGCAATTGCTATAACCACACACCTCCAGAACCCAATCAACCCATTCAAAGCTTTCAATAACTCTACCTTTGCAGGCTTACAACTCTCTTGTAGTTCAATATTACAGTGAGTTGTGAAAATATAACACTGTGCAGACATGCGCGCAACATTATGCATACAGTGGAATTCACTATTTGATGCAAGACTGATACCGTCTATAAGAAATGCGCTGAAGCCCATCTTTTACAGTCTGAATGTCATTTTAATGGTAAAATGCTTGAATGGAAAATTCTCTTAACATTAATGAATAACTTAAAATAAATATAACTTAAATACACATTGACCTCTTCAATTAAAATAAAAGAACATGATAATCTATAGAATGATATAACAAACAAAATAATAAAATCAGCAGCAGATCTTTGATCTAAATATACATACCAACTAGAAAATAAGCAGCTGTAAAAGTGGAAATGGAAAATGGAAAACAAAATGGAAATGGTATTGAAAAGGCCTGATGGTGGTGCTAGAGGAAAGGTCACCAAATCAATAGGTTTCTTCCACTTGGGGTCTTGATTGTGCACAACAAATTGTATGGCAATCCAGCCATTACTTTGCAAAATATCTTGTTCTCAGTCTTGTTCTCAGCCTGTGGGAATCATGTGTGTAGTGATCCAATATCCAAAGTCAAAACATTTAACAGTTATCACTTGCCCTTGCTCAGCCTTACTCACCAAGAAGTCACCGAAAGTAACCGATCAGCTTGTTTTTCAACATCCTCACTTCGTCTACTTCTTTCTGTGCACCTTTTCTCATTTGCCTCATCCTCATCGTCTTCAGTGGTACTGCCTGCACTGTCTTTCACCTCTTCCTCCATTTCCACACTCCTCCCTGAAAAAACTGTATCACTTGAAGATGGTCCTGGTCCTGACGCATATAACAATATATCCTATAATGTAATACCATTTGTAATAAGATCATAACCAAAATTTCAGTTGCTACAATTTAAATTAACTGCATGCACCACGGAAAAAAATTAAACAGCACTGAATCCTGCAGAATATTGACCCAAATTACCTGCAGTTGCGTGTCCCCACCACTAGTTGTCATTAAACAACCATATTTCAATCTGCATCAAAGCCACGGAGACATACAGTTGAAGTTGGAAGTTAACATACACCTTAGCCAAATACATTTAAACTCCGTTTTCACAATTCCTGACATATAATCCTAGTAAAAATGCCCTGTTTTAGGTTAGGATCACCAATTACTTTTAAGAATGTGGAATGTATGAATAATAGTAGAGAGAATGATTTATTTCAGCTTTTATTTCTTGCATCACATTCCCAGTGGGTCAGAAGTTTACATACACTCAAATCGTTTTTGGTAGCATTGCCTTTAAATTGTTTAACTTGGGTCAAACGGTTTGGGTAGCCTTCCACAAGCTTCCCACAATAAGTTGCGTGAATTGTGTACCATTCCTCCTGACAGAGCTGGTGTAACTGAGTCAGGTTTGTAGGCCTCGTTGCTCGCACACGCTTTATCAGTTCTGCCCGCACATTTTCTATGGGATTGAGGTCAACGCTTTGTGATGGCCACTCCAATACCTTGACTTTGTTGTCCTTAAGCCATTTTGCCACGACTTTGGAAGTATACTTGGGGTCATTGTTCATTTGGAAGACCCATTTGCGACCAAGCTTCAACTTCAACTGACTGATGTCTTGAGAAGTTGCTTTAATATATCCACATCATTTTCCTCATGATTTGGCCTCATGATGCCATCTATTTTGTGAAGTGCACCAGCCCCTCCTGCAGCAAAGCCCCCCCACAACATGATGCTGCCAACCCCGTGCTTCACGGTTGGTATGGTGTTCTTCGGCGTGCAAGCCTCCCCCTTTTTCCTCCAAACATAACGACGGTCATTATGGCCAAAAAGTTACATTTTTGTTTCATCACACCAGAGGACATTTCTCCAAAAAGTACAATATTTGTCGCCATGTGCAGTTGCAAACCGTAGTCTGGCTTTATGGCGGTTTTGGAGCAGTGGCTTCTTCCTTACTGAGCGGCCTTTCAGGTTATGTTGATATAGAACTTGTTTTTCGTGGATATAGATACTTGTGTACCTGTTTCCTCCAGCAACTTCACACGGTTCTTTGCTGTAGTTCTGGGATTGATTTGCACTTTTCGCACCAAAGTAAGTTCATCTCTAGGAGGCAGAACGCATCTCCTTACTGAGCGGTATGACGGCTGCGTGGACCAATGGTGTTTATACTTCCGTACTATTGTTTGTACAGATGAACGTGGTACCTTCAAGCGTTTGGAAATTGCTCCCAAGGATGAACCAGACTTGTGGAGATTTTACACATTATTTTTCCAAGGTCTTGACTGATTTCTTTTGATTTTCCCATGATGTCAAGCAAAGAGGCACTGAGTTTGAAGTTAGGCCTTGAAATACATACACAGGTATACCTCCATGTGACTCAAATGATGTCAATAAGCCTATCAGAACCTTCTAAACCATGACATAATTTTATGGAATTTTCCAAGCTGTTTAAAGGCACAGTCAACTTAGTGTATGTAAACTTCTGTCAAACTGGAATTGTGATACAGTGAATTATTAGTGAAATAATCTGTCTGTAAACAATTGTTGGAAAATTACTTGTGTCATGCACAAAGTAGATGTCCAAACCAACTTGCCAAAACTATAGTTTAACTCTGTCACCACCGATAATTTCAATAAGCATTTTTCTACGGCTGGCCATGCTTTCCACCTTTGCTACCACTACCCCGGTCAACAGCACTGCACTCCCCACAGCAACTCGCCCAAGCCTTCCCCATTTCTACTTCTCCCAAATCCAGTCAGCTGATGTTCAGAAAGACCTGCACAATCTGGACCCTCATAAATCAGCCGGGCTAGAAAATGTGGACCCTTTCTTTCTAAAAATGAAAGAAATTGTTGCAACCCCAATTACTAGCCTGTTCAACCTCTCTTTAGTGTCATCTGAGATTCCCAAAGCTGCGGTCATCCCCCTCTTCAAAGGGGGTGACACTCTTGACCCAAACTGCTACAGACCGATATCTATCCTACCCTGCCTTTCTAAGGTCTTCGAAAGCCAAGTTAAAAAACAGATCACCGACCATTTCGAATCCCACCGTACCTTCTCCGCTATGCAATCTGGTTTCAGAGCTGGTCATGGCTGCACCTCAGCCACGCTCAAGGTCCTAACCGCCATCGATAAGAAACAATACTGTGCAGCTGTATTCTTTGACCTGGCCAAGGCTTTCGACTCTGTCAATCACCACATCCTCATCGGCAGACTCAACAGCCTTGGTTTCTCAAATGATTGCCTCACCTTGTTCACCAACTACTTCTCCAACCGAGTTCAGTGTGTCAAATCTGTGGGCCTGTTGTCAGGGCCTCTAGAAGTCTCTATGGGGGTGCCACAGGGTTCAATTCTTGGGTCGACTCTCTTCCCTGTATACATCAATGATGTCGCTCTTGCTGCTGGTGAGTCTCTGTTCCACCTCTTACGCAGACGACACCATTCTGTATACTTCTGGCCCTTCTTTGGACACTGTGTTAACAACCCTCCAGACGAGCTTCAATGCCATACAACTCTCTGTCCGTGGCCTCCAACTGTTCTTAAATACAAGTAAAACTAAATGCATGCTCTTCAACTGATCGCTGCCTGCACCTGCACGCCCGTCCAACATCACTACTCTGGACGGTTCTGACTTAGAATATGTGGACAACTATAAATACCTAGGTGTCTGGTTAGACTGTAAACTCTCCTTACAGACTCACATAAAACATCTCCAATCCAAAGTTAAATCTAGAATTGGCTTCCTATTTCGCAACAAGGCATCCTTCACTCATGCTGCCAAACATACCCTCGTAAAACTAACCATCTTACTGATCCTCGACTTTGGCGACGTCATTTACAAAATAGCCTCCAACACCCTACTCAACAAATTGGATGCAGTCTATCACAGTGCCATCTGTTTTGTCACCAAGACCCCATATACTACCCACCACTGTGACCTGTACGCTCTCGTTGGCTGGCCCTCGCTTCAAACTCGTCGCCAAACTCACTGGCTCCAGGTCATCTACAAGATCCTGCTTGGTAAAGTCCCGCCTTATCTCTGCTCGCTGGTCACCATAGCAGCACCCACCTGTAGCACGCGTTCCAGCAGGTATATCTCACTTGTCACCCCCAAAGCCAATTCCTCCTTTGGCCGCCTCTCCTTCCAGTTCTCTGCTGCCAATGACTGGACCGAACTACAAAAATCTCTGAAACTGGAAACACTTATCTCCCTCACTAGCTTTAAGCACCAGCTGTCAGAGCAGCTCACAGATCACTGCACCTGTACATAGCCCATCTATAAATAGCCCAAACAACTACCTCTTCCCCTACTGTATTTATTTATTTACTTTGCTCCTTTGCACCCCAGTATTTTTACTTTGCACACTCATCTACTGTCAAATATATCATTCCAGTGTTTTACTTGCTATATTGTATTTACTTTGCCACCATGGCCTATTTATTGCCTTTACCTCCCTTATCTCACCTCATTTGCTCACATTGTATATAGACTTATTTTTCTACTGTTATTGACTGTATGTTTGTTTTACTCCATGAGCAACTCTGTGTTGTTATATGTGTCGAACTGCTTTGCTTTATCTTGGCCAGGTCGCAGTTGTAAATGAGAACTTGTTCTCAACTTGCCTACGTGGTTAAATAAAGGTGAGATAAAAATAAAATAACAAATAAATTGTTTGTTAACAATAAATTTGTGGAGTGGTTGATAAACAAGTTTTAATGATTCCAACCTAAGTGTATGTAAAAGTCCGACATCAACTGTACCTTGGCCATATGACTTGAAGGTATAATTTTAACATTGGCTGTCACTTATACAGACTGAGTCACTCAATACTAGGGTAGCACATTTTGTGGAATACTCAGAGGTGGAAACTTTCTGTGGGAATTAACAGGAATATATGGGAATTAATGGAAATATATGCAAATTAATATTAATACCATTTAAATGTAGATGTTTATTGCATTGGATATATTTACCATATCATATGGAGACAGAAACAGAAACCTTTTACCTGATCATAAGTAGACATAATTGAAAATAATTCAATCTTTCCAAAATAAAAAATAATAAAGATATTTAGTTACAAATTGAACTTTAGATAAATGAGTTGACTATTCACATGGGATGATTTCACTGAACAACAAAAGAAAGCGAATATTGAATGATCCCCAATGATCCATCGCATCTCTCAAAAACATTTTCAACATACACTTGTAAAATGATTGTCTGGAAACTAAAGTTTTGGTTGTCTTCCTCTCAGGCTTCCATGTCTTCTCCCTGGACCTCCTCAATGTCCACCTCTTGAACATCAGACTCTGAGGCCTCATCTTCACTGTCACTTTCCAACCTTGTTGAAGATGGCTCATTGTCAGGCTCAAAAAGCCTAAAATTTGCCAGGATGGCCACCAATTTTCAACCCTTGTATTGGTCAGCCTGTTGCGTGCTTTGGTGTGTGTGTTCCCAAACAAGGACCAGTTGCGCTCTGAGGTGGCTGATGTTGGTTGGATTTGGAGGATGATGGAGGCAACAGGGCAAAGAGCCTCAGATCCACAAAGTCCCTTCCACCAGGTGGCTAATGAGATATGTTGGCACGACTGCCATATTGCATCTCCATCCCAAAGCCCTTGCTTGGCAACAGGTTTGTACCTTGTCAGCTCGGGGATTTGAACTTGCAACCTTTCGGTTACTAGTCCAACGCTCTAACAGCCTGTTCAGGGGCAGAACAAACCCACTGTTCCTAGGCTGTCATAGAAAATAAGAATGTGTTCTTTAACTGTCTTGCCTAGTTAAATAAAGGTAAAATAAATATAGCCTACAGCAGCCTATATGTGGTGTTCAGTGCAGGACTACATTGAATGAGACTTTTAAAAACGTTTTTACATTATGAACGGCTTGACATTAATTCATGATTTTTTTACTTGGTCTGTAACACCATGGGCCAAATAGGTCACTGTAAATTATATTGTGTTGTATGATGCAAGAACTCCTTTACAAAATAGAATTAATTATTATTACCATACAGAGATTTAGACAATGTAGGCTACCTCTAATATTCAAGCGTGTCTCAAAATACAACATTGCCCCTTTAATTAAGACGTAAGCTTTTTACCTGGCTTTTCAAAGACCGTTTGAAATGTAGCCGACACGTTTTGTGCAGGGAGTTACTTTTTTAAGCAGTAACTCCCCATTGCTGACCTATACTTATCTATAACTGGGCTAATAACTTGCGAACTAGCAAATAATATCAACAACTGTGCACACGCGCGGCTCTGCACTCTGATCTGAATTGACCTGAAAAGTGCATTAAACATTTGGTTGAAAGACCGAGCCAAAGTGTTACGTGGAAATGCACTGTCAATCACTTACTTTCGCAAGGGAATCAGCATGCAGTGTCGACTCGAGCCGTCAGGGGGCACTACTGTCCTTTTGCTCCCTGCTCGCTGTCAGCGTGATAGTTTGAAGTAGCTGCGAGATGAGCTACTGCAGTAATTGTCAGGGCAATGGTGGCGCATTATCAGCCGGAAAACAAACGCCACAGAGGAATTTGTGGCAGAAATGAGAGTTCGGGGTCGGCCGCATATTTGTTCGTTTTTCAATTTTACTAGATGATTACTGCACCAAGGACCTTCGAATGGATATATCGCACACCTTTTGAAATGGCTATTTTTCCTCTATTTTTAGAAGTACGCAACACGGATTGCTGAAATCGCAACGTAAACAAGACGCTGGATTAAGTCCTCTGCAGTGCTGGGAGTGTGATTTAGAACTAACGTTGCTGTGATTTCAACCTAAAGAACCACCGAACTTCACATGTTTCGTCGCTTATATTTAGAAAAAATAATAACATAACCTAGCTAGTTGACAGGAAGCCATAACAGAGAATGGGTATTATGACGGGCAAGATATGGTGATTGAGTCGGGACAGTATGGATTGTGCACTGATGCGGTAACTTTTATGACCTAGCCTACCAGAAGAGAACTGACTCCATTGTTTACAACGTCAATTCAATGACATGTCTTTCTCGTTAGAGCCACAAATGTAATCAGAACAACAAACCAGTGATAAGCTTATGGTCCGTAATCATATCAGGTCAAAGATGATTGAACCACAGTGTTGCGACGACGGAGATGAACATGAAACCCTGCCATTACCAACCCTACCCCCTATGCCACGAGAGCGGGTCCCTTTGCAGAAGAGCAGCATATGCTCCCGTTCCTACTTCATGGTGGTGATGGTCTTTTTTCATGTATACATCATCAATGTCATTGTGCTACTCCTATACGTGCACTACAACAACGGCCCAGGAGACGTACTGGCCACCCAGAACATGGATGAGGCAAGCGGGGGAAGCAATCATCACAAGCCTCCCGAGTCCCATCAGCAACCGTCATATTCTGGCTTTCAGCGGGACATGTACCTTCCACGCCTAGAGGGCATACGGGTGAGATAAGGATGCCCGTGTAATTCTGTGTCTGTTTAGCCCAGAGCTCAACCTTGCAGAAAGTAGGTGTATAATAAGCTTCAGCGCTGGGCTAGTGTCAGTTGTGCTATTCTACTTCCATATGAATGGTGCGTTCCATGTCATCTTGAAGGCATGAAGTTATAGTCACAGTGTTGTCTCTCAGGTGGGCCATGTCCAGAAGGTGTCACTGGTGCCAGACAAAGTGCATGAGATGCGGACCCTGAGCCTGAAGCCCCTACTGTTTGGTGAGAGCTCGCGGAGTTAGTGTCTGCTGTCATTGCTCTCAAAGGTTCTCTGTTTACGTTGAAGTTGCATGTGTGTGTGTTTGTGTGTGTTTGTGCGTGCATTTGCGTGTGTGTGAACACCTATGCGTGTGTGTGCTGTGTGTGTATCTGTCTCTCCAGAGATCCCAGGGTTCCTGTCTGAGGAGGAGTGTCGTGTGGTGGTGCAGCTGGCTCAGCTGAAGGGCCTGATGGAGAGCCAGGTGATGGTGCCTGAAGGACAGGAGGAGCTGACGGAGCAGCTCAACCTTAGCCCTGATGAGATTTTCAACCTGCTGGACCTCAATCAGGACGGACAGCTCCAACTCCAGGAGGTGGGTGGGCAAGCAGGCATGTGTGTGTCTGAGTGAAGTAAGTAACCTTGCAAGTACACCCCCTGGACAGGACACTAGTCTATCTCCTGTTTCTCTAGCGTGAGGCAGCTTGATGTACAAGTACACCCCCTGGACAGGACACTAGTCCATCGCAGGGCCTCACCCACATTCTCCTTAATGCTGAGTGCCAAGCAGAGACTCATTGGGTCCCAATTTTTACAGTGTTTGGATTGAAGTCCCAATTTTCCAATCTCAGGGCAGACACTAACCACAAGGCCACTGGGTGGTGGGGCTGGCTACTGTGGCAGCAAAATATCAATGTATTTTGTTCCTTTATAATGGATCAATAAAGATGTATTGTATTATCTTCTATATGTCTGTGTAATGTGTGCTTTAAAATTTTTTTTTAAAACATTTTATATATGTGTTTCCTGGGCCTTCTACAGATATTGACCCATTCACGAGTGAGGGATGGGATCTGGCTGACACCAGAGAATCTGAGAGAGATCTATGCTGGACTGAAGGCTGACCCTGATGGTAATGGTAAGAGACTGTCATTCTCAGCAAGGCCTCAGCATACAGAGCTAACTAATCCATAACACCAACAGAATACATCCACTATAATCTGTCTGTGACACCAAGTCAAATTGAAAACCAGTTCCAGGGAACAAGCATGAAAATAAGAAGTAGTATTCTTTGCACAGGGACAATGATCATCCACAGCAACGTTTCCACGAGCTTCTTCTTTTCAGGCTTATCATATAGGTATACAGTTGAAGACGGAAGTTTACATACAATTTAGCCAAATACATTTAAACTCAGTTTTTCATAATTCCTGACATTTAATTCAGGAAAAAAATTCCCTGTCTTAGGTCAGTTAGGATCACCACTTTATTTTAAGAATGAAATGTCAGAATAATACTAGGTGATTTATTTGAGCTTTTATTTCTTTCATCACATTCCCAGAGGGTCATACGTTTACATACACTCAATTAGTATTTGGTAGCATTGCCTTTAAATTGTTTAACTTGGGTCAAACGTTTTGGTAGCCTTCCACAAGCTTCCCACAATAAGTTGGGTGAATTTTGGCCCATTCCTCCTGACAAAGCTGGTTTAACTTGGGTCAAATGTTTTGGGTAACCTTCCACAAGCTCCCCACAATAAGTTGGGTGAATTTTGGCTCATCCCTCCTGACAGAGCTGGTGTAACTGAGTCAGGTTTGTAGGCCTCCTTGCTCACACACACTTTTTCAGTTCTGCCCACAAATATTATATAGGATTGAGGTCAGGGCTTTGTGATGGCCAATCCAATACCTTGACTTTGTTGTCCTTAAGCCATTTTGCCACAACTTTGAAAATATGCTTGGGATCATTGTCCATTTGGAAGACCCATTTGTGACCAAGCTTAAACTTCCTGACTGATGTCTTGCGTTGTTGCTTCAAAATATCCACATAATTCTTCTTCCTCTATTTTGTGAAGTGCACCAGTCCCTCCTGCATCAAAGCACCCCCACAACATGATGCTGCCACCTCCGTGCTTCACGGTTGGGATGATGTTCTTCGACTTGCAAGCCTTTTCCCTCCAAACATAACAATGGTCATTATGGCCAAACGGTTCTATTTTTGTTTCATCAGACCAGATGACATTTCTCCAAAAAGTACGATATTAGTCCCCATGTATAGTTACAAAACACAGTCTGGCTTTTTTTATGGCGGTTTTGGAGCAGTGGCTGCTTCCTTGCTGAGCAGCCGTTCAGGTTATGACGATACAGCACTCGTTTTTACTGTGGATATAGATACTTTTGTACCTGTGAAGATGCTGGAGGAAACAAGGTCCTTTGCTGTTGCTCTGGGATTGATTTGCACCTTTTGCACCAATGTATGTTCATCTCTAGGAGACAGAACACGTCTCCTTCCTGAGCTGTATGACGGCTGCGTGGACCCATGGTGTTTATACTTGTGTACTATTGTTTGTACAGATGAGCGTGGTACCTTCAGGCATTTGGAAATTGCTCCCAATTGGGATGAACCAGACTTGTGTCATAGCTGATTTCTTTAGATTTTCCCATGATGTCAAGCAAAGAGGCACTGCGTTTGAAGGTAGGCCTTAAAATACATCCACAGGTACAACTCCAAGTTACTCAAATTATGTCAATAAGCCTATCAGAAGCTTCTAAAGCCATTACATCATTTTATGGAATTTTCCAAGCTGTTAAAAGGCACAGTCAACTTAGTGTATGTAAACTTCTGACCCACTGGAATTGTGAATTATAAGTGAAATAGTCTGTCTTTAAACAATTGTTGAATAAATTGCTTGTGTCATGCACAAAGTAGATGTCCTAACCGACTTGCCAAAACTATAGTTTTGTTAACAATACATTTGTGGAGTGGTTGAAAAACGAGTTTTAATGACTCCAACCTCAGTGTGTGTAAACCTCTTACTTCAATTGTACCTGTAGCTAAGCTACCCCTGTCTGTGTGTCTTTGTGATAGCTATCTGACCCCTGTGTGTCTGTGACCCCTGTCAATCTGTCTGTGTGTGTCTGCATTAGGCTTGCTGAGCCTGGAGGAGTTCAGGAGTCTGGACAGTAATGCGTTTCAGCGGTTCTTGCAGCAGCGCGGGGTGAAGAGCAGCCAGCTGGTCAGGAACAGCAGACACACCTGGCTGTACCAGGGAAAGGGGGCACATCAGGTACTCCGAGACCTCAAGAAGAGGTGAGGAGAGCATCACTGTCAAATGTTGTCTTGGCCTCGTAGTCTCGCCTCTGCACTGGTCTCTATCTCTCCTCTCTCTCTTCTATTCCCTCTATTACGTTACTATTCCAAATGTTTTAATGACGTATAGTTTTGTATGAAAAGAGTATTGGGATTTTACTGATATCGTTCCCATTGCATGTGTATAGATAACACTGGGATAGAGGATTTTCTTCTCTTCTTTTTTTAAAGCCCAGAATACTGAACAAAAATATAAATGCAACAATTTCAATGATTTTACTGATATAATTAATATAAGGAAATCAGCCAATTTAAATACATTCATTAGGCCCTAATATATGGATTACGCATGACTGGGCAGGGGTGCAGCCCCTAGGCCTACCCACTTGGGAGCCAGGTCCACCCACTGAGGAGCCAGGCCCAGTCAATCAGAATAAGTTTTTCCTCACAAAAGGGCTTTATTGCAGACAGAAAAGAACCTCAGTTTCATCAGCTGTCTGGGTGGCTGGTCTCAGAAGATCCCGCAGGTGAAGATGCCAGATGTGGAGGTCCTGGGCTGGTGTGGTTACACGTGGTCTGCTGTTGTGAGGCCTGTTGCATGTACTGCCAAATTCCCTAAAACAACTTTGGAGACTGCTTATGGTAGATAAAGGAAAATACAATTCTCTGGCAACATCTGTAGTGGACATTCCTGCAGTCAGCATGCCAATTGCGCACTCCCTCAATGTGTTGTGTGACTAAACTGCACATTTAAGAGTGGCCTTTTATTGTTCCCAGCACAAGGTACACCTATGTAATGATAATTATGTTTAATCCGCTTCTTGATATACCACCCTGCCAGGTGGATGGATTATCTTGGCAAATTAGAAATGCTCACTAACAGGGATATAAACAAATTTGTGCAAAACGTTTGAGAGAAATAAGCTTTTTGTGCGTATGGCACATTTCTGGGACCTTTTATTTCAGCTTGTAAAAAATGGGACCAACACTTTACATGTTGTGTTTATAGTTTTGTTCAGTATATGTTTGAATACATGAATAAAAACAGTTAGAATAAACACCATGGCCAAGGTTATCGGAATCTGATGTTAAGGATTTTTGTCCCTTTCTCTCTCTTTTCTCTTCTGTCTCTCCTCCCTAGGGTGACCCGTCTGACCCGGCTGCCCTCTGCGTTGGTGGATCTGAGTGAGCCACTCCAGGTGGTGCGTTATGAGCAGGGTGGTCACTACCACGCCCACCACGACAGCGGCCCTGTCTACCCTGAGACAGCCTGCACACACACACGCCTCGCTGCCAACACCTCCACACCCTTCGAGACCTCCTGCAGGTGAGAGAGAGCTGTGTTGAGTCAGCCAACGCCTTGATCTTGGCTTTGTTTTAATAATACTGTATATTCATAATTCTGGTTAGATGTCCTTTGGGTTAAGATGGTTAGGTGGAGTTATTGTGTGATAATGTACTGTAAAGTCTGTGAACGTTAGGTGGATGTGTTTGTGGTAAACTATGTGTTGTATGGCTGTGTAACTTAGCGCATGTAAATATATCAGTTTGTGACTAAGGCTTACATATCTATGGTGTTGTTGGTCTGTGTGTGTATTAAATGTGTGTTGCACACCCAGGTACATCACAGTTCTCTTCTACCTAAACTCTGTTGAGGGGGGTGGGGAGACCGCGTTCCCTGTGGCAGACAACAGGACATATGAGGAAGTGGTGCGTTATTTACTCTGTGTGTCTGTGTGTGGGCTCTTGTATGTTTATATAATTTCTATATTACGTGTTTGCGTGTTTGTCTGTGTACAGCTGTATGTGTATCTCTATGTTTTTGTCAATTTTTATTTTTTTATTTATCCTCTATTTTACCAGGTAAGTTGACTGAGAACTCATTTGCAGCAATGACCTGGGGAATAGTTACAGGGGAGAGGAGGGGGATGAATGAGCCAATTGTAAACTTGTCAATGGTATTAATGAGTGATTATGTGTGCAGGGCTTGACATTAAGGCTTGTCCTCTTGTCCTGAACAAGTTAAAAAATAAAAATAACAATATCAAACAATTAAAAAAAATATTTGTTTATGTTATTTAACCAGGCAAGTCAGTTAAGAACACAATCTTATTTACAATGACGGCCTAGGAACAGTTGGTTAACTGCCTTGTTCAGGGGCTGAACGAAAGATTTTTACCTTGTCAACTCGGGGATTCGATCTAGCAACCTTTCGGGTTACTGGCCCAACACTCTAACCACTAGGCTACCTGGCGCCCCAATTACTTTGATCAGAATTGAATCAGAGAGGCCAACATTGGGATAATATTCAAATCTATTTTTCATGTACATAAATACAAAACCCTACATGTCAAAGTGTAGGTGACATACATATTGGCTAGAGCCTCATGTCCAACCCGATGCTTTAATGATACTTTTAATTACAAAAATATAAATATTGGCTAAACACCAGTCATATGTGACAAATATAGTCTAATGAAGGATTATTAATGTTTAAAGGCTTGATTCTGTTGAAAAACACGAGGCTCGGTTTGTTCAGATCAAATAGTAAAAAGACCGGAGAGTGAAGGACAGTGCCTGTTGTGCACCGCACATCAACCATCTTGAATCTGAGCTGAGGAACATTTTGAAAGTATTTAACCATAAACTTAATTGTTTAAAACCTGGACATTTTATGTAATTTCATGAAGCATGTCTTAACTTGTTTCAAAGTAGGCTAGCCAAAATACCATCATAGAAATCCTGAAGGAAGTATCCTAGCATTTTTCTCATGTTCTATTGGTTTTCAAATCAACTTTATTGTATTGTCCAGCAGCCGAAGGCATAATCCTAGTCATATTAGTAAGCCAAGCTAGTTGATGGCTCTTTAGATCTCCCCTTTCTTAGTTTCTAACGGATATTTTAATCTCTGTCAAATTAAACAGCTCGCACATTTGATGTGCTTTTGAGGACAGTGTTTTCCCGCTAATTGCATTTTGGAACATTCACGCATAACCTACAGTGTGCGTTGTTGGGGATATAATATGAAGAAATAAAACACTATCAACATTTTAAGCTAAATGGTCTGATCCATCAGCCTCATTGTTTTTTAAAATATTTTTTATGTGCAGTGGTTGTATGAATTTGGGATCTGTCGTCCCAGAGTCCGTTTTGAATCATAGACATATTTTTTTATTGTCACAGGGACGATGGGACGCCCATAATTTAGAACTCTGGAGGGAATTATTTTATAAAGAGAAAGTATTTGGTCAATGTATTGTTGCAATATTTGGTCAAACGTTTTACTTTATATAACCATGGACATAACTGTCATGACCCATATATTTACACCTGTTGTGACATATTGCATTATTTTATGGCTGCTTATGACACCTACACAAGAGTGTCAACCCACATATATTCAAATGAGTTATTTCCCTGCCAAGGATTTTCTTATCGTTTTGAATGTTTGTTTCTTAATTCCTTTGTTGTTGTAATGAATTGTTTTTTGAATAAATGTGGGTTTTGACACTCTTATGTAGCTGATATAACCAGCCATAAAATAATGCAATATATGTAACAATAAATATATGGCTCATGACAGTGTTATGACCATATGATGACAAGTTATGTCAGCTGTTATGACATGGTTATGAATGTGTCATGCCGTGTTATGACATTGGGTGACAAGTATAGTGTTACCCAATATTTTATAGGCTACCAAGGGTGGCCATTGTTGTATTTTGAGACGGGAGAGTTATTTTGTTTTGTCTTTCTCTATGGTAAAATGGATAGCAATGCATTTTATTTTGTAAAGTGGTCCCTTGCATTGTGTTAGACCATGTATTATTTTGGGACAAGTGACTTGAGCTTTTGGCAAATGGCAAAAAAAGTTAATGTCAAGCCCTGGTGCGTATGTTTGTGTTTTCAGTCTCTGATTCAGAACGATGTGGATCTTATGGACACGAGGAAGAACTGTGATAAGAGCAACCTGAGAGTGAACCCTACTAAAGGGACAGCTGTGTTATGGTACAATTACCTCTCTGATGGACAAGGTACAGACATAGTATGATCCTTCAATGTACACACTACTACAGCTTAATTACTGCCCATCAGACAGGACACACAACTTATTGTACACAGCAATTACCCCATTTCATTCTATCACTGCTGTTCAGGTCCTTATTTAAAAACTGAAGCATGTGTAGTTTTGATGAAGGTTATGCCCACTGTTTTAGAAACGCATTGAAAAAGAATACTTCTACTAGTCCACATGGCAGTTATCAGTTATGCTGTTATCAAAGCTGCTTTTGAATACACGTATGAACTGCTCTCTGTTACCCACAGGCTGGGTGGGGGAGCAGGATGAGTACTCTCTGCACGGTGGCTGTGTGGTCACCCGTGGGACTAAGTGGGTGGCCAATAACTGGATCAACATCGACCCGGACTACCAGCGCCAGGCTCGCTACCAGCAGCTGGTGTCACAGCAGGGGGAGGAGGACGCAGAGGACGAGGGGGAGCAGTCTCAGCCCAGCCCTGAACAACTGCACACTGCTGACTCCCATCAGGAACTGTAGCTGTACTGCTGCAGCCTAGAAAAACAATAACCTCCCCTTAAGTCCACTAATTACACTAGTTCCAACTTTGAAAGCTGGTCCCAAAGATGGGTGGTTCAAATATTTGTTAAGACATTGTAGTTTGTGGGCATAGACCTCGTCCACCCCTCTTCTTCAGCCCAAAGCTACCCTACCACCACCCCACGCCCCAACCTGACTTGACTATGTCCTGCTGTTCACAATCTCCCATGATGACACTTCTGGCCAGTACGAAGATATATTTGATATTCAGGGACTGTGGTCACTTAGGTTTTATGCAACTGTGAGAGGGGGAAAAAAATCAAATTTTCTGATTTCCTTGTTTGTTCACTGTTTGTTGAATTCATGTGTAATTCCAAACTTTGTTTGCATTATATGTATGCACAATTTTACCTCCCTTCTGTGTGTCACAAAACATTCATGTTAGATTTTCAGTGAGTGAGACTGTCATTCTGATACACATATTGCAGAGGGTCAATCATGCTACTATTTGCATGTACGTGCATTTGTATGAGCTGTTACATTAGGCTTTGTGCAGGTTTTTACAGTGTCATGTTTAACACAGACTAGAGCGATGACTTTAGATCGTGTCTGCTCTGATCCTCTGTATCTTTGGGTGATGACGTTGTCTGCCATCACCCAACGACCCCTCCCCCATCTTCAGATGTGATGAAGCATGTTAACTGTTATTTAAACGTTGCACGGATTGTTTTATTTATTTATTATCTATGTTTTATGTATGGGGGAAATTATTTTCATTCTGTCACTTGATTCCAGTACTTCTCAATCTACTTCAGGTATTTGATTTATATGTATTTTTAAAGTATTATTTATTTATTCCATATTGTTCACTTTGTTCCATGTTGTGTTGTTCACCTTGTTTCGTGTTTGTTCCAAAATGCACTGAATCACTTTCCTCTGCTCCAAATAAAGTATACTTTAGGTTTTGAGTAATAGTTATTTCTCTAATTTCAGTGGAGTCACAGAGATCGAGTAAGGCCCATTGCCAAAGCTGTTTCTGACAGAACCCTGGCAGAAGCATATCCATATTTGGCAACTTAGTCCCCCTGCTCTGTTGCTCTTGTTCGGGGGAGGTTATTATTTGGACATTGTAGGGGTTTACTGTACCTTCCACTAGGTATTTCATTAATTATTAAGCTTTTTTTGTTGATGCATTGAGGTTGCATACACTGACTTCGCTATAAGAAATGCATGACTGCATTAGAACTACCATATACACAGTATATACCTGTATACTAACTTCCCAAATTACAGTAACTTTTCAAAAGGGTAGGGGCCAGCCCCCATAACAGAAAGTATATAAGAAATATGCAGAATGTCAGACTTCGGGTAAGGCTCCTCAGAGTTTGGTGTTGCACTGCATCTACTGCAATGACATTTACAGACATGGTTAATATTTACAGAGTCTTCCATATTGTATTTTCCATTTAACTGTAGTGAATGATTGGATTGTATGTGTTTTGGCATGCAGATATGCATGTCTCTCATCAGTGAATACTCAGAGCTCGGCGTTGATGTTCTCTGGTGGCCAAGGCAGTGAAGCGCAGCATCATGGACTTGAGCAAACAGATGTCCTTTAGTGATTGACTCAGAAGAACACTCCCAGCTCTTAACTGCTCCACTACAGATGCTGGATAGTATGAGTTATTTACACATCCTATTCAAAGTAATGAGTTATTCATTTATTAGCCACAGATACAGGTTTCACTTACATTGAAACCTAGCCATGTAGACAGTAACATCAATCTCACCAAAGTTATAAAATACCTGTCAAAACTGGACTGGAGGACAAACACTGCTTTTAAAACCTCTTAAGGATCGGAAACTTTTTTTCCATTTTCACCTAAAATGACATACCCAAATCTAACTGTAGCTCAGGACCTGAAGCAAGGATATGCATATTCTTGATACCATTTGAAAGGAAACACAGAAGTTTGTGGAAATGTGAAATTAATGTAGGAGAATATAACACATTAGATCTGGTAAAAGATAATACAAAGAAAAAACGTGTTTAAACAAAAAAAAAGTACCATCTTTGAAATGCAAGAGAAAGGCCATCATGTATTATTCCAGCCCAGGCACAATTTATATTTTGGCCACTAGATGGCAGCAGTGCATGTGTGAAGTTTTAGACTGATCCAATGAACCATTACATCTGTTCAAAATGTTGTATCAAGAATGCCCAAATGTGCCTAATTAGTTTATTAATAACTTTTCAAGTTCAGAACTACGCACTCAAACAATAGCATGGTATTCTTTCACTGTAATAGTTACTGTAAATTGGACAGTTCAGTTAGAATTGAAGCTTTCTGCCAATATCAGATATCTATGTCCTGGAAAATGTTCATGTTACTTACAACCTTACAACCTCATCCTAATCGCATTAGCCTACGTAAGCTCAACCGTCCCGTGGGGGACCCACTGATCCTGTTATCTCAACCTACCAAACCTTTGTCATCCTAATCATTTTCTCCCCTTATGCCTTTTATTGTAGGTACATTCCTGATTTTTGTCTCAATTTTTGTCTTCAATTCAAGGCCATCTCCCCGATCTCATAATTTCCCTCTCCTCATCATCACCCACTCACATTTCTCATGGTCTTGATAGCCCCGGTGTTGATGAAGTTAGCCGTGGATAGGTCTAGGATGATGGAATGGATGACAAAAGTCCTCTTGCCCAGCGAGACCTGGGAGAACTTATCCAGGTCCCGGCTCTTGGTATCCTCACTATGTGGAGCCCAGAGTGGTGGTGTCCCTGTCTTGCAGTTCCGACTCTGTCACTAGGGTGGCACTGTCTGTTCTCCACCGCCCTTCAGGTACTCCCAGCTGCAGTGGTCATCTGACTTATGAGGTGTTGATGGCATGACGAACACGGTGCTGTTCTCGTGGCCACACCAACCTGGTTGGTCCCAGTGAGGTTAAACAGTCCCTTTAGAAAGTATTCATACCTCATACCTTATTACAGATTTTGTGTTACAGCCTGAATTCAAAATGGATTACATGTCTTTTTTTCCTCACCTACCTACACACAATACCCCATAATGACAAAGTGAAAACATGTTTTTAAAGATTTTTGCCAAACTATTGAAAATTAAATACAGAAATATCTCATTTAGTATTCACCACCCTGAGACATACATGTTAGAATCCCCTTCGGCAGCAATTACAGCTTTGACTCTTTCTGGGTAAGTCTGTAGGAGTTTTGCACACCTGGATTGTACAATATTTGCACATAGTTCTTTTTAAAATTCTTCAAGCTCTCAAGTTGGTTGTTGTTCATTGTTAGACAGCCATTTTCAGGTCTTGCCATAGATTTTCAAGTTGATTTAAGTCAAAACTGTAACTAGGCCACTCTTGGTAAGCAACTCCAGTGTATATTTGACCTTGTGTTTTAGATTACTGCTGAAAGGTGAATTTGTCTCCCAGTGTGTAACGGCTTTCTTCTGTGGACAAAGGAGAGGACCAAAGCTCAGCGTGGTTAGCGTTCATCATGTTTAATAAAGACGATAAACGTGAACACTACAAAATACAAAACAAATGTGAAAAAAACTAAACAGTTCTGTCTGGTGCAGACACACGAAGACAGAAAACAACCACCCACAAAACCCAACACAAAACAGGCTACCTAAATATGGTTCCCAATCAGAGACAAAGACTAACACCTTCCTCTGATTGAGAACCATATCAGGCCAAACATAGAAATGGGAAAACTAGACACACAACAGAATGACCACTTAGCTCACGTCCTGACCAACACTCCTCCTAGGAACGGCGACCACCGACCTTGGACTGGCAACCCTACTAAAGGGCCCCACTGGACTGAGGGGCAGTTCGGGACTGAGGGGCGGCTCGGGACTGAGGGGTAGCTTGGGACTGAAGGGTAGCTCAGGACTGAAGGGAAGCTCAGGACTGGCTGACGGCTCTGGCAGCTCCTGGTGGCTCTGGCAGCTCCTGGCGGCTCTGGCAGCTCCTGGCTGGCTGGCGGCTCTGGAAGCTCCTGGCTGGCTGGCGGCTCTGGCAGCTCCTGGCAGCTGACTGACTGGCAGCTCCTGGCTGACTGATGGCTCTGGCAGCTCCTGGCTGACTGAGAGACTCTAGCAGCTCTGGACAGGCGGGAGACCCTAGCAGCTCTGGACAGGTGGGAGACTCTAGCGGCTCTGGACAGGCGGGAGACTCTAGCAGCTCTGGACAGGCGGGAGACTCGGGCGGCTCGGGACAGGAGGAAGGCTCTGACAGCACTGGAGAGGAGGAAGGCTCTGGAAGTACCTGTAGGCAGAAGACAGAGAGAGAGCCTGGTGCGGGGGGCTGCCACCGGAGGGCTGGTGCGTGGAGGTGACACTGGAGCTCTTGAGCACCGAGCCTGCCCAACCTTACCTGGTTGAATGCTCCCCGTAGCCCGACCAGTGCGGTGAGGTGGAATAGGCCGCACTGAGCTTGGGCCGGCGTACAAGGCTGGTGTCATGTACACCGGCCCAAGGAGACACACTGGAGACCAGATGCGTAGAGCCGGCTTCATTGCACCTGGCTCGATGCCCACTCTAGCCCGGCCGATACGAGGAGCTGGAATGTACCGCACCGGGCTATGCACCCGCACCGGGGACACCGTGCGCTCAACAGCATAACACGGTGCCTGCCCGGTCCCTCTCGCTCTACGGTAAGCACAGGAAGTTGGCGCAGGTGTCCTACCTGGCTTCCCCACACTCCCTGTGTGCCTCCCCCCCAAAAAAATTGGGGGCTGACTCTCGTGCTTCCAACCACGCTGCCGTGCTACCTCCTCATACCAGCGCCTCTCTGCCTTCGCTGCCTCCAGCTCTGCTTTGGGGCAGCGATATTCCCCTGGCTGTGCCCAGGGTCCTCTCCCGTCTATAATTTCCTCCCAAGTCCATGAGTCCTGTGTCTTCGGCCGCTGTTGCTGCTGCCCATTACCACGCCGCTTGTTCTCTGTTGGTGTGTGTTTCTGTAACGGCAGATTTCCTCCTCTTCGTCTGAACTTTGCTGCTCCTACACAGAGTGATGTACTGCTTGAACATACTTTTCAGGTTCACAAAGACGATGGCTGCAAGCACTGCCTGGAATACACACAAACTTAAGAGTGGTTTCAGCCAGTATAAAACACACACACACAAACCTGATACTTCACTTATAATAGAATAACTGACAAAAATCTGACATTTACATACTCAGACCCTTTACTCAGTACTTTGTTGATGCACCTTAAGCAGTGATGACAGCATCAAGTCTTCTTGGGTATGACACTACAAGCTTGGCACACCTGCATTTGGGGAGTTTCTCCCATTCATCTCTACAGATCCTCTCAAGCTCTGTCAGGTTGGGGGAGGAGTGTTGCTGCACAGCTATTTTCAGGTCTCTCCAGAGATGTTCGATTGGGTTCAAGTCTGGGCTCTGGCTGGGCCACTCAAGGACATTCAGAGACCTGTCCCGAAGCCACTCCTGCGTTGTCCCGAATGCTCTGGAGCAGGTTTTCATCAAGGATCTCTCTGTACTTTGCTCCGTTCATCTTTCCCTCGATCATGACTAGTCTCCCAGTCTCTGCCGCTGAAAAACATACCGACTGCATTGTGCTGCCACCACCATGCTTCACCGTAGGGATGGTGCCAGGTTTCCTCCAGATGTGACGCTTTGCAATAAAGAACTGCCAAAGGGAGAGGAGTTGCAATCTACTGCAGAGATAGCCTGCAAAGTTCTGTCATACTTTCCAGGTCTATGCAGGTCTAGATGCCCTCAATCTCACACAAATAATCAAGGAACCCACCAGGTACAACCCTAAATCCGTAAGAATGGGCACCCTCATAGATATTATCCTGATCAACTTGCCCTCCAAATACACCTCTGCTGTTTTCAATCAGGATCTCAGCGATCACTGCCTCATTGCCTGCATCCGTTATGGGTCCACGGTCAAATGACCACCCCCATCACTGTCATACGCTCCCTACAACACTTCAGCGACCTTTCTCGTCGACCTGGCCCGGGTATCCTGGAAGGATACTGACCTCATCCCGTTGACCTCATCCCGTAAGTCAAGGATGCCTGGTCGTTTAAAAAAAAGTAATTTCCTCACCATCTTAAGTAAGCATGCCCCTTTCAAAAGATGTAGAACTAAGAACAGATATAGCCCTTGGTTCACTCCAGACCTGACTGCCCTTGACCAGCACAAAAACATCCTGTAGCGGACTGCACTAGCATCGAATAGTCCCCATGATATGCAACTTTTCAGGGAAATCAGGAACCAATGCATACAGTCAGTCAGGAAAGCAAAGGCTAGCTTTTTCAAACAGAAATGTGCATCCTGTAGCTCTAACTCTAAAAAGTTTTGGGACACTGTAATGTCCATGGAGAATAAGAGCACCTCCTCCCAGCTGCTCACTGCACTGAGGCTAGGTAACACTGTCACCACGATAATCGAGAATTTCTCTACGGCTGGCAATGCTTTCCTCCTGGCTACCCCAACCCCGGCCATCAGCTCCGCACCCCCCGCAGCTTCTTGCCCAAGCCTCCCCAGCTTCTCCTTCACCCAAATCCAGATAGCAGATGTTCTGAAGGAGCTGAAACACTGGACCTGTACAAATCAGCTGGGCTTGACAATCTGGACCCTCTCTTTCTAAAATTATCCACCACCCCTATTACCAGTCTGTTCAACCTCTCTTTCGTATCGTCCGAGATCCCTAAAGATTGGAAAGCTTCCGCGGTCATCCCCCTTTTCAAAGGGGGTGACACTCTAGACCCAAATTGTTATAGACCTATATCCATCCTGCCCTGCCTTTCTAATGTCTTTGAAAGCCAGGTTAATTAACACTGACCACTGACCTTTTCGAATCCCACCGTACCTTCTCCGCTGTGCAATCTGGTTTCCGAGCTGGTCACGGGTGCACCTCAGTCACGCTCAAGGTACTAAATGATATCATAACCACCATCAATTAAAGACAGTACTGTGTAGACATCTTCATCTTTAGCCTCGCCCAATTCCCCAAATACTTCTCAAACAGAGTTCAGTGTGTCAAATCGGAGGGCCTGTTGTCCGGACCTCTGGCAGTCTAGATGGGGGTACCACAGGGTTCAATTCTCAGGCCGACTCTTTTCTCTGTATATATCAACAATGTCGCTCAATGATGATTCCCTGATCCACCTCTACGCAGACGACACCATTCTGTATACATCTGGCCCATCTTTGGACACTTTGTTAACTAACCTCCAAACGGGATTCAATGACACACAACACTCCTTCCGTGGCCTCCAACTGCTCTTTAACACTAGTAAAACCAAATGCATGCTTTTCAACCGTTCGCTGCCCGCACCTGCCCGCCCGACTAGCATCACTACTCCCGCACCCCCCCCCCCAAACACTGTCTCTTTCACTCTAAATACTTAACCTCTGGGAATATCCCCCACTACTGAGATTGTGTAGTTGATGTTTGGTAGGTGTAGGACAATATCATCGTCGCTGCCACAATCTTTATCAAAATAAAAACACACCCTTTTCAATACGACTTAGTCACAATCATTGGTTGGGGTCAATCAGAAGCCATAAATGTGCCTAATCATTGGTGCTCCCGAGTGGTGCAGCGGTTTAAGGCACTGCTGCTCAGTGCTAGAGGCCTCACTACAGACCCTGGTTTGATTCCAGGCTGTATCCCATAGGGCAGCGAACAATTGGCCCAGTGTTGGCTGGGGTAGGCTGTCATTTTAAATAAGAATTTGTTCTTAACTGACTTGCCTAGTTAAATAAAGGTTCAAACATAAAACATGTCAAAATTAGTTATGAATCCACTGTGTCTGCTGTGTATGATACTAATACACTACATTGGAAGAGTCATATAGTTGACTTATCTCTTCTGTTTTAGACTAGGGCCATTCTGCTACATGTCTGTTTTCCTATGCAGCAGCCAAGACTCGTCAACATGAACTAGACTGGACAGAAACTATTTCTCTGACATACCCAAACAAATAATCATTGTCAAATATTCAAAGTTCAAATGTTCATATGACCAGTCAAGATAGTTTTGTAGAAAAAAAAACATAAAGAAGAGACTGACAGAACAAAAGGGGATGTAGATCAAGAATAGACCATACGACAAGGGACTGAGTATCATAGAAACGGACTGTGATGACTTCTACTGTAATGGGCATGGGCAGTTGGGCACTGATGGCAAAAGTTGATTTCCTTGCTTGCGATTAGAAACACCATGGATACACCACTGACCAACAGAGTGGGGAGATGGGTTTAAGGCAGCTTGGAGCACACCTCCACCAGGGTATAAGGACAAGGGGTACACTGATATTACAGCAGGGTCAGGGTGTAGTTCAGAGGTTGACTTAAAGTGTCAGTTGAATTAGTGTCACTCACACACACACAAACACAAACACACATGCACGATACAAACACACACACATGATGTAAACACACACGCACGGTACTCACATAAACTAGTGACAGTGGTCCACTGAAACATGTGATTGACACCCCAAAGAGCTGTGCGATCACACAACCACAGCATGGGCAGTAGCTGCTTTTGTGTAGGCTCGCACCAGGGGTTCCGACAGGTAGATACCCACAAACTTCACCACCCCCAGTGTCACCTAAAAGTGGAAGCATGAAAATTCAAACACAACATAGTGTATACTTACTGTCAGTCATAGTAAGGATAAATGATCCATGATTGTCTGATTATGTGTCATAGCTCTTATGTTGTATTGTATTGAAGCGTAGTGTAGAATATTGTCTTGTGTTGTGTTGTATTGTATTGCATTTTCTATTAGCGTCTGAACTCTTCTGTTTGTGACCTGGATGAGTCCTCCTAGGAAAGTGTTAGCAACAGCGAACTGCACCCTGTACATATTACCTCATATTACCTGTACATATTACCTCAACCAACAGGTGCCCCCGCACATTGACTCTGTACCGGTACCCCTTGTATATAGTCTCCACATTGACTCTGTACCAGTACCCCCTGTATATAGTCTCCACATTGACTCTGTACCGGTACCCCCTGTATATAGTCTCCACATTGACTCTGTACCGGTACCCCCCTGTATATAGTCTCCACATTGACTCTGTACAGGTACCCCCTGTATATAGTCTCCACATTGACTCTGTACCGGTACCCCCTGTATATAGTCTCCACATTGACTCTGTACGGGTACCCCCTGTATATAGTCTCCACATTGACTCTGTACCGGTACCCCCCTGTATATAGTCTCCACATTGACTCTGTACCGGTACCCCCTGTATATAGTCTCCACATTGACTCTGTACCGTTACCCCCCTGTATATAGTCTCCACATTGACTGTGTACCGGTACCCCCTGTATTTAGTCTCCACATTGACTCTGTACCGGTACCCCCCTGTATATAGTCTCCACATTGACTCTGTATCGGTACCCCCTGTATATAGTCTCCACATTGACTCTGTACTGGTCCCCCCTGTATATAGTCTCCACATTGACTCTGTACCGGTCCCCCAGTATATAGTCTCCACATTGACTCTGTACCGGTCCCCCTGTATATAGTCTCCACATTGACTCTGTACCGGTACCCCCTGTATATAGTCTCCACATTGACTCTGTACCGGTACCCCCTGTATATAGTCTCCACATTGACTCTGTACCGGTACCCCCTGTATATAGTCTCCACATTGACTCTGTACCGGTACCCCCTGTATATAGTCTCCACATTGACTCTGTACCGGTACCCCCTGTATATAGTCTCCACATTGACTCTGTACCAGTCCCCCTGTATATAGTCTCCACATTGACTCTGTACCGGTACCCCCTGTATATAGTCTCCACATTGACTCTGTACCGGTCCCCCTGTATATAGTCTCCACATTGACTCTGTACCAGTACCCCCTGTATATAGTCTCCACATTGACTCTGTAACGGTCCCCCTGTATATAGTCTCCACATTGACTCTGTACCGGTACCCCCTGTATATAGTCTCCACATTGACTCTGTACCGGTCCCCCTGTATATAGTCTCCACATTGACTCTGTACCGGTCCCCCTGTATATAGTCTCCACATTGACTCTGTACCGGTACCCCCTGTATATAGTCTCCACATTGACTCTGTACCGGTCCCCCTGTATATAGTCTCCACATTGACTCTGTACCGGTCCCCCTGTATATAGTCTCCACATTGACTCTGTACCGGTCCCCCTGTATATAGTCTCCACATTGACTCTGTACCGGTCCCCCTGTACATAGTCTCCACATTGACTCTGTACCGGTACCACCTGTATATAGTCTCCACATTGACTCTGTACCGGTACCCCCTGTATATAGTCTCCACATTGACTCTGTACCGGTCCCCCTGTATATAGTCTCCACATTGACTCTGTACCGGCCCCCCTGTATGTAGTCTCCACATTGACTCTGTACCGGTCCCCCTGTATATAGTCTCCACATTGACTCTGTACCGGTACCCCCTGTATATAGTCTCCACATTGACTCTGTACCGGTCCCCCTGTATATAGTCTCCACATTGACTCTGTACCGGTACCTCCTGTATATAGTCTCCACATTGACTCTGTACCGGTCCCCCCTGTATATAGTCTCCACATTGACTCTGTACCGGTACCCCCAGTATATAGTCTCCACATTGACTCTGTACCGGTCCTCCCTGTATATAGTCTCCACATTGACTCTGTACCGGTACCCCCTGTATATAGTCTCCATATTGACTCTGTACCGGTCCCCCTGTATATAGTCTCCACATTGACTCTGTACCGGTCCCCCTGTATATAGTCTCCACATTGACTCTGTACCGGTACCCCCTGTATATAGTCTCCACATTGACTCTGTACCGGTCCCCCTGTATATAGTCTCCACATTGACTCTGTACCGGTCCCCCTGTATATAGTCTCCACATTGACTCTGTACCGGTCCCCCTGTATATAGTCTCCACATTGACTCTGTACCGGTCCCCCTGTACATAGTCTCCACATTGACTCTGTACCGGTACCACCTGTATATAGTCTCCACATTGACTCTGTACCGGTACCCCCTGTATATAGTCTCCACATTGACTCTGTACCGGTCCCCCTGTATATAGTCTCCACATTGACTCTGTACCGGCCCCCCTGTATGTAGTCTCCACATTGACTCTGTACCGGTCCCCCTGTATATAGTCTCCACATTGACTCTGTACCGGTACCCCCTGTATATAGTCTCCACATTGACTCTGTACCGGTCCCCCCTGTATATAGTCTCCACATTGACTCTGTACCGGTACCTCCTGTATATAGTCTCCACATTGACTCTGTACCGGTCCCCCCTGTATATAGTCTCCACATTGACTCTGTACCGGTACCCCCAGTATATAGTCTCCACATTGACTCTGTACCGGTCCTCCCTGTATATAGTCTCCACATTGACTCTGTACCGGTACCCCCTGTATATAGTCTCCATATTGACTCTGTACCGGTCCCCCCTGTATATAGTCTCCACATTGACTCTGTACCGGTACCCCCTGTATATAGTCTCCACATTGACTCTGTACCGGTCCCCCCTGTATATAGTCTCCACATTGACTCTGTACCGGTACCCCCAGTATATAGTCTCCACATTGACTCTGTACCGGTCCCCCTGTATATAGTCTCCACATTGACTCTGTACCGGTCCCCCTGTATATAGTCTCCACATTGACTCTGTACCGGTCCCCCTGTATATAGTCTCCACATTGACTCTGTACCGGTCCCCCTGTATATAGTCTCCACATTGACTCTGTACCGGTCCCCCTGTATATAGTCTCCACATTGACTCTGTACCGGCCCCCCTGTATATAGTCTCCACATTGACTCTGTACCGGTCCCCCTGTATATAGTCTCCACATTGACTCTGTACCGGTCCCCCTGTATATAGTCTCCACATTGACTCTGGACCGGTCCCCCTGTATATAGTCTCCACATTGACTCTGTACCGGTACCCCCTGTATATAGTCTCCACATTGACTCTGTACCGGTCCCCCCTGTATATAGTCTCCACATTGACTCTGTACCGGTACCCCCAGTATATAGTCTCCACATTGACTCTGTACCGGTCCCCCCTGTATATAGTCTCCACATTGACTCTGTACCGGTACCCCCCTGTATAAAGCCACGCTGTTGTTATTTTACCGCTGCTCTTTCATTATTTGTTACTTTTATTTCTTATCTGTATTTTTAAAACTGCATTGTTAGTTAGGGGCTCGTAAGTAAGCATTTCACTGTTGCATTGGCGCATTTGACTAATAAAATGTGACTTGATTTGTAGGCATCCCTAGCAAAGATTAGTTAGAAGAATCAACAACAAGTGGGACACAATCATGAAGTGGAACGACATTTATTGGATATTTCAAACTTTTTTAACAAATCAAAAACTGAAAAATTGGGCGTGTAAAATTATTCAGCCCCCTTAAGTTAATACTTTGTAGCGCCACCTGCACCTATTCATTGTGACCAGGAAGTTTTTGTCTGGAGCCAACCTCTCTGTCACACTTCCAACCATGACACTGAGAACTGCAAACGCACCTGCACCTGCACACAACATAACGACACCTGTGTATGTACATTGCATACACATAAAGAATTGGGCTGACTGAGAGTGTTAATCTAAGTCTTTATCAACCATTCCCAAACTACTGGTACATATTTCTGTCCACTTGCCTATGGAAATATGTCTGGACATTCCAAATAAGAAGTAGACCAATGCAGGAGGCCAGCAATGCATATGCCATACCAGCGCTGTTCAAAAAACATTAAACTATTCATTTTACTCTCATTCTTTTATCACTTGAATAATATATATGAAATGTTCTGTTTTGTAGCCGTCCACATGAAGTGTATGTCGTTAAGATTACAACCATTGAAAGGCATGTTGTTTTTTAGTATAATAGTGTTTTTGTGGTTTACCCATGGGGTTGTGGTCTTACTGTACCTTGTGGCATGATACCCACACTGATGCCAGAGATGAGGTCTGGCATGCCATAGTCCCAGACAGTGTACCAGGGCAGCTAGTAGAGTACAGGCAGACAGCCTCACTGAGCTCGAGCTGTTTTGCAAGGAGGAATGGGAAAAAATGTCAGTCTCTCGATGTGCTAAACTGATAGAGACATACCCCAAGCGACTTACAGCTGTAATCGCAGCAAAAGGTGGCGCTACAAAGTATTAACTTAAGGGGGCTGAATAATTTTGCATGCCCAATTTTTCAGTTTTTGATTTGTTAAAAAAGTTTGAAATATCCAATAAATGTCGTTCCACTTCATGATTGTGTCCCACTTGTTGTTGATTCTTCACAAAAAAATACAGTTTTATATCTTTATGTTTGAAGCCTGAAATGTGTCAAAAGGTCGCAAAGTTCAAGGGGGCCAAATATTTTCGCAAGGCACTGTATAGTAGTGCTTTAAAGTATTTTTATAGGAAGAGAGGTTCATCTACAGTACAGTAGTTAATCTACAGTACGGTATATATTTCATCTACCGTACAGTATATGGTTCATCTACAGTACAGTATATGGTTAATCTACAGTACACTATATGGTTCATCTACAGTACAGTATATGCTTCCAGCCAACAGGCAGCAATGAGCATGAGCCACAGGACCACATCTATTTGCAATAAATCAGAAACTCACACAAATATTCACACACCTTAGACTAGTGCGTGGACACACACATACACACAGATACACACATCTTCTGTGCCTTACTTGAAGGACTTTTTTAGACGCTCGGTGAGGGGAGGCTGTGTCAGATTAGTCCATTCTCTGAGTCAGCTCCTCCAGTCTCTGCTCATCCAGCACATTTCTCTCCAATCTGTACCCCTTCGCCCTCCACCCCACACCCATACCACCTTGTGGACAAGGTTGGGCTATTTTCTCCTCCCCGTGTAAGTCGCTTGAAGTGCCTGTCAATCCCTCTTTTATACAATATGACTATCTAGGAGGCATTTTCCCACCTCATATTTGATCATTCAAAATCTTGAAGAGCCACATTTCAGGAAGGCTGGAATGTCTGGACTGCACTCTGGTCATAGGAAAGAGGTGAACCATGAAAACACCAGGCAGCCAGTAGCTGATGACATACTATTCCTGTCATCTATTACAGACAGCTGTGGCTTAGAGGACAGTGGACAGACAGAGACAATGGATATGGGAATTATAGATTAACTTCAGGTGAAAAACAACATACTACATATACAGTACATATAGCATTTTCTGATTTACGGCCTACACAGGATATCACAGGGAAATGCCTTCAGTTTTAAAAAACAAACAATTTTGTTTTGCAATACCTGTAGGGTTCATCATTGCTTTGTTCAGGATGTCCACACCATAGAGATACTATGCAATTACTCATTCCTAATTCTATGGTTCACACCACCTCAGGTTAAAATGTTAACATCAATCTGTTGAGTGGTATGAACAAAGTATCAGCTGCATCATCGCAAGTTTATTATTATGATTATTATGAATATTGTGATTATTATCATTCAAAATGACCGTAGTTGCTTTCAGAGAGTGACATGAAGAATCCAACCCAGAGGCTGGTTCCATGTGCCAGTCCACAGATACATGAGCCTACACGTGATCGTAAGCCTACACCCTCCCCCCCAAAAAATATAGCGATAGCAAAGAATAGCAATCGGGTTATATTTTACTTGTGAAATTCTAATAGACCATTGCTCAACATGACACAACATTATCATATGTGAGTCTCCTGACATTAGTCCATGTAAAAACTAAATGTGCCCCTCGCCCCTATATGCCTGCTGCCTCTCTGACCCAGTTGCCGTTCCATTGGCCATATCATAGTCTATTTTAAGGTGTGTTGCTCAGCTCAGAAGGACAGGGCATTCAGGCAGGGAAGCGAGAGTAGGGGAAGGTAAACAGTGCTGGGTTTCAGAGAGGATAGCTTGGCCCCCTGTCTCTCTGACCACTCTTCCTGGTGCATTCAGCTACATTAACAACAACGCCTGTAGCCTGGCTGACTGAGGAACCTGATGGTCTACTGGAATAAGTGGATTCCCACTGACTGGTAGGACAGGATGAAATAGGCTTGACTACTGTGTGATCAAAGGGCAAAATAATCTCTAATAAGACTAAAGGGCGTAAGACTTTAGTAACATAATGCATAGTGGGAGATAATACTGATTAGTGTTTAACATGGATCCCTGGTTTCACAGAGGCAAGCAGGGCATGGACATGCTTTAGTTGCTGTACTGTTATGCTGTGGTGTATGTGTCAATATGGGAAATTGGAATTCCAGTAAGAAATGTTGGTCACACTTACTGATTTATATTGACAGAACTACAAATTTGAAGACAAGGAATGTCTTTTTAACTATCAAATATTCACAAAATGACTTTTGACTCTACTCAACATAAATGTAAACAATGTACTGGGGTCTTGATCATATCAACATTGAACTTGAGTTTCTTTCTTTCTATACTTTCAGGTAAAGAACCTCCTTGTTTTGTTATTTATTTAAATCTATTTACATTTTTCGTAATTATTTTCTAAGTTCAGTTATTACTGTTGAATAGACATTAGATCCAAATGGATCTGAGAGCTAAACATAGTCTGGGTCTTCTGGACCAGCTGAGGAAGATGAGGGAGACAGAGAAGCTGACAGATGTGGTGCTGGTGGCTGAGGACATCAGCTTCCCCTGTCATCGCGTGGTCCTCTCAGCCTTCAGCCCTTACTTCCGGGTCATGTTCACCTGTGGCCTGCGGGAGTGCAGTACTAGGGAAGTATTTCTGCGTGACACACCAGCCGATAGCCTGGGTCTATTGTTGAACTACATGTACTGTTCTGAGCTCCCACTCAACAACGCCAATGTACAGGGGGTGTCCGTTGCCGCCTTCCTTCTACAGATGGATGAGGTATTCAACCGCTGCCAGAGCCACATGAGGGAGAACATGGACGCTTCCAACTGCCTCGGGGTGTACTACTATGCCCGCGACCTTGGAGCCGAGGAGCTGGCCGACCATGCCCAGAGATACCTACGGACGCACTTCGTTCAGGTGTGTATGAGCGAGGAGATTCTAGAACTAGAGGCCCATAAGCTGGGGGCACTGCTGAGCTCCGACGACCTCAACGTGTCACGGGAGGAGACCATCCTGGATGTGGTGCTACACTGGGTCAGACAGGACACTCTAGGAGACGGGGTGGAGTACGGGCGGAGTAGACACCTGGCTGAGCTCTTGAGGAAGGTGCGCCTCCCCCTGGTGGCCCCTGACTACCTGAAGGAGTCCATGAAGAGGAATATGTCCCTTCTGGCAGATGCAGAGTGTCTGGAGATGATGGAGGAGGCTCTGGAGGCCACTGGGATGCACCCTGCAGTTGCTCCCAGGAAACTGAAGCTCCGATATGGGATGGAGACCACAGATCTGCTACTCTGCATCGGCAACGAGGGCGGAGGGATCCGATCGCGGTATGGAAATTATTCAGAACGCAGCTTCTGCTATGCCCCCTCCACGGGCCGGACATACTACATCACATCCCCGCGCTACGGAGATGTTCTGGGAGTCGTGTGTGCCGGGGTCGTCACCGAGGGCAATGAGATTGTGGTGGCTGGGGAGGCAGGGGTGAGGAAAATGGCCAGGCAAACAGACAGGAATGTGGAGCTATTCAGGTAGGAATCTGGAAGAACGTTATCATGAGCTTTGTGTGTTTGAATGAGATCATCAGCAGTAATAAACCTATTGGTCAGTGATGAGAGTGACAGTCAGTGGCATACTGTTGGCCAGGTGGAGTGTGTGGCCAAGTAGTGTGTGTATGTAAACAACGTCACTCTGCTTGCTTAGGGAGTACCACTTCCTCCTGATTCGGCTCACACGAGGCTTGAACCCAGGGCTTCTGCCTTGCTAGCACACGTGACCTCCCTCCTGAAGCTTCTTACCAGTCTGTGCCACGCGAAAGCTAGACATTCTCTGGTGCAAGTGGGGACACTTTAGACTGCTACATGTAGACAGGTAGAATGTGTGGTCAGGTGAGAATGATGGTCAGCACCCCTGTGTTTATTTTAGCATGCTAGAGTCTGACTAAAACCCCTGTCCCTGACTTGTCTGTGTTGTCCTCCTCAGGTACAGGGTGGAGGCCCAGGGGACCTGGGAGCACCTGAGCTCAGCTGAATACCGAGACTCATATGCGCTGGGGGCGCTGGGTGATACTATTTACCTGCTGGGAGGCCAGATGAAGCTGAAGAACCAGTACCTCATCACCAACTGTGTGGAACGCTGGTCCATGCAGGGTGGGCCCTGGCGTAGTGCCGCCCCGCTACCCATTCCATTGGCCTATCATAGCGTGGTGCGTCTGAAGGACCGTCTCTACGTGCTCGGGGGTCGAACTCCACAGGTAATGGACTAAAGAGAAGGGGTTTGATATACAGTAAGATGAATAGTCAGTCAATGCTACTCTGTATTATGTTTTTGTTTGTTTTTGTTTGTGTGTGTGTGTGCGCGTCTGTGTCTGCATGTGTGCAATGTGCGGGCAGGTAGACCAAGGGGCATTTCACATTTGTTTAATTCAGTCTCACAACATCCATGTATTTTTGGAGTCCCTCACTCTCACTCATGTACACACTATACTTGAGGCTGTGAGGCCTTGAGAGCAGAGAGACACACTATCTGTGTCAGTGTGTGACTGTGAGCCTGCTCTCTATCCCCTCCTCCTTCTCTAAACTCTGCACCTGTCCTGTCCCGTCACTCCCCATGGCAGTCCTGGCGGATGGATGACGAGCCAGACCGCTTGAGCAACCGTCTGTTGGAGTATGACCCTGAGACAAACAAGTGGACAGAGCTGGGTCCCATGAAGCACTCTAAGTACCGCTGTAGTGCTGTGGCGCTCAATGGGGAAATCTACGTGATGGGTGAGATTGAAAAGATAAACAACACATAGGCTGTTTTTTAGCACATTGCATTCATTAGTTTCATGATGGTCATGGCGATGATGGTCACTTCTCCTAGAGAAACCCCTCAACTCCCCTCAAAATAAATAATATGTTTGGACAGATCAGTTTAATAGTTTTTGAAAGTAGTACCTGACAACACAAGAAGTGAATGTCTCAGTACACAAAAAAAACAGTTGTGTTCTAACAGGGGGCATCGGCTGTGATGGGGTAGATCGTGGGCAGTCCCGTCGTTGCCTTGATGCTGTGGAGATTTACAACCCCGATGGAGACTTCTGGAGAGATGGGCCCACTATGCCCTCTCCGCAGCTGTCCCTACGCAGCAATGCCTCCAACGCCGGAGTGGTGGGGGGAAAGCTATATGTGTGCGGATACAACAAGGGAGCCGGTAACTAAACCCACTTTCCTTTCCACTGTTCATAAAAATGAGAAAACCACACACTGCTCTTACTAGTATCACTTAATTTTACTGAAGCTTACGTGTCAGCCTCTTGGCCTTCGCCAAAGCTTTGAAGGCCAACACGTAAGCTTCAATAAAATTAAGTGATACTAGCAAGAGCAGTGTGCAGGTTTCTCTGTTCTTTGAAGTTATCGCATTATTCCAGTGCACCTGCAGCAAGTGCCTTTTTTTACTTTCCACTGTTCGTAAAACTGTGACATCACGTGGGACTTGTTTGAGTAAACGATTACCTGTCCTTTTAAGACCTAAACAAGTTGACTGTAGCTGAATGCTGTTTAATTTGATTGCCACACCACTCTTTAAAATGGCTGATTCTAATAGTGACAAAAATTATATTCCTGGCCTATGCCAATCCCTGTGTCCCTCAGATTGTCATGAGGACATAATCAAGGACATCCTGGAACTAGACCCATGGGAGAACCGCTGGACCGTGGTGGCCCGCCATGTTCTGATGCATGATGCCTACGACGTCTGCTTGGTGGCAAGCCTCAATCCCCGGGAGCTCATGTCTCCCCCGGCAGACCTAGTAACTCAGTGACACCCACCCACCCTAAGGTCTAAGGACCCATTCTTATCTCAGAGCAGCTTGGGCAATAACAATTTTTTTCTGAAAACTGAGAGCTGATAATATTGAGCAATACCTTTCCGCTGCTGTGGGCCAGGAGTGAAAATGCAGTAGTGCTGGCTGATCCTGGTGATGCTTGTTGGTTTATTGAGACGCATTTGATCTCTGGTGACATTACAGTTAGTGTTTGAAGCCCTGACCTGAGTGGGGCACTGCACAAAATCCAACTCTGCACTTGTCTTGTACTGTATATGAACTACTGATTTGCACATTTAGAAGTAGACATTGCATCTATCTTCAATGAATATCATAACTTAGTGGGTTTTATGGCACAGCTTGTAAATATAATTATTGTGATTTTGTATCTCGTTGTAAAATGCCTCTGGCGATCACTAGAATTTTGGAAAGTAAACCATAGACAGGTCCTTCACAATCTAGAGATTTTAAATCAATCATTCACTGCTTTTTGCTCTTTACATCTGTGTTCAAGATTATATTTTTGTCATTCAAATAAAGCTTACATACAATGCCTTGCAAAAGTATTCACCCCCTTAGCGTTTTTCCTATTTTGCTGCATTACAACCTGTAATTTAAATTGAATTTGATTTTGATATCATGTAATGGACATACACAAAATAGTCTGAATAGGTGAAGTGAAATGAAAAAAAATAACTTAATTCAAACTTTTAAACTTTAAAAAAAATGTTTCATTAAAACTGAAAAGTGGTGGGTGCATATGTATTCACCCCCTTTGCTATTGTTGGAATTGGCTAAACTTTGAACATTGAGATATTAAATAAATGATAGAGACGAAGCCTTGAATAGAAATAATCTGTAGCAACCCAGAAGGCTTTGGAATATGTTTGGTGGAGGAGAGGAGAGCGATGTGTTGATATAGGCAAGACAGATGGATATCTGTGGATTAGGTGAAGGAGGGGTTGTGGATTAGGAGGTGAGGGTTGAGGTCAGTTCCCCTTAAAGGAGTAATCAGATGGGGAGTGTCTTAATTAGGATGTACAGGTATATAACTGTGATGTCTGAAATGTTTTGCTGTCTGATTACAGCTGTACAGAACCTTTGGGAATGATTAAACTTGGTTAAAGCTTCTCTAGTGTCCAAGTTATTTACTCTGAAAAATAAGAACCTAACACTACGAAGCCCCTAAATAAGATCTGGTGCAACCAAATACCGTCAGAAGTCACATAATTAGTTCAACAAAGTCCACCTGTGTGCAATCTAAGTGTCACATGAACTGTCACAGTATATATAAACCTGTTCTGAAAGACCCCATAGTCTGCAACACCACTAAACAAGGGGCACCAACAAGCAAGTGACACCATGAAGACCAAGGAGCTCTCCAAACAGGTCGGGGACAAAGTTGTGGAGAACAGATCAGGGTTGAGTTCTAAAAATATGAACCTTTGAACATCCCACAGATCAACGTTAAATCCATTATAAAAAAATGTAAAGAATATGGCACCACAACAAACCTGCCAAGAGGGGGCCGCCCACCAAAACTAATGGACCAGGCAAGGATGGCATTAATCAGAGAGGCAACAAAGAGACCAAAGATAACCCCGAAGGAGCTGCAAAGCTCTACAGCGGAGATTGGCGTATCTGTCCATAGGACCACTTTAAGCCATACACTCCACAGAGCTGGGCTTTACGGAAGTGGCCAGAAAAAAGCCATTGCTTAAAGAAAATATAAGCAAACACGGTTTGGTGTTTGCCAAAAGGCACGTGGGAGACTCCCCAAACATATGGAAGAAGCTACTCTGGTCAGATGAGACTAAAATGTAGCTTTTTGTCCATCAAGGAAAACGCTATGTCTGGCGCAAATCCAACACCTCTTATCAGCCAGAGAACACCATCCCCACAGTGAAGCATGGTGGTGGCAGCATCATGGTGTGGGGATGTTTTTCATCGGCAGGGACTGGGAAACTGGTCAGAATTGAAGGAATGATGGATGGCGCTAAATACAGGGAAATTCTTGAGGGAAACCTGTTTCAGTCTTCCAGAGATTTGAGACAGGGACGGAGGTTCACCTTCCAACAGGACATTGACCCTAAACATACTGCTAAAGCAACACTCGAGTGATTTAAGGGGAAACATTTAAATATCTTGGAATGGCCTAGTCAAAGCCCGGACCTCAATCCAATTGAGAATCCGTGGTATGACTTAAAGATTGCGGGACACCAGCGGAACCCATCCAACATGAAGGAGCTGGAGCAGTTTTGCCTTGAAGAATGGGCAAAAATCACAGTGGCTAGATTTGCCAAGCTTATAGAGACATAGCCCAAGAGACTTGCAGCTGTATTTGCTGCAAAAGGTGGCTCTACAAAATATTGACTTTGGGGGGGGTAAATAGTTATGCACGCTCATGTTCAGTTTTTTTTGTCTTATTTCTTGTTTGTTTCACAATAAAAAATATTTTGCATTTTTATTTATTTATTTATTTCACCTTTATTTAACCAGGTAGGCAAGTTGAGAACAAGTTCTCATTTACAATTGCGACCTGGCCAAGATAAAGCAAATCAGTTCGACAGATACAACGACACAGAGTTACACATGGAGTAAAACAAACATACAGTCAATAATACAGTATAAACAAGTCTATATACAATGTGAGCAAATGAGTTGAGAAGGGTAAAGGCAAAAAATGCCATGGTGGCAAATACAATATGGCAAGTAAAACACTGGAATGGTAGTTTTGCAATGGAAGAATGTGCAAAGTAGAAATAAAAATAATGGGGTGCAAAGGAGCAAAATAAATAAATAAATAAAATACAGTTGGGAAAGAGGTAGTTGTTTGGGCTAAATTATAGGTGGGCTATGTACAGGTGCAGTAATCTGTAAGATGCTCTGACATCTTCAAAGTGGTAGGCATGTTGTGTAAATAAAATGATACAAACCCCCCCAAAATCTATTTTAATTCCAGGTTGTAAGGCAACAAAATAGGAAAATGCCGAGGGGGGTGAATACTTTTTCGCAAGCCACTGTGCAATTGAGTCTTTGCTCAGGCTTAATCATGTATTTGTGGAAACACTTCAAATGGGAAGGAACAATGCCGCTACCTCGCTCTCCAACAAAGTGTAGAAACCCTGTACAGTACTATACACTGAGTTTACAAAACATTAGGAAGACAAATGATATTGTCATGTCATATGTTTGTGATGTTTGTCAAGAATATAACGCATGTGCCCTTGTGGTTGACTATGACAACATAAGACTTTTACATGTCAGGTCTGTTTTGTTGGCAATAATCCACTCAGTGAGTAAAGATAGAAAAAGTTCTCTCCTTTCAACTATTCATCCCACTGCTTCCCTCTTTTCATCCCCTCCTTTTTGTGTGGCCAGATATTCTCTGACCTTTCATCACACAATTAATCAACAAAACACAAACATTAGCGTCTCTTATTATTTTCCATAAAAGGTTTAATCTTACTTATTTAACATTTTCAGTTTCAAGGTTTTTGAAAACACTAAAACACAAAGTGCTTTTTTTACAATGAGGTTAATCAAATACAACAGCTTGTCAAACAACTCCCTCCTCATTCCCTCCATACACTGACATCCTGATACCCCATCAGACATCAATCAGAATCACAGTATGTCAAACTGCTGCCATAAGCCTGTTTCTCTCCGAGACAGCCCGAGGCTCAGGTAGTGATGGAGTCTCTTCCTAGGCGGGCCTGACATTGTTCCCTGTGGCCCCGCACACAGAGCTGTTACTGTCCTGGGACCACAAGCTGAAAGGGTTGCGGTAGCCTCCAGAGGCTTTGTTAGACCTTTTCTCCTTGTCCTGCTGTCGTTTTTGAGGTTCTGGTTTGAGAATGTCCATTTCCCTTCTCTTGGGATCATGCTGCTCCTTGCTAGTCGATCCATCTCCCTGCTTCCTTTGATATTTTAGGGGCTGTCGGTTCTTGTCCTGACCCCTGCCCACTACTCCACCATTACTCCTGGTCTGTGGTGGCATCGGTTCCCTCCTCCTGCTTCTGAAGGGAAGTTTCCTCTGTCCCTGGCCTCTCTGGGTGAACCTACGTATAGCCATGGTGCTCCTGCCCCTGGGGCTCTCTGAGGGGACCGCTGCAGGCTCGCTGTGGTCGGGCTGCCTGCTCTGCATCGCAGTTTGAGTTCATGATGGTGCGGGTGCTCCTAATGGTCACGTCCTGTAGCATTGCGTAGGCCCTGCTGGGGTCCTGAAAGCCCTGCATGGAGTACTGTAAGACAGAGGGTCCTGTGCCTGTCCCTGGTCCATAAGTCACAGCGGTAGAGCGTGTTTGGTATCGGTACACCATCTGCCAGGAGGTCTTAGCCAGCTTATCCAGCACCATCTGGCTATAACGCTCCAGCTGATCCTCCTCCGCCTCCTTCATCATCACAGGAGGAAGGTACAGGGCTCTGGGGGCATTGGCCTGGCCCTGGTCACATCTCTGAGGGTCCTTCTCTGGGTCCTTTCTCTGCAGGGTGCAGCCGCCCTGCTGCCCCTCTTTCAGTATCCCTTTACACCACATGATGCCACTGCTTTAGAAGGTGCCGCAGAGACGTACACCTTCGAAGCACCTCTTCTCCTCACTCACCAGGCAGAACCTCTACAAGTCCTGGGGACATCTGGGCTGTGCAGTCTGTCACCCTGACAGGGGTGAGTTGGTGTTCGGACCAGTGCTGGGAAACTAAGGTGCCTAGAACGGACAGGGCTTCTCCTAGCATGCTTTTGATCCCGGCTCTGCTCATGTCTCAGGACTTCCAGCTTCTGCTGCAGGCCCTGCATGTGGCAGCTGAGTGCTGTAGTCTAAGACAGAATAGAAGACAACAATGTTTGTTTGTACCCATAATAACTAATAGCAAAGAGACAACAGAATCAAATATGCATAATTTACATTAAATTATTATCTTAAGTATGTCAAATAGTATTCTCAGCACCCAGAACCAAATATTGTGTGTGCCGGCCAGTTAATGTTTGGTCTGTCATGAGAGACTAGTTATATAGTGTTATACAACCGGTGAGTCTAATCCTGAATGCTGATTGGTTAAAACCACATTCCAGCTGGTGTCTATTCCAAAAGTTAGCATGACTAAATCTATGACCTTAAAATGCCTATTTATTCTGTTCCATCTGAATGCGCAATCCACTGTCAATCCATTTTCAACTGGCAATCCACAACCCAGCTAGGCAATTTATAAACTTGATCTCCACAAAATGATGATGTGCAGAATTTATTCCAAACTTTCGAAATTGCTTTGTTGAGACCGTCTCCGAGAAGAAATTCAAACAAATCCTTGCTGAATACAGATCAGACATCCTACCGCTCGCTGTTGAGGAATATGATACTATGTCTCACTCTGAAAAGACAATGATGTCCGTTGTGAATGAGCTCCTCTGTGGCTTACATTTGAATGGTTCCTTAGCTCATCAGACAAAAATGATACTTCTACTGTGGGAAAATATGATTTTTGGAGATGAGGAAACAACAGCCTTAACATTGGAACAACAGAGTTGGAGCCCGGAATGGTGCGTTTGGTGAGAACTGTGAGTGATGCTGTCCAAGAGCTGGGATGGGCAGAGGACGGTCAGCTTGTTCTGGGTCTGATTTCTAAGCTAATCATTCATCTTCTCTGGAGAGCCCCGACTTCAAAGGGAAAGGAGTTTGGGATGTAACGAAGATATCACATCCCTTTTACCAAGCTCAAAGAATGGCAGGATGATGGGAGAGACCTTGAAGGAAATGTACAGTTGTTTGATGACATTGAGGTGCCCAAAGACCTTGTGTTGGACTGGCTTACCATGCAGACAGACCCAGACTTTTTTTATTTGACCATTCAGGTTGTTGAATTGTTTTTGGGGGGTATGTGGTAAAATGCCTGTCGATATACAGCCAGTGTCAAATATTGATGATCGAGGCAGAAAGGATTTGGGGGTATTCAAAAATCTTCAAAAGGCTAAGTCAAGTACAGTCAGTGTTGTATTTGAAACCATGGACATGTTCATGAAGACTCGCACTTGGGAGTGGCACCGGACTATGGACAAAGAAAAAAACTGGTGTTAAAATCACTGCAGAAAGTAGTGAGACTAGTTTTGCCAAAAGGAATGAGGAATATTAGGCAAAGGGGTTTGCGTAGAGAAAAACACACAGAAGCAGTGGAGCTTAAGTGTGGATAGGATGTAGTCTAACTTTGAAAAAATTACAGAAACTGACAGATGCCCACATTAAAATGACATCAAAGGTGGTGAAAATATCAGCAGTGACCCCGATGCAAGTTGACACTACTTATCTCAATCTTACAATTACATTTTTTAACTAGCTTAGTGATTGAGTGTAATATTTTGAAATCTTAAAATCAACGATATGGCATAATTTGTAGATTTTGAAATGGTCCACTATTTTAGCAAATAGCAACATGTTACTGCAAAAACTGACTTGACTGCACGATTCGACGTTCCGTCTTCAGTCATCTGTTTATTCCACACGCACACAAACAAATGGTTGACGGTTATTTTATTTTCAGAACGGTCTTCGTCCATATCCGTCGGTTACATGGTTATGCAGTAATTGTACCAGCCCTAATTGGGCTAGGCTATATCACAATGGTTTCACAGTTTAAGAAATGTGCTTCAGTGCCCTCTAGTTACCTAATGCTACATTGATCCAAAGACTATGCTTGGAATGTGAATGGTTCATAATATAAGACACATTTTAGGCCTCCCTGAAGTCAATAGACTAAAATTCTATTACTCACCGTTCAGAAATTGGTACACAAGAATATCCTAGTTCTTTTAGGATTAGTCTAAGTGAAATAGGGGGAGAAATATATATATTTTTTGACTCCTCATTTCTATTAAGGGTTTGTCTTTGAATGGTGGATTTTGCTGATTACCTTGGCCTGTGGTTAACCTTTGATGCCTGGTCTTCCTGTAAAGAGACTGAAAACAGCGTGATTATTGCAATACTTATTTTTTTTCTTCACCATTGAACAATGTATTCATGAACTAACTCCTCTACCTTTGAGAGAAAGCTTCTGTAAAAGAACCGTTGATCTTTTTTGTTATTAATTTAATGATTAATTATTAGTGTGCAACCTACTATGATGGATCATGTTTTTTCTTTTGCAAATGGATCTTTAAGCCATTTTTGTAGTGGACGTTTTATCTGCGGGTTATTTTTTGTTTTTGTCTTGCTTTTTGTTGCAAGATTAAGAAAGACGACACTGCATCAAGACTTGCGTTGCAGTTACCCACACTTTTCTATTTTGAACATGGAGTTCTACCATCAACTATGAAGTGGAAGTTAAAAAATAAATAATCCAAGGACACTTCCACTGACATTCTTATGTGTTCCTCTGAAACCTGTGTGTGCATCTGGAAGAAAAGGTATGCAAAGTCCATGTTTAATTGGGATGCACAACAAATATTTTATCCTATTCTAGTTTGGTGAATTATGTAAACATTTTAAGAATTCATATAATATTACTGGTGCCAATAGCATTCATTTCAACACTTAGGCCTGTAAAATGTAACTAGCTGTTATTGTTTGGTCTGAACTTTACACATGTGTATTCACATGTTTGTTTCCAGTCACAGTGTCCCTAAAGCAGCATGGTCTTCTCTTCTCCATGTTGGACTGAACTGTTTCATCTCTTCAGAAGTGAAAACATAAAATCCCTAGAGGCGTGTTGGCAATATTATTTTAAAGAGTCAGATAATTTACTATTTGTGGCTTGATTGCTCTCTTATTGGGGATCTCATTATTATCCAATTCTTATCTGGAAATGTCACATTGATTTACACTGGCACGAAATGCCTTTGTTCCATTCTACTGGTGGAGTAGGCCGCCATCTACAGTATGTCAGGAGCAGTGGCTTGTTCCAGGACCGCAGCTTTTGAGGATGTAACTTCTCAGTCATGATGAAGTGTCATCTCTGCTGGTGAGTTCCTGTCATTTTGTGGGTGTTGTTTTGCATGTTCACTGTAGATCTCTCAACATGGACTGACTAGGACGACTAACTGCATGCACAGAATTGTCTCTACCATAGAAAATCCATAGTATATTTTATTTTCTTGCTTGGCTCTGAATGCAGTTGATGAAATCCTTAGTTTTGCTCCTTATTTCTCATACCTGTAAGTGGCCAGGTAGCCTAGCGGTCAAGAGCATTGTGACCGTAACAGAAAGGTTGCTGGTTTATATCCCTGAGCCAACTAGGTAAATAATCTGTCTGTGCCCTTGAGCAAGGCACTCAACCCTAATGGCTCTTGTAAGTCACTCTGAATAAGTGTGTCTGCTAAATAACTAAAAAGTAATGATATACACTGGCAGTTCAATTCCAGATCTAGTGGTGGAGAAGGACGTCATCTACGTCAGGAGCAGTGGAGCAGTTGAGGAGTATTTTCAGACATGACAAGATCTTGTAATTAATATCTTCTTCATACCAAGACAAATACCTGACAACTTTACTATACTGCCTTTTCTTTTTATCTGGTGCATTTAATACTGCCTACAGAGGTAGTGATGATTTTCTTTTAAAATCCCACCATTACTCCTCTGTTTTGGGGGGAGCAAGGAAAATATAGGAATCGGCCAAAAATGTAATATTGGTACATCACTAATAAGCACGTTTACATAAGTATTCAGACCCTTTACTCAGTATTTTGAAGTCTTCTTGGGCATGAGGCTACAAGCTTGGCACACCTGTATTTAGGGAGTTTCTCCCATTCTTCTCTACAGATCCTCTTCTGTCAGGTTGGATGGGGAGCATTGCTGCACAGCTATTTTTATGTCTCTCCAGAGATGTTAGATCAGGTTCAAGTCCAGGCTTTGGCTTTGGCTGGGCCACTCAAGGACATTTATTTATTTTTCCTTTATTTTACTAGGCAAGTCAGTTAAGAACACATTCTTATTTTCAATGACAGCCTAGGAACAGTGGGTGAAACTGCCTTTTCAGGGGCAGAACGACAAATTTGTACCTTGTCGGCTCGGGGATTCGAACTTGCAACCTTTCGGTTACTAGTCCAACACTCTAACCACTAGGCTACCCTGCCGCCCCGACATTCAGAGACTTGTGCGGAAGCCACTCCTGCATTGTCTTGGTTGTGTGCTTCGGGTCGTTATCCTGTTGGAAGGTGAGCCTTTGCCCTAGTCTGAGGTCCTGAGCGCTCTGGAGCAGGTTTTCATCAAGGATCTCTCTGTACTTTGCTCCATTCATCTTTCTCTCGATCTTGACTAGCTTCCCAGTCCCTGGAACTAAAAAACATCCCCACTGGCATGATGCTGCCACCACACTTCACTGTAGGGATGATGCCAGGTTACCTCCAGATGTGACGCTTGGCATTCAGGCCAAAGAGTTCAATCGTGGTTTCATCTGACCATTGAATCTTGCTTCTCAAGAGGTGCCTTTTGGCAAACTCCAAGTGGGATGTCATGTGCCTTTTACTGAGGACTGGCCTCCGTCTGGCCACTCTACCATAAAGGTGGAGTGCTGCAGAGATGGTTGTCCTTCTGAAAGGTTCGCCCATCTCCACAAAGGAATGCCCTTCTCCCCCAATTGCTCAGTTTGGCCGGGCGAACAGTTCTATGAATAGTCTTGGTGGTTCCAATCTTCTTACATTTAAGAATGATGGATGCCACTGTGTTCTTGGACCATCAATGCAATCCTGTCTCAGACAAATCCTTTGACCTCATCGCTTGGTTTTTGCTCTGACATGCACCGTCAACTGTGGGACCTTTACAGTTGAAGTCGGAAGTTTACATACACCTACATACGCCAAATACATTTAAACTCAGTTTTTCACAATTCCTGACATTTAATCCTAGTAGAAATTCCCTGTCTTAGGTTAGTTAAGATCACCACTTAATTTTAAGAATGTGAAATGTCAGAATAATAGTAGAGAGAATGATTTATTTCAGCTTTTATTTCTTTCATCACATTCACATAGGGTCAGAAGTTTGCATACACTCAATTAGTATTTGGTAGCATTGCCTTTAAATTGTTTAACTTGGGTCAAACGGTTTGGGTAGCCTTCCACAAGCTTCCCACAATAAGTTGGGTGAATTTTGGCTCATTCTTCCTGACAGAGCTGGTGTAACTGAGTCAGGTTTGTAGACCTCCTTGCACGCACACGCTCTTTCAGTTCTGCCCACACATTTTCTATAGGTTTGAGGTCAGGGCTTTGTGATGGCCACTCCAATACCTTGACTTTGTTGTCCTTAAGCCATTTTGCAACAACTTTGGAAGTATGCTTGGGGTCATTGCCCATTTGGAAGACCCATTTGCGACCAAGCTTTAACTTCCTGACTGATGTCTTGAGATGTTGCTTCAATATATTCACGTAACTTTCCTGCCTCATGATGCCATCTATGTTGTTAAGTGCACCAGTCCCTCCTGCAGCAAAGCATCCCCACAACATGATGCTGCCACCCCCGTGTTTCATGGTTGGGATGGTGTTCTTTGGCTTGCAAGCCTCCACCTCTTTCCTCCAAACATAACGATGGTCATTATGGCCAAACAGTTCTATTTTTGTTTTATCAGACAAGAGGACATTTGTACAAAAAGTACGATCTTTGTCCCCAAACCGTAGTCTAGCTTTTTTATGGCAATTTTGGAGCAGTGGCTTCTTCCTTGCTGAGCGGCCTTTCAGGTTATGTTGATATAGGACTCATTTTACTGAATATAGATACTTTTGTACCTGTCTCCTCCAGCATCTTCACAAGGTCCCTTGCTGTTGTTCTGGGATTGATTTGCACTTTTCGCACCGAAGTACGTTCATCTCTAGGTGACAGAACAAATCAAATCAAAATCAATTCAAATGTTATTTGTCACATACACATGGTTAGCAGATGTTAATGCGAGTGTAGCGAAATGCTTGTGCTTCTAGTTCTGACCATATCAGTAATATCTAACAAGTAATCTAACAATTTCACAACAACTACCTTATACACACAAGTGTAAAGGAATGAATAAGAATATGTACATAAACATATATATGGATGAGTGATGGCCGAACGGCATAGGCAAGATGCAGTAGATGGTATAGAGTACAGTATATACATTTGAGATGAGTAGTGTATGTAAACAGTATATAAAGTGGCATAGATTAAAGTGATTAGTGATACATTTATTACATCCATTTTTTAATTATTAAAGTGGCTAGAGATTGAGTCAGTATGTTGGCAGTAGTTACTCAATGTTAGTGATGGCTGTTTAACAGTCTGATGGCCTTGAGAAAAAAGCTGTTGTTCAGTCTCTCGGTCCCAGCTTTCAGGCACCTGTACTGACCTCGCCTTCTGGATGATAGCGAGGAGAACAGGCAGTGGCTCAGGTGGTTGTCCTTGATGATCTTTTTGTCCTTCCTGTGACATCAGGTGGTGTAGGTGTCCTGGAGAGCAGGTAGTTTGCCCACAGTGATGTGCAGACCTCACTGCTCTCTGGAGAGCCTTACGGTTGTGGGCGGAGCAGTTACCGTACCAGGCGGTGATACAAGCCCGACAGGATACTCTCGAATGTGCATCTGTGTAAGTTTGTGGGTGTTTTTGGTGACAAGCCAAATTTCTTCAGCCTCCTGAGGTTGAGGCGCTGCTGCGCCTTCTTCACCACTCTGTCTGTGTGGGTGGACCATTTCAGGTTGTCCGTGATGTGTACGCCGAGGAACTTAAAACTTTCCACCTTCTCCACTACTGTCTTGTAGATGTGGATAGGGGGGTGCACCCTCTGCTGTTTCCTGAAGTCCACAATCATCTCCTTTGTTTTGTTGACGTTGAGTGTGAGGTTATTTTCCTGACACCACACTCCGAGGGCCCTCACCTCCTCCCTGTAGGCTCGTCGTTGTTGGTAATCAAGCCTACCACTGCAGTGTCGTCTGCAAACTTGATGATTGAGTTGGAGGCGTGCATTCATGGGAGTACAGGAGAGGGCTGAGAACGCACCCTTGTGGGGCCCCAGTGTTGAGGATCAGCGGGGTGGAGATGTTGTTTCCTACCTTCACCACCTGGGGGCGGCCCATCAGGAAGTCCAGGACCCAGTTGCACAGGGTGGGGTCGAGACCCAGGGTCTCGAGCTTAATGACGAGTTTGGAGGGTACTATGGTATTAAATGCTGAGCTGTAGTCGATGAACAGCATTCTTACATAGGTATAGGTATAGGTATTCCTCTTGTCCAGGGGTGTTAGGGCAGTGTGCGAGTTTAATGACACCAACCTAAGTGTATGTAAACTTCCGACTTCAACTGTATATAGAGAGCTTTGTGCCTTTCGAAAACATGTCCTATCAATTGAATTTACCACAGGTGGACTCCAATAAAGTTGTTGAAACATCTCAAGGATGACCAATGGAACAGGATGCATTCAATTTTGAGTTTCATAGCAAATGGTCTGAATACTTATGGAAATAAGTTTTCTAAAAACCTGTTTTCGCTTTGTCATTATGGGGTATTGTGTGTAGCTTGATGATATGTTTTTTTTATTTAATCAATTTTTTGAATAAAGCTGTAATGTAAAAATGTGGAAAAGGGGAAGGGGTCTGAATACTTTTCCGAATGCACTGTATATATATAGAGACACTGCCATCTTATGAAATAAGACACAAATGACTCATGTGAACCAGAGATCAGGATAACCTGACTGACCTCCTCCCACTACTGCTGGCTTTTGCAGATTCTGCCATTACTAGCCTTAAGTTGACATTAATAAGCTACATGAGGAGTCGGCAACCTTTCTCATGTGGAATGCCAATTTATGTTAACATTTCTACCGATGCCAGTTCTATCCAAATTAAAATGATACAGACCTAAAAAGTAACTTCTATTGCCATTGCCAACTATGTAAAAAATAGCCTACATAAAGCCAACAAATGAAAACATTGCAGCCTGCAGGTAGAAAATATCCTGATGAAAATAAATATCCTATAAATCACATTGGCTACGCATGGTTTGTCATCAACAAACATGAAACATTGTAAAATATTCTGGGTAGTCAGCGTTTCCCAAGCCAGTGAGATCGAGACAGACACAGCTGTAGGCTATTTTGTGCAAGAAATAAGAGCTCATCAGGTAGAACTATTTTATAACGTTTCAACTGGATCAGAGCATGACATTTTTCCCTTTCCCACTGAGTGGTTATCGAAAGGAAGAGAGAGCTGGGGGAAAAATTCTAATACATTGAGGAAAAATTGTCATTCTCAATGGATGTAAAAACAGACTTTGTTTGCTTGCTGTTTGAGGTGAAGAAAACATTACTTTGAGAAGCTGCACAGCTCATTAGTGGTGGTGTGTTAAGCCAAACAGAAATACTATCCCATCCCCAAATGGGAACATTTATATACATACATTTGCGTGCAGGCCAGGTAGCCTATAGGCAAACTTCTGTGTAAGCAGGTGCGTGTCCTTACTCAACATTGACAGAAGCGCTCCAAACAAAAGACAATGATTAAATTGATAGAACTTGTAAATGGAATTAAATAAACCAAAACTTGTTCCTCACAAGTGCATCATAGATTGTGCGCTCTGCAAACAGTTTCCACTCTGACAATGAGAACTGTAAAAGACTGGAATAATAGTATATTGAATGCATTAACAGAAATGACCATAGCCAAACAAACATTGTAGATTAGGAATTAACGGTAAATGTAGGCTACTACTGGTGATATATGTCATTGGGAATTGATAGACACTATCAAGGCAAACAATTCACACAATGAAGTTATGAAACAATGAATGTGCACAAATTGGTTGGAGACCTCATTGGAAAGAGACTGTGCATTTTATCCACACCCCTTCTTCTTGGCCTGTTCCATCCCCACGGCTTCCGCAATGGATTAGTTCACTGAGAAGGGTGCGAATCAGACATGTGTCAGACATATTTGCAAAAAAAAACAGAAGCTTGGTTGACCAACAGCCTTTCGACTAATTGGGTTCAGCCCTAATCTATACCAGGGTGCATTGAATCTGTTCTGGTGGCTCATAGTGGCCATTATTCCCTTATTTAGGCAGTTACCTGTAGGAGCACGCTACATGGCGAATGGAACAGCTGGATAGAGAAAACGGCTTGAGTTGCGCAAAAGAGAATATAACATTGCGGATAAAGTTTGTAATGACACAATTTCATGTGTACAACATCTTAAAGACCTACATCACTATACTGAGAGCTCTGCCGTTTCTAAAAGGACGTATTTAGGTGCTTTTGTAGCCTTTGTTTCCCCCCATACCACACAACAAGGATAAGGAAGCTTTTTGCTGTTTGGGTTAAGTTTCTCAAAAACATGTGAAATCACAAAAAAGGTGTCTGGACCCTTCTATAATATACCATTTACATCAAAAATAGAGATTTGGTTGAAAAAAGAGAACTTATCCTTTAATGATTAATCTGCTGGAAATGAAATGATGTCTGTTAACTTTCATCTGGGCTGTTAAAGAACTCACTCACCTGTTAGCTACACTTAAGGACCTAGATCAATAAGGAAATGGGGATTTCTGTAACACTTTCCTTTATCACAGTTGACAATGTAAAGGAAACAATGACAAGAACAGACAGAATATGCAAGACCATTTAAATGTCTAATGTACAATAACGGAAATGTTAACACAACCAAACATTCAAAAACCAAGATGGTAATGTTTAAGGGTTGGTTGGCAAAGTTGAATCAAAGAAATTGAACACATGTTCAGTACAAGATAAGAGAAGCAAGTCATGAAGAAAGTGAACAAATAGTCTTATCGGTAATGTGTATCTCTATGTAATATTTGAAGAGCGATGTTTGCCTTGGTATTGTACTGACCTCAAGGAATCAATGTGCCAAAACCTTTTGTAAAATTGATACAGGCTAATCAGACACGTAAGCCTGTCCTTTCTTTATCTTCAGGGTGTGCAAGCAAAACAGAATACCAACCTAAACATTTTCCAACGGTCACCCTATGTTTGAAACCGGAACATTTATCGTTGACATCTTTTCCTGTAGGTGCATAACAGAACCAGAGAGAGGTATGGCACACACAGGCCCCGGACCCAGTGCTTGAGAAGGAGATGGACACTTCCTCTGGCGAGGACAAGCCAGGGTGCTTCATCTGTTTCAACACCTACGACAATGTCTTCAAGACGCCCAAGCTGCTAGACTGCACCCACACCTTCTGCCTGGAGTGTGTCACCCGGGTCATGGCCGTGTCTGTGGAACAGGAAAGAGGCCAGATCCCTTGCCCCCTCTGCAGGCATGCGGGGCTATCCCCGCCAGTGCCCCCCCAGCCCTCCTCACAAGTCTGGAGGTGCTGGGCCGGCTGCCCAACCACCTGCAGCAGGAGGAGAGGGTGTGGCTGGATGGGAAGAAGCTGTGTTACTCCAACCCCAGGAGGATCCAGGAGGAGGCTGCGTCCAGACAGACTGAGGCTGGCAGAAAGAGACTCGTCTGGGCCAGACGATGCCTCTGCAGCCTCTTCTCAGACTGGAAGTGGCTGGTGCTGATCGCAGTGCTACTGATCATGCTGGTGTGTGTCATCATGTGGCTGCTGCATTGTCTTCCGCACGGGATCGGTTCGCTGTTTCAAAAGCATGGCTCCCGCTGTCGTGGGGCAGGCCTCCACACCCTTCACAGTCACATAGCTGCCACAGTGACAGGGACACTCCCTATGTACAGCACAGGGTGGACACATTTATTGCAGGTCATATTGGGACTGACACACCAGGAAACTGTCAGAATGTTCTCTCAGGATTGCCAAAGGATGAGACTAATAGACAAGCTGGCTACAAGATTGCACTGTTGTAGGCTAGCGTCATATACACTTGTTTACTTTTCTGGAGGGTTCTTCAGACAACTACCTCAAGACACGCTACTGTAGTCTGCATCGAACAGAAAAGTGGAAGGATCTTGAACGTGTTGTTGATTATTACCTGATCATTGCCTTATGTATTGTTTTAAATTAGGCTAATGGTCAATTATTTACTAAAGCATGTGATTTTTCCCTCACATATGTTCTTGTTTTATATGATATTGTTTTATATGATGTAAAACATTTTTTGCTTAAAACATGTACCAAATTCAAACATTTTCTTTAGGGTAGGCAAACTAGAATTTGGGTTGTAGGTTCTTTGGATAAGACAATGACATCATGGTATTTGCATGTCCTTGAAGGATAACCATCACATAATAATGCCTACAGTAATCAGCACACATGTGTTGCTCTTGTGTCATTTTGTCATTATGGGGTATTGTGTGTCGATTGATGTGGGGAAACATTTAATTTAATCCATTTTAGAATAAGGCTGTAACGTAACAAAATGTGGAAAAAGTGAAGGGGTCTGAATACTGTATTGTACAGTCCAGGTGTGTAAAGCTCTTAGAGACTTACCCAGAAAGATTCACAGCTCTAATCACTACCAAGGACGATTCTAACATGGGTTGAATACTTATGTAATCAAGATATTTTAGTGTTTCATTTTTCATGTATTGTTTTTTACAAATGTTAGAATTTTTCTTCCATTTTGTGTAGATCGTAGACAAAAAAATTACGAATCAATTTTAATCCCACCTTGTAACAACAACATGTGGAAAAAGTCAAGGTGTTGTAAATACTTTCTGAAGGCACTGTATTTAGGGAATGGTTCAGAATATTAGTGATCAATGAAAGAAAGCCATATAAATACACGCATATCCATCTCCTTTTCAGCACCAATTGGTGGTTAAAAAAATACTCTGATCTTGTATATTTATTTAGGGCTAGGAAAGTATTTATGAATCATAATAAAAACAGGCTTTCTCACTAAATATATTGGTGAATCAAAAATACAGTGGTTTGATTAATCCTGAAGGTTTCCATATTCAATTGTTCAAGTCATTAAATATTGGAAGGTGAGAAAAGTGAACAATAGTCCTACAAAACAGTAGTCCTATAAATCTTCCTGAATAATCCCGATTCCTCACTAATCATGGAACTGTGATGACAACGGTCCAGGCATGGTGAACCGTGCGCCAGGTTTAAACTGCTAGTATGGTCTGAATTCCATTATGATTCAAATAGGCTACACGTCCCAAATGATTGCACAACTTGTAATACATTAGCCTAATATGATCCAATATTGCTAGCGATCCTCAGGAACAACCACAAGAACGTGACAAGTGAAAGAATGGTAAACTAACAATTTAATGAAATTATGCAAAATGTAAGGAAATCAATTCTAAAGTCAGTGACACGTATAAATGTATGTGTGATACAAATAGAAAAAAATACAGTGAAAAGTTTGCTCATATAATTAAAACATTCTAGAAATAAAAAACCAACTCAGGTTTGATGCCATACTGTCTTTTGCGCATGGCTACAGAAGCCTACAGATTGGGTCTCCAAATTTCAGCCCAAATTATAAGGCCAGTATTACATAAACATCACTGCGGAAAAAGGTGATATGATGATATGCTTCAATTTGCTGCCAAATGACTGGTTTCACATTTGTCTACAGCGATCATATGGTAAAATAGATTTAAAGCAATTGTCATCTATAATTACAATCCCCTTATCCAAATGGTTTACTCATTTACCTAGGCTCTTATCAATAGCTCTTATCCAGTTGTAAATTACAGTGCATGGAGAATGGTGTTATTTCTATCAGAATTTCTTTTTACAAGATGTTCCACTTGGAACCGACAGGTTGCTCGACCTTATTCATCGTGCGCTAAAGTGGTGGAATTATGAGGGAACTAAATCCAAGTCGGAATATGGCGTATCTGTAGACACACCTCTGCCACATCTTCATTTCTTTGATCTCCATCCCCAACAAGTAGAGGGTGAATAGCATGCTATTCTCATGGTTAAATTCAAGGTCAGAATATGCATAAATAGCATATTACGTTCCATTTACGCACACTTAACTTGGGTTGGAATCCCCATTAGTGTTTATAGTAAGCAGAGTATGTTTTGATATTGTAGATAGGTGGAAGGTTACAGTAGTGTGGCTGCCCAACTATGATCACATGACCAGTTTTCCAGGAGAGACTGGAGCAGATCACAGAGGAGATCTCAAGGAACCAGGATGTAAGAAATTATCTGGGTTCAGTTCCAGAATCTTCTAGCAACAGGTGCATAGCTAACAGGGACCCCTCTGGAGCCTGTGATGTCTCATATATCAAAGGATTTGATGGAGAGCAGTCAAGAGAAGGTGGCACTGGTATATTAAATGCCATCTCAACACCCCTCACCCTACAGTCTGTGCCACTGCCACCCCAGGACCTGTACCCAGGACAGAATGTCACCAAGGAGCAGCTGGTCTGCCACACCGAAACAGCTATATTATGCAAGAGGGACGGCATAAAAGTCCCAAGGGGAGAGAAAGAGCGCTGGTTTGTGACCGTGAACAACAGTCTCATTGGTTTCTTTATCCATTTTTTATTGTATTTCTTATTTTCTTATGTATAAAAATTGCATCTAGATACACTATATATACAAAAGTATGTGGACACCCCTTCAAATTTGTGGATTCAGCTATTTCAGCCACACCCGTTGCTGACAGTTATATAAAATCGAGCACAGTCATGCAATCTCCATAGACAAACATTGGCAGTAGAATAGCCTTACTGAAGTCCTCAGTGACTTTCAACGTGGCACCATCATAGGATGCCATCTTACCGACAGTTCCAGTGAAGGAAAATCTTAACGCTATAGCATATAATGGCATTCTAGACGATTCTGTGCTTCCAACTTTGTGGCAAAAGTTTGGGGAAGGCCCTTTCCTGTTTCAGCATGACAATGCCCCCATGCACAAAGAGAGATCCATACAGAAATGGTTTGTCGAGATCGGTGTAAAAGAATTTCACTGGCCTGCACAAAGCCCTGACCTCAACCCCGTCGAACACATTTGGGATGAATTGGAACGCAGACTGTGAGCCAGGTCTGATCGCCCAACATCAGTGCCCGACCTCACTACTGCTGTTGGCTAAATGGAAGCAAGGCTCTGCAGTAATGTTCCAGCATCTTGTGGAAAGCCTTCCCAGAAGAGTGGAGCCTGTTATAGCAGCAAAGGGGAGACCAAGTCATTAATGGTCATAAGTTTGTCATGAGATGTTTAACGAGCAGTTGTCCACATATTTCTGGTCATGTTATGTATATTGTACATGTCATGACTTGCATGATGGACTGTATTTCCAAAGCGTTACTTTGAGTGAAGAGAAAAACATTGGAGGAAGAGTCCAATTGAAAGAATTGATACAATTTGATATATGCATGTTGTTGTGTAATTAATTAATTAATTATCTAAATTATGGTCAGCCCAAACAAATCATTCAGCTGTAGTAAATTACCATAATATCTCAATGACATTTCCACCAAGGGCTGTCATTTACAAAACATAATATCATATTGTGCACTCATTAAAGTAACAATGTATTTCAGCATTATTCTGCATGATTATTAAAGGCTAATGTTAACATGGTCTATGCAAGGCTCTGAATGGTTTTATCAGCAGTGGAAAGAAAGGCCAAATAATATCTGCCATATTTGACAAATGTGAAATCAATATCAAGAGCAACACTAACACTTTTCACCTTAGACAAGTTTAATGAACCTCTATTATATACAGTATGGTGTTGTGTGTAAATTGATTGAATAACTTCAACATTTACATTTAAGTCATTTAGCAGACGCTCTTATCCAGAGCGACTTACAAATTTCACCGTTTCAAGAAGCTATTTGTCATTGTTAAGCAATTCAACTTACCATACATCTCTTTGACTCCATTTATTATTGCACAGGTCTGAATGTGGGGTCTACAGTCCCATATGCTCGGGACTAGGGACTCTATTCAATCAGATCCACTTTAGCTAACACCCGCAGAGCGATTGTTTTGGCGGTGTCAGAGCTTGAACTGTGTTAGAGCTGTCAAATCCACAAGTGGCTCCTGGAATTATACCTTTGCCATTGGAAAATGCACAAAGTCACATTAAGAGAAATCCCATGCAGCCTTGTTTACAAGTTCGAACACTGGAATGTGAGAACACTGGAATGTAATCTACACCTCGATTAGGCTGATAGAATCCCTCATTATTTCTTTATAGCCTTCACTTTCTCGTTCGAAAGTGATCCTACTGAAACAACCATTTCACTAAGGAAGGGTGAGGATTGCCCCCTATTGGCCTATTACTGTTACCACACAAATTCTCCAAAAGTTCCATCCATCCATACATACATATATACATCCATACATACATACAAAGAGGGTATAGTTTGAACAATACATTCTATCATGTTATTGCAGAGTTATTTATTCAAATAAATATGCAATGCATACACTTTGTTTTCCATATTATTTCACATAAATATTCAAACAGGGTTTGTCCATGGTAGAGATGCCAAGGTTGAAATGCTTTTTCTGTTTTGTCTAACCAAAACAATATTACTATCTGGATCCACTGTTCTAAACACCGTTTTATGTCAGGGGTGACAATAGTGATACTCCAATTTATAATTGTCTGTGTTAACTCACTTTGCTTTATAACGCTATATATTCTGTGTGTGTATAGCTAAATAATTTAACTTTATTGTGCCAGCTTGCAAGTCAAGAATTCACTAATATTCATAATAATCATAGTTAATAATATAGAATATTGAACATGTATTATTTACAATCTAAAAAATGTTACTGTATGTGTCAGGTTAAATTGTGAAAACATCTTGAAATATATAAAACTTTAGGATTTAGACAAATATTTTGCAGATATAGAATAAAATGTATCTACTATGCTTTTTGTTGTTGTCTAATCACACATTAGCAACGATACTCTAAGTTCTGATGAAAATCGAAGGGAAACAGTCATGCAAGGTTATTACAGTCAATCATCCAAACATATAATATTAAATGTCATTCTGTACAAGGAGATCAGTCAGACTGTTTAGAAAGTAAAAGGATAGTCACCCCCTAATCAAAGTTTGTCAGATGTTTTCATAACTTCAAAGGTGAGCTATATTCCACACCATCTATTGTGTAGATCCTGCCCGCTATATTGCATTAGGAGAAATCTAAAAGCTATGAAATCCATATTAAGTGGAAAAATGTGTAACGTCTATAGACAAAAAATGGCATGGAACAGAAAGTATGCTAATCTTTATAACAGACCATTATTGAGATATGAAATACTCTCAAACTTTCGATGATTTGGGAGTAAACTATCCCTTTAAGTGCTGAGCAAGAAACAAGTATTATGAGCCACAAAGATTCTTAACTCTCGATTACATTTAAACTAATAAAAAAAGATCAGTTGTCACATAATGTATTTCAAAAGTACACAGCATTACACAGCATTATCTCTTTATGCATTTCCATGGTGACTCACATCGTCAGGTGTCTCACGATGGCTTGTCACCTTCTTTCTTCAGACGGCTGTGGAGGAAAATAACATTAATAAACTAAACTCGGCAAAAAAAGAAACATCTCTTTTTCAGGACCCTGTCTTTCAAAGATAATTTGTAAAAGTCCAAATAACTTCATAGATCTTCATTGTAAAGGGTTTAAACACCATTTCCCATGCTTGTTCAATGAGCCATAAACAATTAATGAACATGCACCTGTGGAACAGTCGTTAAGACACTAACAGCTTACAGATGGTAGACAATTAAGGTCACAGTTGTGAAAACTTAGGACACTAAAGAGGCCTCTCTACTGACTCTGAAAAACACAGGCATGCTGAAAGGAGGCATGAGGACTGCAGATGTGGCCAGGGCAATAAATTGCAATGTCCATACTGTCAGACGCCTAAGACAGCGCTACAGGGAGACATGACTGACAGCTGATTGTCCTCGCAGTGGCAAACCACATGTAACAACACCTACACAGGATGGGTACAGGATCGGTACATCAGAACATCACACTAGCGGGACAGGTACAGGATGGCAACAACAACTGCCCGAGTTACACCAGGAACGCACAATCACTCATTATTGTTCGGAGTTGGTAATCACCTCACCTGTAGTAATCCTCCTGTCCGGGCAGAGGCCCCCCGTGTTGTAGGTGGTGGTGTCCGTGTAGCCACTGCTGCTCCATGGCCAGCCTCTGCAACTCTGCTGACTGGGCGTGCATGGCCTGGAGCTGGTGGGCTGCAGACATCTGGGGGATGGGCCCCTGGAGCTCACGGGGGTACCCTGCTCCTGCAACAGCGGCATAGGCTGTATGGATGTTGATCAAGGGGCACAAAACATCAGAGTGAGTCTTAGTCACCTCACAATCACAGAAATATAGTCTGAATACAGTGAATTGGATGTGTGTGTATTCCCATATAGACAGTCAAGGTGAATGTTATTGTTCCTCACCAAACAGTGGGTGTCGCAACATGTCATGGTCGTGGGGCAGGTCATTGAGCAGAGGGTTGGGGATGGGGCCTCCAGGGAAGGGGAAGCGGGCCAGACGGGGCCCAGGAGCCAGGGGATCCAGAGGGTGGGGCCCATTACCTGGGTGACAGTAACACACATCTAATGAGGCAGGAGAACAAACAATATATAAATTAACACATTTCATAAACATCAGTTAATATTGGGCAGGGGGACAAACTATACTGGTAGCTAGACAGAGTAATACAGTGAGGAGAGTCAGTCTCATTTAATGTTGAGAGAAGAGGCTATCAAACAACATTAAATAAGAATATAAAATATATATATAATACAAATCAAATGTTCTTGTTTTTAAAACGATAATCAATTTGTGCGTACAGTACACACACACAGTACACACACACAGTACACACACACAGTACACACATACACAGTACACACATACACAGTACACACATATCCTGAAGATGAAACAAGACAGAATATAATTGAGTAGAAATGGCCTTACCCTCACCTTGGTTGAGTGGGTCCTGCTGATGTAGGTGCAGGTGTGAGTGGATATGGGAGTGCTGGTGGTGATGCGGTGTGACGTTGAGCATCTGAAGCCTGGCGGCCGGGTCGTTAGCCACAGATGCCATCCTCTCAGCATGGAGCCTCTCAGCAGTCAGTCGCTCAGCGTAGCTTAGCTCTGGACGCATTTGGGGCCCGGCCAGGGCCAGTGCCTGCCTCTCCCTCTCCAGGTGGTTCTGCATGACCGGGTGGAAGTGGCCAAAGGGGTGGTGGGGAGGCCCAGCGATATGCGGCAGGGCCAGGGCTCCATGTCTGGCAAAGTGCTCCATGGGGTTGGCTGATGGATGCATGGTCTCCATCTCTGGGGGCTTGACCTCGAAGCCAGGCTTCATCCTCTCGCGGAGCTCCCTCTCCCGGAGGTTACGGAGCTCCCTCTCTCTCAGGCTGGGCTCGGCGGCGTACAGGCCAGGCATGTGGTATGCCAGCAGAGGGTCCCCGGGGGACAGAGACACGAAGAAGGGGTGGTTGCGATTGTTGGGGGACATGACGTGGGGTCGGGCGTACTCACTGAGGGTGCGCAGGGCAGGGGTGTCGGGGCCAATGTAAGGGGGCACAGCGGCCACACTGGTGGGGGGCTGCTCGAAGGAGGAGCGCATGTGGACCTGGCCGGACAATTGGACATCACTCATACGGCTGTCGTGGGACGAGCTGGACGCTCTCTGGAAGAAGAAGAGGCTCATTAAGGTGGTTCAAATTTGAAAGAAAACAATGTATAGAGTCCTACAGGTATCCAAAACATCCAACTGATAACATTGTTGTACTACTATATAATAATCAGTGGTGTAAAGTACTTAAGTAAAAATACTTTAAAGTACTACTTTAGTCGTTTTTTGGGGTATCTGTACTTAATATTTATATTTATGACTACTTTCCTTCACACAGTCAAAATAATGTACTTTTTACCTCATACATTTTCTTTGACACCCAAAAGTACTCATTACATTTTGAATGCTTAGCAGGACAGGAAAATAGTCAAATTCACACACTTATCAACCGAACATCCCTGATCAGCCCTACTGCCTCTGATCTGGCAGTCTCACTAAACACACAGATTATGTCTGAGTGTTGGATTATGTCTGAGTGTTGGAGTGTGCCCCTGGCTTTCCGTAAATTTCAAAAACAAGAAAATGGTGCCATTTGGTTTGCTTAAAATAAGGAATTTGAAATTATTTATACTTTTAATTTTACTTTTGATACTTAAGTATATTTTTGCAATTACATTTATTTTTGATACTTAAGTATATTTTAAACCAAATACTTTTAGACTTTTACTCAAGTAGAATTTTACTGGGTGACTTTTACTTGAGTAATTTTCTATTAAGGTATCTTTACTTTTCCTGAAGTATGACAGTTTGGTACTTTTTCCACCACTGGTAATAATATAATTGATAACATTGTTGTACTAGTATGTAATAATATCACTGATAACATTGCTGAGATACATAGACATCACGTCAGTTATGTCAAAGAAAAAAAGGAACAGAGGGAATATTACTCACAGCATTTTTGTCTTCCTGCCTCTCTCGTTCCCTCTCCCTCTCTCTGTCCTTCTCCCTTTCTCTGTCCTTCTCCCTTTCTCTGGCATTGTGCTCAACCTCTCTCTTGGATCTCTCCACAGCCTCCTCTCTCTTCTTGGCCAGCTTGGATGAGGCCAGGGGAGTGAAGAACAGGTCTGTTCTGGAGCACGAGTTGTAGCCACGGTCCAGGTGTTTGAAAAATCTGAAATGAATCAAACAGCATATATAGAAATCACACAACAATATTGTTTGAGAACATATGTAATTCAGATGAACAACATCTGTTAACATTTGAGAAACACAATGGCCACAATTAACTCTGTAAAGGAGGCCCATCTTACAGGACTGCCTGGAGTGATGTCATGCAGTAAGTACCGTGCTGATTGGCTGGCATGACTGGCGACGTTGACAACCAAAGGTTCCGGTGAGGGACTTCTGGGTGGAGGGGGCGGACTCTCAAGCTCCTCACATTCATCCAATGGCTCCTCTTTAATCTGGACATGTGACCCTCCAATGCCAATGGGGTTTTCGGGCGAGGGGCGTAGAGAGGGGAAGGAGAGCTGGAGACTAGGGACTGGACCCATGGTAGAGGGAGAAGAGGCAGAGAGGACAGGGTGCAAGGCTGAGGGGGCAGAGCAGGAGGGCAGGGAGGAGTGGGGGTGGGAGTGGCTGCCTCTGCCAGGGAGGTTCTGCAGCTGCGTGAGCACAGGAGGCTGGGGTGGGACTCCCTGCTGCATGGGCAGGGATTGGGGCATGAGCTGGAGGGGGGGTGGAGGGGCACCGGGAGGGTGCTGGTTGGGCAGGGAGTTGAGGGGCTTCAGTGCCGGAGGAGGGGGCAGG